>NC_041222.1:78531361-78595036 GCF_002837175.3 Physeter macrocephalus
CGCGCAGGCTCAGCGGCCATGGCTCACGGGCCCAGCCGCTCCGCGGCATGTGGGATTTTCCCGGACCGGGGCACGAACCCGCGTCCCCTGCATCGGCAGGCGGACTCTCAACAACTGCGCCACCAGGGAAGCCCCGGAGCTAGATTTTTATATCTGCTTCTGCATTCAATCTATTCCATTATGGTACATGAGATACCCTATATATATATGTATATGTGGATATATATAAGGCAGGAATAATTTAATTGTCTTTTCAGATAATTGTGGACATTCTTCTTTGATACACAACACTTAATAAGTGGTAGATTTTTTTTTTTTGTGTGGTATGCGGGCCTTCCTCTGTTGTGGCCTCTCCCGTTGCGGAGCACAGGCTCCGGACGCGCAGGCTCAGCGGCCATGGCTCATGGGCCCAGCCGCTCCGCGGCATGTGGGATCCTCCCAGACCAGGGCGCGAACTCGGTTCCCCTGCATCGGCAGGCGGACGCGCAACCACTGCGCCACCAGGGAAGCCCCAAGTGGTAGATTTTTAAAGATTAATTGTAAGGTAGAATCTGAAACCATATCAATAAACATTTCATAATCTGTGATGTTAATTCTTCGATCTTGACATTTATATGGAACTTTCATCCATGCATGATTTTGTAACACTATCCATTGGTCTTTTGAAAAATATTTTTTACTGAATTATGAAGATAATTCAAATATCAACACATATTAATTTATAATATTAAATAAACAATGTTTGTTAGTATCACCACCAGTCTCATCATAAAATTCTCTAGTTATTGGAATTATATTAGGCTCATAGTGCAGGATACAAGTTTTCCAAAATTATCATTTTTGCATGCAAGATCAAATGTTATTGTTGGCAACAAATCCTGTTATTTTCCTTTAATTGTGTTTATTTCTAATAAAATGTTTGCCAAATATCCAAGTCTGAATAAAAACTAGTGTATCTTTCATTCTTTCCTGTAAAAACAGTGTTCAGTAGAAAATGGCTAGTTCAGTTCACAACTCAAACAACCACACAGGTGTTTTTCCTTGAGAAAAACATTTAATGCAGAAAAAATATATTATGTGTTCTTCCTATTTTGTCATACAGAATATTAAAAAGATGTGTACTCAAGGGTAGAATTTAAATAAAATTTCTATTGTTTCATTAAGGACGTTCTTATGTGACACCATCAAATATTTTTAGTATAAGTGCATGGCAGTGAAGAATATGACTACTGGTATAATTTGGTGCAAGTGCCTTGATTTGTGCTAAATCACTATCAGTTTTAGTCACCACTGCTTTTGCTCTACCATCAAATGTCAACACAGTGAAAAAGGAAAATAGTGCCTTGGGATTATTATGAAAACAGTTTTGACCTCATGATATGCTTGAAAGTTACTGGGGGATCCTCCAGGAATCCATACACCACTTTTTGAAAAGTGCTGCTACACTTTTTTCTTTCTAATGTTTATAATATTTATACCTCATAATTAATTTTCATGTCATATTGCCCTGGCTAGGATTGCCAGTACAATGTTAAATAGAAAGGCATGATAATAGGTGGCCATTCTTCCCATCTCTGAGTACATGCTCCTTTGCAATTGGACTTTGCCTTTCTTCTCATCAAGAGGTGGAGTCTATCTCTCTACCCTTGAAGTTGGGCCTGGTCATGTGACTTGCTTTGTACAATGGGACTTTGGCAAATGTGATGCAAGTGGCAGCTTGAAAAGTGCTTGCACATTGGTGCTTTCCTTCTCTTGATGCTTTTGGAGTCCAGCTGTCATAATAAGAAACCTGGGCTAGCCTGCTAGATGTAAGGAACACATGTCTCAGCTGCCCTCGTCACACCAGCCAACTGCCAGTCATGTGAATGAGGCCATCAAGAACACACCCTCTCCCTACCTGACCCCCAGCTAACCATAGCCAAGTGAGCCCAGAAAAGGTCAGCAGAGAATTTCCCAGTTGAGTCCAGTCCAAATTGCCTACCAACAAAATCATGAACAAATAAATGATAACAGCTTTAAGTCACTAAGTTTTGGGGTGGTCTATTATGAACAGAAACCAAGTAATAAAATAACCAATTTCCTGCCAGCATCCTAAATATCAGCAGTTCTTTTTAAAAAAAAAATACTATTTGTTTCAATAGACTGAATTTTGCGAAAAGAAAAAAAAGTCAGGTGACAGTGAACAAGGACTCCATTTGACAATTTAAATGACATATGAGCCTGTTGTCTATTTCTAGAGCTTACTAATGGTTATTTTAAAAAATAATATGCAAGTTTGTGATTAACTTACTTGCAGATAATTTGTTCTGCCAGAATATAATCATACATTTTCATTTAGGCACATGTCAAGAATTAGGGCATACTTTAGCTCCTAAAAGTGCTATAATAATTTTTGGCTTAACTCTTCTATCAGAACTTTCCTAGAAGAAGACAACCGTACAATGAACTGAAAATTATGGGATTTAATTCTTCCACTTGTAAAACATATTTAAAAAACCCAGAATGATTAGCCATACATATGAAAGTTTATATTTCCCCACACGTATCTGTGTGGCACGAACACATTTTGAGAAAGGAAAGATAAACAAAACGCTCAGTGAACAGATATAGAGAAAGAAGATGGTGTGGTCCTTCTTTAATAGAGGAAGAACGAACAGTCTTCTTACGAGACCACAAAGCACAAGGGTAAAATTTCAGAAAACAGGCTTCTAGCATGGCCTGCACTTCTTGTGGACAGGAAGTTTCACTTTTTGGATCACTGCTGTATCCCTAATGCCTAGAGTGTCACTTGGCCCATTGTAAGTGCTCAGAAAACATTGATTGAATGAATGGATGAATGAATAAATGAATGAGTTGATGAATAAAAGATCTCTGGAGACCTTTCTTGCTCTAACAAGAAGCAATGTTTTTATGATTTACTTTTATTTGTCATGTGCTTTTTCAAATAGAGTAATTTTACAGTTTGAATTATTTTAGGCTTCAAAATGATCACTTCTTCATGAGAATTTGAGGTAGACTGAGCAGAAAGGGAAGGGTGGGCACAGTCCTCTGAAGTGTAAGTAAAGGTGGCAGTTATCACAGGTGTGAAACTACGCTTTCTTATTTCTTCTTTGTGGTTCTGAATACTACTAGTTAAACAACATTTAAATTTGAGAGTAAGGTAATATATACTCATTGATAAAATTTGGGAAACATATAAATATATAAGGAAGAAAATAATAATTACCTGCAATGCCACCGTATACCTTTTGAGAATCAACATGTTACAAAAGCTATGACCTCAATCTCTGGACACAAACAGACCTAGATTGTGTATTCACCAACTTACACACTGAATAACACCGGTCAATTTACTTAAACCTCAGCTTCTTCATCTGTCAAATGGAAATAATAATAAAAACAACATGAAGTTTCTGTAACGATGAAATGTTATATGCTCAGCACTGTGTGGCACATGATAATCATCACTCAATAATACTAACTATCATTATTTTTTATTAGTAGTATTCTATTACTGCCATGGCATATTTTTGGTATTTTTGATTTCCCTACAGTTAGTTGTGATTATAATTATGATTACTACTACTGTTATAATGAAGAATATTTTGGTCACATATTTTCTTAGAACTCCAGTGAATTCATTTTTCTTTCTAAGCAATAGTATTGGTTTCTTAAGCATTTTCAAATTTAGTTGTCCATGTCCAGAAACTTTATGATTTCATGTTCCTGCTCCTCCTAAGATGCCTGTGACCTTCTCTTTTCCCTTCTGGGATTCCTTTCCTGGGCACTCCTTCCTCTGTCCACGGCCCTCTTCTCTCTGCACTCTTTGGGTACCTCACTCCTAGAAGTCTTCACCATGACCACTCTCCAAGTCCAACTCCCGCCTCGAGCTTCAGTCCTGTAGTTGGTTTTCTGCAGTGCACTGCCAACTGGATGTTCCTTATATCCTCAAACACAACTAGCCCCTCAATCTTTATTGAGGAAGTGTTTACAAATTGGCTTCTTAAAGCTCTCTCTGCAGTGCACTGCCAACTGGATGTTCCTTATATCCTCAAACACAACTAGCCCCTCAATCTTTCTTCCTTGAGGACGGAACATGACATCATCCACCAGTTTTCTGAGCCAGAAACCCAGCAGTCCAGTGGTCGTATGAGCCTCCGCCCTCCCTGAACCCTCCATGTTTGACCAGTCATAGTGTCTTGAATCTGCCTTCTCCCTCCTCCTGCTGCCACTATTCTAGCTCAGTGCCTGACTTTCTTTTTTTATGGGACCTGGCAGTAATTGTTGTCCCAGCGTCTGGTCTTCATGCCTTAAAACCATCACGTACTCTGTTCAAAGAGGTAAACCTCTGGAGCCTTCAGCTGGGAATTCTCAGAGGTTTCCTGTCATGGGCACTGAGCAGGGTAAAGTCAATGCCTAGAATGACAGTCAAGGCTTCTGTGACCTGGTATTAACCCTCTTTCAAGCCCCAACCTTGTTACTTCCCACTTTATATTTTGGTGGTGACACGATCACACACACACACACACACACACACACACACACACACACACACACACACACTATGCTGTTCAATCCCTCCATGTCCTAGGACGTGTGGTTCCCTCTGATGGAAATGTCTTCCCCACTGTTCTTGCTAATGTCCATTCCTGTCTTCATACTTAGCTTCAGTGTCGCCTTCTCCAAGTTTCCTTACACCCAGAGTCGGGCTAAGTCATCCGATCATCCTCCTCTATGCTCTCTATCTGAGGTTGAAAGGACATGTGTCTGCCTCCCCATCCTGATGGCCAGCTTGTCCAGGGATGAGACTGCATCGTGTACACACTGGTAGCCCCTCAACAGATGCCTATGGAACAAAGCAAACTCATTTTGTTTCCCCTCCCCTCCCCTCACTTGTTCAGGATTACAGACATAGGTCTTAGTCGCCCTAAGAGCTTACTTCAATGTTCACTACAGAAGGATGCTCCAAACAGGTGTAACTACCTGATAAATAAGAGCAGACAGGGGTTAAAATTAAGGTTAATTGACTGGAGTTTTCATAACAGAGGTGTCTATGAGAAAGTCCTCAAATCTCACTGAAATGTTCCTTATTATGGTACTTAGTAATATCTGATCAGTGATCAAAATATACAATAGGATTTGGTTGTGAGATATGACTCCATTCTGCCATCCAAGAACCCACAAACATATTACATTTAAATATAGAAATAAACTTAGAAAAATTCATATTAATAAGCAGAGAATATAATGGTGTCCATAAAGTCTGGAAATAGATAATATCACTTTATTTTTTGTTACAGATTGAAGATGTTCCTGGTGACGTGTGTTTTCACCTGTTTGCAGACTCACCCCGTTTGCTTAAGGGGAACTCGGTCAAGCTACATACAGTATATATCAGCACCATTGAGAGAAACTGTCTTTGATCCACATTATAAAATTGGACTCGCAGCAATACAAAATCACGAAAATATAATTTTGACAAATGCCATGTCAAAAAATGTAGACATTTGATTTTCTTATGGAGCCCAAGCTCCTGAAATAAGGTAAGGAAACCCTTCCAGTATCTCAGCAGCCTTTCTTGCTTCCATTGCATGCATATTACACAGGGTTTGGAGGTAGCCCTCCAAAATATTAGCTGAAAGCTTCCTCGCAAAGCAGATCTTTCCCACATCCTTCCCTGCAGTTCCTCTTTAAGAGGTGTCAGCATGGCTGAAAGAATGAAGTGGCTGCACATTGTTTGGCAGTGCTATTATGTGCTTAACATTTCCATAACAAAAGTGCCACTCGACTTCTCCCCGATTAATGCAGCTCGAGGGCTCTTGTCGTCCTTTAATAAAACATTGTTGAAATCATTTATTTAGAGCCCCTGGTTACTAGTGGGAGAATGACCATCTTTGTGCCAAAATATAGTGTATACAGTCCACTATTTTGTAGTAGATCATTCTGTTATTTAAGAAATTGATTAAATGGATGCCTTAGAAGGTATTTATGCTAATAGCACATTACTTATGTCATTCAAATAGTCAGGGGTGAAGCTTTTCAACTGTCCAGCAGAAGCAACCCCTCCAATAGAATACAGTAACCTCCAACGTTACTTAACTCACAAGGCTGCAAGACCCACTGGAAACCCAAGCCTCCGGGAACGGGAACTGCTGTTGGGCCATGGGCATTGTAACACGATGCTTCACATTGTAACACGATGCTTCCCAACAACCTTGTTCTGGGGAGCTGGGAGAAACCGGGTCAGCTGACGATGTTTCAGAAGGTCCTAGTTGTAAGAGGTCAAAAACCAAATAATGTGTGCTTTTCTTTTTATGGGCTCAAAAAGGGACACATGAGGTTATGTTTGAGAACTTCCACAGTTGAAACCACTGAATTAATCATGCAAGGTAAAGTAGAAAGGTTTTCAATGCAGAGTTTGAGGTCTCTGAAAGTTCTCTTGTCACTTTCCCCCTTTTTATTCTATACAACACAGCATTGCTGGGATGGAGTCGGGATGCATACGTTGGGAGTGGTGAGAAACAGACGCCCCCCAGTCCATGCGGTTTCTCTTGACTCTTCAACCAAGAGAGACTGCTGGTTCTAAGTTGTCTTCACCCATGTGGACCCCAGTGGGAGAGTTGCAGTGCACCCCAGATGTGTCAGAGCGTGGTGTCCCCTTAAGTTTGTGGCAGTTGGCACCAGGACCTGTTCCTTACTTATGGACATTGGTCAGGGCCCTGCCCATGCTAAGGGATGTCCTACCACTAAGTGCAAGAATTTAGTTCCCTCCAGCCATTTTTTCACTTGACATATGTATATTGCCCGCGTACATTGCTAGATATTGTTGAAAATAAACAGAGACCTTATGTCATATCCATTGTGGTCATACACAAAAGCGTTGCCGTGTGCTTGGGTGAGCAGTGAAGCCTGAACCTCCTTCCATTTACTGTATGGTCACTGTCAGCTCAATGAACTGCCCCCTTGTTCTCCACCATTGTCCCACACTCCCTTAAACATTTGTCACTGAAGTGCCTCCAAAGACAAACTGTCACTGAGAATGCAAACCTGCTAACGGGGAAATGGGAGCAGCCGGGAGGACACAGATTTTCTATGAAATCCAAAAGGAGTTGCTCTCACGCTGGAAGACTTCTGTTAGAAGTCTGGCGCTTTTTAAGATCTCTGGGAAAAGTCAGGGATACCTTTGCCTTCAGTAATGGTACTTCCAGTCATTCTCCATGAGACATTTGGCCGTCTCAAATGTCCAAAATTCCAAAGGCTCCCCAGACAGCATGAGATATTACAGATGTCAACAACTGTAAAAATCCTTTCGGTCTAGGAACAGATGGCAACTTACAATCCCGTAACCTAACATCTCAGCAACCTGTTCTGGAATCTACTAGGTCTGCAGAGGGATGAGGGGCCCCTGGGCTCCAGCATAGAACTGTTGAAATTAAAATGGACCACCGATCAGTGTTCACTTTCTCCAAGGAAGAAAGCATAAAGCCTCATGTCCTCACTCCCCAAGAGTGAGCTGTGTTGATTTACTCCAGGCAGATGCTTTTGACAGGACCCTGTAAAATCAAGTCGTGAGTTTATTGTAGCAGTTAATTATCAAGCCTTTTCTAGTGCTAATGCCTTTTACTTCTTACTGGGGAAAACTGGGCCTTTTACTGGGACAAAGACTTAACTTTTAGTCAAGAATGTGTTAAAATAACATGAGGAGGAGATGATTTAAATATATTTAAGGACAAACGCAGAAGCATTTGCTAACTCGTCGTTTTGTAAAGAAAGCTGATTTCATTCACAAGTCTCTTGGAATACTCTTTGTTCACTTCCCAAAGAAACAACGCTTTCAGCTTTATTTTAACAATATGTTTACTCAACCATTCAGGTGACGGGGTTCTAGCCACACACCACTCTCCTGGGCTGGTCTGACACCACAACTATCTCAGACTTTCTGATGCTATGCATATATGAATCTTGGTTTGATGCAATAAGAATTGCCTCGAAGCCCTCCATAAAAGCTGGGAAAAGAGTGAATTAGAGGCAAAAGAACCTCGAAAGTAGCGGGTGGGAGTGGGTGGGAGGAAGTTGGAAGGGGGCATAGCTTTGTTAATTACTTCAGGCAGCAGAGAAATCTGGTTGTGTTTTCTCAGCACATGTTAATATCATATAAAGAGACACGAGATCTTGCTAATCTGTCGACCCCTCAGACAAAGTTTATTTGTGGTGACTTTTAAACTCCTGACTTGCCTTCCAATCACCGAGTTTAAAATGAAAAGCTTTAAATAAACACCAGGAATAGAAGATAAATAAACTTTTTTTCCCCCTTGCAAGTGCCTAGCTTGGCGAGGTTCAGACTCAAATCCCCAGAGGACAGAGCGCTCTCTTTTGTGTTAATGTTTAAAAGATTTTCCAATGCCGGAGTTTATTCCTACTGCAAACATTTCTATTTACAAGGTCAAGTGTATCAGCACTCGACACAGCTTAAGAGTGTAATTATTTATCTAAGGGCGTTTGAGTGTAGATCAGTAGCTCTGGCAGGAGCCCAGCCTTCAGCCCACTGCTAAACAACTCCTCACAACAATATTACAAGTTCTGGTAATTGTTCCTCTCCCCAGTATGTTTACTTTTGCCCGCCCGAATGTTTTGTAACAAAATTTTGTACTTTTTTACTCAAAGTGCGAAAATGACTTTGAAGTTGAGTCTCCCAGGTTTCCTAAGACCTATTGATAACAGATGTTATTGGCATGTTTGATTGTATGAGAATGTCTAGTAGCCAGAGAGGACGCTCCTGAGGGTGGGGGGACAAGGGGAGGGTCCCAGTGGAAAGGGGGAGGGGAAAGAAATGTCTGGGTTAGCCCCAAATTATGTGAAGCCTCTCCACAAACGTAAATACCAATGGAGACCAGTCAAATTATATCTTGTAGCTGCCTGATTTACAGATGTCTAATTGTTCATTAAATTGAAGGCAGAAATAAGAGCCCTCATTTCTTGTCTTGTACTGCATTTTAATTTCAGTTGATGGTTGATAGATTCCCAGTGGCCCCTCCACCCCCCTCCTCACCCATTATTGGGTTAACCACAATGTAACTCTGGAAAGTAACTACACCATATTCATTATTTAAAACTCTTTACTGATGTACACATTTTAATAAAATCAAATAACACAACAAAAAATACACAAAGCCACCGTTACTTAAAACATAGGACTTTTTAAAAAAAAAAAAAGTCTATAAAAATACAATGTTTAAGGCAGTTTGGAAATGCATTTATACATTTCTACAATGTCCATAAATTCTCTTGAAAATAAGAATGTTAACTTCAAATCTGTAAAGTACACTGTACATTTCAAAATTGTTCTAGATAGAGCACACTTCACAACGGACTGTGGTTTTGGATCCCTGGTGACAAACGGTTTCTTTACATTTCAGGGAGGAAAGGTGTACCATGGATGCGGATTTAAGTTTTTTAATTTCTTTTAAAAAATAAATTATTTCTGAAGCATACAATTTATAAAAATTCTATATACAAAATACAACAACTGGTAACAAACCCCAGTTTTAATACATTTTATATACGAAGTACCAGGGGTGAGCGCCCTGATAAAAGCAGAGGCAATATATATTCTCCGCATATTTGTACGTACAATTTCTTAATGTAAAGAAAATGACAACAAAACAAACATCATAAAGAGGCTTTCATAGATGGCAGTGCAGAGCTCTTTTAAATAAAAAGTTGCATTGTTCAACACCACTAGCAACTGTTTAGATCAGAATTTTTGGATCCTTAATCCTAAGAAATGTGCTAAGAGATCAGAGTGGTGGCAATGAAATTAAAGTCAAGGGCTAAAAATTACCCAAAACTAATTAAGGAAAATTAACCCCTCTCATGCCTGCCTGCCTGCCTGCCTGCCCGCCTGCCCCCCACCCCACCCCCCACCCCACCCCCCCAAAAAAAACTGAGGATTCTGGGCGCGGATACCAAGACTAAAAGAATGAATCGGTTACGATTGCAATGTCTTCACTGGCCACAATAAAAGTCGATTACCGGCACTTTTTCCCCCCCTTGCAGGAGAAACGCTAATAAACAGCCCATTTGCAAATATAAATCCTCCTTCAAAACCCCTGCTCCAAACCCAGTCCCTTGAAACTCTTAAGATCCCAATGGTCAGCAGCCTCTCTTCGGAGTCCAGGACTACGGTTCTGTCCCCCCAGGCCCGTTTCATGTCGGGGGTCCGGAGTTAGGCTGGTTTCTGCGGGGAGTTGTCTGGAACCCGGAATGGGGGCAGGGGAGGATGTCCAAAAAGTCCTGCTCGGGAGAGGAGGCGAGGATCGTGCCAAGAGTCAAGGCGGGGAGACCGACTAGGCAGAAACCACCTAGAAAACGTTTTGGAAAATACCCCCGACCACCCCTCTGTCCCCGAGCCACAGGTGCCCCGGCGCCGACCCTCCCGTGGCCGACGGCGGGGGGGCGCGAGTGTTAAAAGGGCAACGGGCGCAGCAGCAGCAAGATGGAGGCAAGCGGGGTCCAGGCGCCTCGGGGCGCCGAGCGGCAGCCGCTGCTGCTGCTCCTGCGCCCGGACCCGTAGGGCAGGTCCCCGCGGCCGCCCGCCGCAGCAGCGCCGCCGCCCGGGCGCGGAGGGTGCGGGACGCCGTCGTCGTCGTCCAGCGGCTGCTCGCCGCCCGCGCCCCCGGCGCGCTGCTCATCGTCGTACTCCTCGTCGTAGTAGTCGTCCAGGCCCCCGTCCGAGCCGCTGCTGCCCGGGCCGTTGCCCAGCTCGGCGCCGAAGCACAAGCGGGCCATGTTCTCTTTGACCGACTCGCAGATGGGCCGCTCCAGGCCGTCGCACACACAGTCGTTGAGCAGCGCCGCCTTGGGCACGGCCAGCATGTCCTCGATGACCGTGCGGCACTCGTCGGTGCAGCGCAGCCCGTTGAAGAGCTTCCCGCAGTAGGTCAGGTAGCGACTGAGCGCCAGGTTGCAGCGGCTGTCGCGGTCGCAGCGCCGCCGGGCCTCGGTGCAGCCCATGACCCCGCCCGCGCCCGGGCCGCCCGCGCCGCCGCCGCTCGTCCGGGGCAGGCACGGCTCAATGGCGCGCTTGGTGGACTTGCAGTTCTCGTCTTGCGCGCAGTCACAGTCCTCCAAGGCGGGCCCGCGGCGCGTGTGGTTGAGCTGAATAAGGGCCGAGATGCAGTGGCTTGGGCAGCGCCAGCGCGACGAGAAGGACGCGGCCGAGGCCGGGAAGGCGGCGGCGGCGGCGGCGGCGGCCCCCGGAGCGTCGCCCCCGCTGCGCTGCGCCAACACCGGCGCGCACGCCTCGGCGTACTGGTTGTAGGCGTAGCTGCACTCCGGCTCCCCCTGGCACTGCAGCAGCGCCTGCCAGCAGATGAGGCGGCGGCCGTGCGCCAGCCCGGAGCCCCGCGGCGCCGAGCCCAGCAGCTGCAACAGCGCCATCAGGCACAGCCAGGCGCCCGGCACGGTCCCCCCGCGGGCCCCGCCGCCGCCGCCCAGCAGCCCTGCCACCATCGCGGGCAGCGGCGGCCGCCGGGCGAGGAGCGGAAAGGACACGAGGCGCGTGGAGCGGGGGACGCGGAGCCGGCGGAAAAGTTTGCCCCAGTCCTGCCAACTTCTTGCATGAGTGTTTTCATAAATCCATGCGCGCCGCTGGCTGGTGCCCCGCTGCTTGCAGAAGGTCGGCTCTCGCTGGGACTGCAGGGGCTTCCTAGAAGTGCAAGGCCGCGGAGAACCCCTCCGGTCGGCCCCCGGCAGTGGCGGGAGGCGCTCACTGCCGCCCCGGGGGGCTGCGGGCCGCGGGGTCGCGGCGGGGCTGCGGGACCGCGCGGCGCCGTGAGTGCATTTTGCTCCGCGCCTGCAGATCCGTTGTGCGGCCGCGGCGGCTCCTTCCTCCCAGGCTCAGCGCCGCGCCGCCGCCGCCGCCGCGGGCTCTCGCATCGCGCCGCTTCCTGGCTCGCGTCCCGGCGCTGCCCGCCTTCCCGCGGCCCGGCCGCCCGCGTCCCCTCCCCCTCCGCCCGCGGCGACCCCGGCCTCGGCCGAGCTCCGGGGAGCTCTTTTCGGGCGGCGCGGGGAGAATGGGAAACTCGGCGCGGCCGGAGAGCGGCTCCCGGGCTTCCCTCGGCGGCGGCTTCTCGGGTGACAAGGAGCCCGGGGAGCGGATCCGCTGAGCCTGGCTGCGGACTCGCTCGCAGCGAGGCTTTAAATACAAAAGTGGGCCGGGAGCCCCCGCGTGGTGCCGCGGTGCCCCCTCATTATGCATGCATGGAAAAGCAAACAAACAAAAACATTAGCAACGCTCCTCCGGCTCGCCGAGCCCTGGCCCCGCGCGCTCCGAGCCTGCCCGCTTTCTCCTTTCTCCACTCTCTTTCGCCCTTTGCTCGGCCCCCTTTCCCGGCTTTTCGAGATGCTATTGGTCCCGCCTGTTGTTGTTGAAACTTTTTTTTTTTTTTTTTACGAGCCGCTGGAGTGGGGTTGCGGAGTGGGGGAGGGCGGGGAGGGTGGTGGGCAGCTCACATTCAGGCATTCAGGGCTTGAAAGGAACGGCTTAAGGAGCCTGACAGAGGCCCGGGAGCTCCTCCTACTCTTAAGGAGGCTCGGATATGGAGCCCTTGCTGGCGCACAGAACCAGAGGGCAGAGCTCAGGGGCAGCTGTTTGCAACCGGCTCGTCCACGGTCCTTTTTGTTTGGTTCTTCTGCTTTTTTTTTTTTTTTTTTTGGTACTTTTATTAGTTGTCCCTGGCCCCCATGTGTGCTTTCTACTGGATTCAGAATTCAGTTTGTTTTTCGAGTTCCCCATCTTTGCCTGATCATCACAGGGGGAGGAGAGAAATCAGAGAATTTGATGCGGGATGTTTAAACTTAAAAAAAAAAATCCAAACGCACACAAGAGGCACACGCTTTAGTTAGGGAGATACTGATGAGATATTTGCAAATCCTTCCTCTACCACCCCTTCACCCCCCAGCACCCTGGTGCCAATGGCAGGTATGGCCCTGGAGTCAGACATCATTGCCAATTGCAAGCCAGAAATCCAATAAGCCAAATTAATTTTTGTTTAAAGAATATAAGTTTCTAACACGGACGGCGATGAAAAAACAGTAATAGTATTAAAAATCTTTAGGGATGTTGAGCAGTACCATCTGGCCGCAGTCAGAACATAGAGGAAGGGGATAAATTGGCACCCTCCAAGGTTTCTATTAAAGCGCATGTTTCAATCTCCTTCGGTTTAAGGGAAACCGCCCAGGTACAGCAGCCTCTGCGATCCAGGCGTGGGAGTTTGCGAACTACCTTAACTGCGGCGCAACGCAGCCTTCGACCACCAGAGGCACCCGGCGTCTGCGGCCTGTCAAAAACTGGCGCTTTTTTCCTCCCCTTTCCGTGGAGAGACTATCAACTCCATCTGTCACAAAAATTAAGGCTAAATCTCCTCTCCAGAAGCCGAGGGAGCCGGGGCTCCAGTGCGCACGGAGTTCGGCTGTCTGCCTCTCCCCGGGGGCCGGGTGAGATGGAAATGGCAAAAGTTAGAATAGAGACACAGCGTCTGCAGACTTCGGCTGCAGAAAAGCCTCCTGCTCCTGCGGAGCCTGCTGCATTCCTCAGAGGCTCAGGGTCTGCCTTAGGAAGCTGCACCTCTGCAATCCCCAAAACAAAACTAAACCAAACAAACCTTAAAAGAGCCAGGTTGAAGTGAGACAGACCCTGTTGCTCTGACTTGAATAATGGAAAACACACAAAAAACAATCGCAATCTATATTAAAAAAAAATATATATATATATATATAGTCTGCAACTTTATGGCTCATTAGAACAACCATTTCCCAGGTTCTGGGTTTGTTTTTGTTTTGTTTGTTTTGTTTTGGTTTGGTTTGTTTTTGTCTTTGGTTTGGTTTGGTTATTTGGAATTGTAATCTCCGTCCTGCCAGGAGGGCTCGAACCAGTCACAATACTTTTCTGGGACATGGACCCTTCACCTGTAAGGTTCAAGGCCAGATTGGACACTTGAAAAAGTCCTTTCATTTTTAATACTCTGTGATTTTAGGCTCATAAGAACCACATCAACGGTCAGCTGCATTTTAAGCCAATGTTTGTTGAGTTCCTTTAAAATAGTGGGTCTCAAACCTTAGTGAGTGTGAGACTCGCCTAGTGGCCTTGTTCAAACCCAGATTGCTGGGCCCTCTCCTGGAGTTCCTTATGCAATAGGACTGGGGTGAGGGTGAGGAGCAAGGATCTGCATTTCTAACAAGTTCTCAGGGAATGCTGCTGCTGCCTGTTGGGAACCAACTTTTGAGAACATCTATTCTAGAGGTCCACATGTTTTGTTGTTGCTGTTTGTAAAACTTGCCCCATCCTGGCCTTGATAGAGCTCTCAGTAAGATTTCAGCAAGGCCTGAGAGCTTTGAGAGCTCTGGGGTCACCTCAGGACCCCAGTCTCATGGCATTTCAGGCCTGCATGGCTGTCAGCTGCCAGAAAGACCAAGGCTGAAAAGGAGGCTATAATGATGAGATAGGAGGAGGAATGAGCTCCCTCCCCCCTCTGCCCCAGAGACTGAGTACCACCTTGCCTCACATCCAGGTTTTCACTGATAGCCACCAGACCTCCAAGCCATCTCTCATCACCCAGACACTAATCCCCATATCACTCTGTACATCCCTTAAGCTGACTTAAGCTGAAGTCATGATTCCCATCATGAGCTTTCCCCCACCCCCACCCCCCAAAACCCCACTTCCCCTGGAGCTCTCAGTTTGTTCTCAGCAAAATCTCCCATGTTCCCAGCCTGCTTTCTGAGCTGGATCTTCACGTTCTTGCTCTAAGTAAAACTGGCTGGAAGCTACAGAATGGGAGAAAATATTTGCAAACCACATATCTGATAAGGGATTAATATGCAAAATATAATAGGAACTCATACCACTCAATAACAAAAAAATAAACAATCTGATTAAATAATGGAAAGAGAACTCGAATAGACATTTTTCCAAAGAAGACATAAAAATGGCCAAGAAATACATGAAAAGATGCTCAACATCACTAATCATTGGGGAAATGCAAATCAAAACCACAATGAGATATTACCTGACACCTGTTATAATGGCTGTCATCAAAAAGACAAGAGATAACAAATGCTGGTGAGGGTGTGGAGGAAAGGGAACACTCATACACTGTCAGTGGGAATGTAAATTTGTGCAACCACTACAGAAAACAGTATGGAGTTTCCTCAAGAAATTAAAAATAGAACTACCATATAACCCAGCAATTCCACTTCTGAGTATTTATCCAGAGGAGATGAAATCACTATCTCAAAGAGATATCTACAATCCCATGGTTATTGCAGCATTATTCACAGTAGCCAAGACAGAAAAACGACCTATGTGTCCATCAATAGACAAAGAATGGATAAATAAAATGTGGTATGTATATCTAATGGAACATGATTCAGCCATAGGGGGGAAAAAAAAGAAGAAGAAGGAAAATCTTGCCACTTGCATCAGCACGGATTCCCTTGAGGGCATTATGCTAAGTGAGATAAATCAGACAGAGAAAGACAAATACGGTCTGATCTCACCTATATGTGGAGTCTTAACCAAATTCATAGAAACAGAGAGTAGAATGGTGGTTGACAGGGACTGAAGGTTGGGGGAGATGAGAAGATATTGGTCAAGGGGTACAAACTTTCACTTATGAGATGAATAAGTTCCAGAGATGTAATGTACAGCATGGTGACTATAGTTAACACTACTGTATTGTACACTTGAAAGTTGCTAAGAGAGTAGAGCTTTAATGTTCTCACCATAACAACAGCAACAAAAAATGGTAATTATGTGAGGTGAAGGATGTGTTAACTAACCTTACTGTGGTACACATTTCACAGTATGTATGTTCATTAAATTGTCACATTGTATGCTTTAAACTTATACAATGTTATATGTTAATTATATCTCAGTAAACGTGGGAAAACAAATCCCAGCTGGTCTTTTTTTTTTTTTTTTTTTTTTTGTGGTATGCGGGCCTCCGTCTGCTGTGGCCTCTCCCGTTGCGGAGCACAGGCTCCGGGCGCGCAGGCCCAGCGGCCATGGCTCACGGGCCCAGCCGCTCCGCGGCATGTGGGATCCTCCCAGACCGGGGCGCGAACCCGGTTCCCCTGCATCGGCAGGCGGACGCGCAACCACTGCGCCACCAGGGAAGCCCCCAGCTGGCCTTTTGAGGCACAGCTTCCATTTTAGCCCTCTTCAGTCCTGGCTGATTTTTCTTCCATAACCCACCTCCCACCAGCCCTCGAAGTGGGGTACACAGGCTGTTGTTCCTCCCTTGTTCCCACTTCCAAACTATTCTCTTCTCTCCTCCTTGGAAACTTCTAGCTTCTGTAAATGGCTGTCAGCTACTCCAACAGTCACCTACTGACCTTTCCTCCAGGAAACCTTCTCAACTAGGATTGCTCCTGGGAACCGCAGAAGACAGAAAATGAGTTGAGTGGCTGTTTCCTCCATTCTCTCAAGGATGGTACATAACCAGTACTGAAACCTTTTGTCATCATCAGTTAGATCCATTAAACTGATAACCTGCCTTCACTGACCAAGCTTGCTTTAATTTTTGCTACCAAAAATTTGCGTGTCCTTCAAGTGTCATGTAGCCTAAACAATAAGATGTTTGCCCAAGTCGTTTTTCAGGAACTTGGAGTCAACTGTGTCCAGTTTGAGCTCTAGCCAGTAAAGACTGGTTAAGACCACCCATCCACTAACTGAGCATGCTCAGGTGTCTGCTCCATGACCTCTTGCTATAGGAGAGCCAAAAACTCCACCCTAAGAACATGCTAATTTGCCATTTTCTGAACACTTGTCTCACGAAGACGCCTGCAGCTTAGTTGCGCCTGTGCAAAACGATGATTACCTCCCCTTTATCTTATTTCCAATCACCTTTCCTCATTCTCCGCACAGCTCAGCTATATCGCATAGATACCCTGAGCCCTTCTCCTTCGGAGAGACAGGTTTGAGACTTGTTCTCCCATCTCCTCATTTGGCTGCCTCGTGAATAAACCCTTTGCTGCAAACCTTGGCATCTCAGTGTGTGCCTTGCTGCATGTCGGGCAAATGAACCTGGTTCAGTAACAGTACCACTCTGGGCACAGAGGAGAAGTTGATCCATCACGGCGGATGCTGTATCAGCCAGGGTTTGACCAAAGGAGAGTCCATGAGCAAGACAGATGAAGGATTTATTATGGAGAGGGGACCTCCCACAAGGTGGTAGCTGGGCAGCAGGCGGTGCAGTCTGTTACTTCTGTGTCTGTTGTTGAGTCTGAATTCACTGGGGTTGGCCAGACCGGTGGTTGGAAAGGAGAGCTGGACCTTGAACCTGTGAGGAAAACTGGAACCAGTTGGAGTGAACTGGAACTTGCATCTCCCTCATCACTTCCAACCTCAGTGCCCACAGGGGGTGACTCGTAGGGGAAGCTGGCACCTTCAAACCTGGAGCTGATACCCACTTTGTCCAGGGCTCAGAGAAGCTGAAGTAGGAAAGTGGCAGGAGTTTGGGAAGCTCAGGTCAGGTGCTGACCCATCCCAACCAAGGGGAGCTTTAAATCAGCAAGGAAGGGAGCCAGCTGCCACAGCGCTAGGGCCTCCCCCACCTTCAGAGGTTACAAAGAATGTGATGCTGCTGCTTCACTTCCAGATCTGGTGCAGAATTCCCCTCGTGGCCAAGAGTAACAGGCAACAGCGCGGGGAGGGCATTCCGGGCACACAGCTCCATCTCAGTCCAGTGGACATAGCACAGTGCCATCCCTGGTGCATTTGGGCATTCGGGCTTAATTCTCTCAGGGGTGCATTTTTCCTCATGGTTTCCGCATCTGGCTCACTGGTTTTCTCTCCACACTACTCTTCATGACAACCTCGACCTCTGAGTTCCTTGACTTCTCACATTCACGCACCAACTCTTAACCGTACCCTACATCTAGGCATTACCATAACTGTGTCGCCTCGAAAGTCTCCAATTCAGAATCTCTAATTGGAATGTCATTTCATCGACCACCCCCTCCTGTGTTTCCAGTCTGTCTCGGTGCTGTCGCCTCTCACCTGCTCAAGACGGTCTTTGCAATTACTTCTGCTGTTTCCTTAGCTCGCTTTCTACTGTATCCTGCCCATCCACCTACAATAAGCTATACTTTGTTGTATCTTAAAACAAAACAAATGTTTCCTAGACCTCAAGTCCCCACTCAGTAACTATCCCATTTCTATGAAAACTCCTTGAAAAAGTTGCTTTTACTCACTTTGTCTGCTATCTCCACAGTTCACTATAATTGAGATTCATCTCACCATTTTTCTCATCAAGGATGACTGAAATTTTGCTCTACCCCATCAATGGTCACCTCTCAGCCCTCATCTTATCTGATCTTTCGGCACCACAGTACATGACTGATAACCCTTCTCTTCAAAGTGCTTTTTCATTTGGCTTCTGGGACTCTGTACTCTCCTGTCCCCCATTGTACTCACTGGGGGCTCATTTTCTCTCTAAACTCACTCCTTAGGTGATCTCTTCCAGTGCCTAGATTCTAAATTACATCTAAATTACATTGATATTTTCAATCCCAGTCTTTCACTGATTTCTGTGTGTATGTATTCACTTGACTGCTCATGCAGGGACCTTGATATTGAGTCCCCCTTACATCTTGTACCCTAGACACTTCATTCACCTACCCTAGTTCTGGTCTTGCCCCATGAAAGAACAGCACAGCTTAGCCTTGTCAACCCAAAGGATCATGAGAAATAACAAAGAATGTAGTTTTAAGGCACTAAGTTTTGAGGGTTTGTTATGCACCAATAGATAATCACATATACACTTTCCATCATACCCAATTGCTTGGGTCAAAGATCTACCTGGACTCTTCCTTTTTCTTTACATCCTATATCCAACTGATGGCCCATCACAGGCAGTCAATAAAAGATTTGATAGGCTGAATGCATGAAAGATCAGAACTTATTGCTTGTCTTCTATATTAGCCAACTCAAAACTAGTCAAAACCACTTATACTATAGAAAAGGGAACAAAGATCCTGAGAGGCTAAAGAATATGGAAAAGTTCTGAAGCCTTAAAATAGAACATGATATTCCCAGAGTGTTGAGTGGTTCGGTGAAAGAACAAAAGGTACATGATAAGCACCACCTACCTCTTGGTGCTTAGCAATATGGCGGATAGAAAGCCATAAGAAGCAGATCTGTGCCCTTTTGGGGACTTAGCAATATGTCAGCTGGCCATTGCGGGGTGGCTAGGATGCTTACCGCTTAGTTGAAGGCTTAAGTCATAGATGCCCTCTCACCTGTTTTATTTATTTTTGTTTTTATGACTAGAGAATATGAATACATGGTGGCAGACAACCAGTAGAAACCAAACATCTACTCTAGAATTCGAATCCTACTTCATATCCTGCAGGTCTACCCCATTCTCTCTACAAGTCTTCTTTTTATCTCTCCATTGCTTTCTTAAGAGGACTGAATTCTTGGGAACAAAGTAGGCTGGGAATCTCGTATGGATGGGAACCCCATTCATGCACAACAAGTTGGGTCATGCCCATAGCTGAAGATCTGGGGCCTTCTCCTGAACTCCATCTTTCCTTATAACCCCCTCAAGGACCATTCCAAGTCTTATTTAACTCCATCTAAGAAAAAGTCTCTTGCATCCAAACTTCCTGTATTCCCACTGCCTGGCTTCTTAGAGTTTTTCACCACTGCCGACCACTAGGTGTTTCCCAACTTTTTCTCTAAATCGGAGGTTCTTAGCCAGGGAAGTGTCTCAGAATCACTTGGGAGGCTTTTAAAAAATACATATACCTGTACCAGTTCTGTTGCACTTGAATTCTTCCCCAAGGCCCAGGAGTGTGTATTTTGGGAAAAAATTACAAAGGTATATTTCTGGTTAAATAATCCTGCCAGTGGTTCCCAGACTTGGAGATTTCACAGATCAGTTCATTTTTTAAAAAATTTGGATTATCTTTGAAAAAAGATACCAACTTTTTAATTTTGTCAAATATTAACAAACAAATAAAAAAACCCTTACTACCAACTATTAACATTAGTGTTTTACTAAATAAAGGGAGCTTTGAAACCACAAAGGCAGGGTGGAAATAACTGGAGAATAGAGGCCTTTAAATTGAATGCATTTAGATTTTTAAAGAATTTAATACATTGTCCTATTTTTTTTCTCATTTCAACAGAAAGTTACTACACAAAGAAAACTTCAGAAGCTTTTGCAACTTCGGACAGCATTTTGGAATCACTACTCTAAAGTAATCCTCCATGCTGCTGCTAAGTCTGACCAAATCACTACTCCAGTTAAAAACTTCCAGTAACTCTTCAGGAGAATGCCCAAGGTCATTACCATGACTACAGGATGTAACAGTTTGGAAATCCAGTTCCAAATACTTACCCCCATCTATTCCTGCCTGTACCTTCAAACACACTTGCATGCACTCACACCCACAGACACACATATGCACCCACACATATATATGCATGCACTCACATAGATACATGCATGCACTCACATACACACATGCAGGCACACATACATGCACATACACTCAAACATGCACTCGAGTAAACACAAATTGGCATTTCTCTCTGAGCATCAGTCTTGGCATTGCCATCCTGCTTTTAATCTAGGGCCTTTAGTATGTTTGTCTCTTTGTCAGAGAAGTGGTTCTGGCCCCCACTTTTAAGGGAACGTAGGAGAGGGTCTCCCTACAGAACCCTTATTCCTTGGATAATACATGTAATGTCAACACCATCCTCTCTGTGTGCACATACTCTTTGTAATATCAGGTGGCAGCCGACTTCCCAGATTTCTCCTCATGTGCACTTGGCTCTCACAGTCAGATGAGTCAATGGTTGAGTGGATGAGCTGTTTGGGGTGCCACCCACCCAGGTGCAGACACTATAATATTGAGACACATCAAAGTTTCAAAATAATAGCAGTCTAAGACCAGGAGGGATTTACCCTAGAGATCCAAATGCAGGAAATGTAGCCACATAATCTGCACCAAAAAATTAAAAGAGAAAAAGATATGATCATATCAGACAATGCTGAAAAGACATTAGTAGCCATTGCTAATAAAAACCCCAGGCCAGGGAGCAATAGGTAGAAACTAATTACACGATGTAAAACATACAGAAACCAGAAACCAAAGTTACAAAACGCTAGAGCCGTTTGAATTAAAATTGGAAATGACAGGGATAGTCAATGCCATTATTACTTAGTATTTCCTTAGAAGTTTTAACAAATATAATAAGAACAAAAACATGTAATGATAGACAGAAAAATTGGAAAAGAAGATATAAAAAGTCTTTCAGCAAACATGGCCAACATTACTAGTGCTGGTCAATACTTAGGTTCTCCTCACCTTTTCTTGGACATGCAGACTCCCTTTGCAGTTGGGCAGGATGATGTAACCAGTTCTAGCCAGTGGGCTGTAACTGGAAGTGGCACCCAGCACTTTTAAGATGAGGCATTTATATCCTCCTGCCCTCTCTTTCCCTGCCCTGCTGAACCTAGAAGCCTCCAGTTGTTTTGGGGGTAGGGATGGGGGTGGGACTAGAAGATCAAAACAGCCTATGGTGCAAATTCAATACTCTAGAGCACAGCTGTCCTGGACCCACAGCAGTTTTTGCATGAGTGAAAAAAAAAACTTATGTTGTGATAAACCCCTGAAATTTTGATATTATTTGTTACTACAGCATAACTTGCCCATCCCTAACTGACATAGTTAATGGAATAATTGCATGCTTAGAAAACCCAAGAGATGCTTTTTTAAAAGATCACTAGATTCAATGAGAAAATTTGGTAAAGTTTCTACCTACTAGATGAATATAAAAAGAACTTTTCTGTACTCTAGTCATGAACACTTAGAAAAGAAAACTGGAAAAATACTTTCTGTATATTTGTGACAAAAGATATAAAATATTTAGGAATAAATTTTATAAGGAAGACTTTGGACCCATATGAATAGTTATAAAATACTATTATGAGAAAGAAAATAAGATCTGAATATATAGAAAAGTATCCACAAAATAAAATGCTAATTCTCCCAAATAATACATAAATTTAATGCAATTCCAGTTAAAATCTCAACAGGGTTTTTCTTGGAATTGGATGAAATTATGTTAAAATTCATATAGAAAAATTAATGACTAAAAATACCTAAGAAAATTACAAAACTGAAATGAGAGGTATCAGAACATACGATATAGCCTCAATAATTAAATCAATATGATGCTGATTAGACCATAACCTTTGTCATATATTTACTTCACAACAGTTATGGTTTAATCAGTGGGAAAAGTGTGGTCTCTTAAATAAATGATGCTGGAAAAACTGGCCATCCATTTAAGAGGAAATGTAAAAATACAAATTCCAGATAGAAACTTAAATATAAAAAGTAAAATAAAAATCAAATAAGAAAATCTAGGCTATGACATATATCCTAGAATTTAGAAAGACTCTTATAACCAAGACTGGAAAATCAGAAGATAATGGAACAAAAACATACATATTTGACTATATAAAAAATTAAGAAGTTGTGTATGGAAAAGATAACCAGAGACAAAGTCAATAGACACACCAAGATCTGGAAAGAATATTTATAAAGCAGATGACAGAAGACCAACTTTTTAATAAGCAAAGAGCTCTTATAAACTTATAAGAAAAAGATAGTCTAAGAGAAAATGGGGAAAGATGTAAACAGAAAGTTCACAGAAGTGCAAATCCATATGTCAATAAACAAGTGAAAAAATATTTAAATTAATCATTAGATCAAAGGAAATGAGAAAACAATGAGATATCAATTTAACACCCACTAGACTGGCTAAAATGTGGAAGAACTGTGACAGTAGTTCTCCTAAGGATATCTCCAAACACTACTGGTGGAAATGCAAATCCTTTTTGGAAGTTGATGTAGCTACACCTTTAAAATGTAAAATAAATGTAAAATACAACCATTTGGCCCAGCCCACTACTGAGAATCTTTCCAATAATAATACAAAAAAAAAAAAAACGTAAGAAAGGATGGTGTGTATATTCTAGCAATCTCAATAGAAATACTTTTTTTTTGCCAAAAGTATTTTTTTCCCAAAAAGTTCTA
Organism: Physeter macrocephalus; assembly: GCF_002837175.3. Lineage (NCBI taxonomy): Eukaryota > Metazoa > Chordata > Mammalia > Artiodactyla > Physeteridae > Physeter > Physeter macrocephalus. The sequence continues at coordinate 78,554,480 of NC_041222.1, forward strand.
GGCAAAGTGCTGGAACTTCACATGGTCTAGGTCATGCACCCATGTACCTTAGGAGTGAGAGAGAGGAAGCCCCTGAAGGAAAACCAAGGGTGTCATCAGAAGAAAAGTGTCCTTTGTGCCAGGGCTCTACCAACGTGTTCCATGAGTTGGTGCTGGTCCATGCACTGTTCCTCAGTGGCCCCTGAGAATGTGAGAGTAACATACTTGATACTTTTATAACAATTTGGAAGAATAATTTTATGGCTGTTGAATCGAATAATAAAAATTGGGGGCTTCTATTTTGTAGGTATCATTTAAGTTGGGTGGTATGGTGTCTTCTTCTCTGCAGATAGGAACTTTTCCAAGCTAGAGAATATGGAGACCAACAGCACTCACCTTGAGCAGATAAATGTCTGCCAGCAGTGCAATAGGCTGGGGAACTTCATGGGGTGATGTTTATACTTATTAAGTGACTCTTTCAATCCAGAATAGAAAAAATCAGTTAATTTGTTGCATTAAAGTTTGAATGAACTTCTATCATTTCACATCATCTTTACAAAGCCCCCTTGATAAAGAGGTGATAGAGATCACTTTGCCCCACCCCTTCAGGAAGGTGATGGCAGCCTTATATCCACAAAGACACTGGGACCTTAAGATCATGGTAGAGCATACACGTGTTTTTATTTTTATTCATTTATTTTTATTTTGTTTATCTTTATGTGATGGATGGAAAAAATAACCTGATCTTTCACCACAGATCATTGGAGAAGCTCTGTACTATATGTTGATACTAGTTATTTTCTTTGGTTTTCGAGGCAAATTAGTGTTAGGTGCAGGAAGCTAAGGGCTCACCACTGTGTGAAGATTAATAAAGATGTAAGAAACAAACTTCTGATTCTTCAAAGAATGTCGTTAATAACCCCAGGATGCCAAGTGACAGCACGACCCAGCTTGTGCTCAGAGCAGACAGAGCAGCTGTTCTCCAGGGGGTGGGAAGCAAGCTCCACACCATTGCTTTGGGAGATAAAGATGCTGGCTGGGTTTCAACAAGAGGAAATCTCACAGAATCAGCAGGTGGTCCAATTCTCAGGAAACTTGACTTTCATACTTTCTGAAAGAGAGATATTAATGAAACAGAGATTTAAAATCCAAATAGATCATTTGAGGCACAATATGCTTTACTCTCTGTGGCTTGCAGTTGGCAGTCAGTACAGTTTTCCTCAAAAAGTAATTTTTCCAAGGTAGCACCTTATACACATTTGGACATAACATCTTAAGTTCTCCCATAATTGGGGCCAATTCTTTAGTGGGCATTATAGAATGTTTCAAAGCTATGCCAGGCCTTGTTTTAAAGTGTGGTTTTTCACTGTTGATATCAAGAAGAAACTTTTTTGTAACTATGTCATAAACCTGGATCAACTGTTCTCTAAATATTAATAACATAATTTGTTAGAGAACTTATCAATTGTCTTAAAAATTTGCTTTTTATTTTGTAAAAATCTATATAAAAGGAATAGGCTTCCCCTCTCCACCCCACGCCCCCAACAAAAAAACTGCAAAATTATCTATCAGCAAGCTAATGTAAAATTCTGCAGTGTGTGGTTAACGCTTCTCAAACAATTTGGTTTGAATTGTTAACATTAGAATTGCTTACGTCTTTATTGCTAAAAGTATGTATTGTCATAGAGTATTTTGGGGAAAAAAATCTATGATCTTATTGACTAATAAAGATTACAAACTATTTAATGCTTTTTAATGAAATGTGTATCCCAGGACTGTATCAAATATATCACAGGTGAGTTCACACTCATCCTACATTATAAAGCTGCTTTCACACTTACCTGCTCATTTTTCACTGACTTTGATTCAGTTGAAGCCAAAAGATATCTACTGAGTGCCTAACTATATGTGCTAGGAAGCTGAAGTATTTTTTTTAACATCTTTATTGGAGTATAATTGCTTTACAATGTGTGTTAGTTTCTGCTTTATAACAAAGTGAATCAGCTATACATATACATATATCCCCATATCTTCTCCCTCTTGCGTCTCCCTCCCACCCTCCCTATCCCACCCCTCTAGGTGGTCACAAAGCACCGAGCTGATCTCCCTGTGCTACGCGGCTGCTTCCCAGGTAGTGTATATATGTCCATGCCACTCTCTCACTTCGTCCTAGCTTACGCTTCCCCCTCCCCGTGTCCTCAAGTCCATTCTCTACGTCTGAGTCTTTATTCCTGCCCTGCCCCTAGGTTCTGAAGTATTTTTTTAAAAATCTTCCAACTTTGTTCTTTTATTGTTGTTATTATTAATAAACTATTTTTTATAAACACTGCTAGGTTTACAGAAAAATTGATTGGAAAGTACCAAGTTCCCATATATCCCCCGCTCCCTTCCCCCTGACCAGTTCCCCTTTTTATTTACATATTTTATTAGTATTGTATGTTTGTTACAATCAGTGAACCAATATCAATACATTATTATTAACTAAAGCCCATAGTTTACATTAGGGTTCACTCTTTGTGATGAACATTCTATGAGTTTTGACAAATGTATAATGTCATCTATTGACCAGTCTATATCATACTATTATTATACAGAATAGTTTAACTGCCCTGAAAACCCTCTGGAAGCATTCTGTTTTAACCTAGAAGGGATGTTAAGTTGAATCTTTTCATTTAAAGCTTCCATATTTAATATTCCTTTTTTGTCCATTAAAAAAATAAATTGAGACCATACATGCTATTTGAATTCAAAAGTTGTACACACTTCCCTCAATGATTAACCATTTATATTAATAGAATCATTCACATAAGTCAGTTATCCATCACAGAAATATTTATTGAGTTCTTACCTGGGTCAGCACTCTATTCCGATAGTCTTCTAATGAGGGAAGTTTGTGATGGGTGGCTTTATGCTATAGACCTTTGTTTCATGCATGGATATACTGATACATTTAATTACCAAAGCTCCTTTCACAGTGTGTTTTTTTCCCCAGTTTTTTTTAGATTATTAAATGTATTTTTGAATAGGAAATATATGTATATAGTGCAAAACATATAAGGTATAAAAAAGTTCACTGTATCCAGAAAGCCTCCACTCACCTTTGCACCCAAGGACTCACCTCCCTCAGCCACTGTTATCAATTTCTTGTATGCATTCCCAGAGATATTATATATGTATATAAAATAAATCTTTTTAAACAATGACCTTTGCCTTTTTTATTCACAATATATTTTGGACACTGTTCCATATCACTTCGTAAAGCACTGGCATATCTTGCTTATCCTTTTGATGAGTGCATAGTATTCCATTTTTTGATGTTTCATACATTATTTAACCAGTCCCTTACTGACGAGCAGTTAAAGTTTGATCTTTTGTTGTTTCAGTGCAACAGTGAATAACCTTGCACATTTATCTTTTCATAAGTACTTTAATACAGCTAGAGGATACCTTTTAGGGAGCGAAATTACTGCATCAAAGAGGAGGTACATTTTAAATTATGATAGATCAATTGTGATAGATAGATTGTGATAGAAGATTGCTCCATCTATTTATGGTAGTGTTACAGAGCAAGGGCTCACTGCCCCATGTGCACAGAAGCCAGTACCAAGACACCAGCTTTTGAAAAAAGAAAGAGCTTTATTGTGAGGTTGACCGGCAAGGAGACAGAAGGCAGGAGTTAAATCTCCTTGATCCAGGGTTCAGGGTGAAATTTAAAGGGTTGGGAGAATTTCAAAGTTGGAAAATGATTGGCTAGTCTTGAATAGGTCCATATAAGCTACTTGTGCTGTTGGAAGTCAGATTTTCCTTATTGAAGTATTTCTTGCTTCATAAAGGGCTCTGGTGGCAACATTTCTATTTGAGTTAAGTGGACTGAGGATTCTTAGTTCCGAGGTCATCCTGGAGACATGGGTTTCCAACTTGCACATGCACAGTGCTGTTCTGTAAAATAACTCAAGGTTTAATTAATCAATCAACCTATTTAAGGAGGCAAAATGAGTTTCAGCTGGTTTACGTGCTGTTTCAATAGGTCAACTGTTCTCCATAGAAGTTGTGCCAGTGTACGGGAGTGTTGTCTGCTTGCATCATTGCCAAAGCAACATGTTATTAAGTTTTGGATCTTTGCCAATCTGATAGATGAAAATTATGCCTCATTGTAGCTTTAATTTTAATTTCTCTTGTTATGTGTAAGACAAACATTATTATTTAAGTCTTCAGAAAATTAATAAGGTAAAGATTGATGACATTTAAGTTGAAGAAGGTTAAGTGATCCGACATCAGCCAACTAATAAGTGAGAACACCCAGAAAGTGATCTGCTAAACTTGTCTCCCTGGCCATCACCCCACCTTGCTTCCATAGCACCCAGCACAGTGTAGGGATGATGGCTTAGAGGTTTGCCTTTCCTGGGAATTTTCCTACACTTGGTCAGTAATTCTCAAAAAAGGTGTTGAAGAATGACTTTTATAAAGGGAAATGACTTCTTATTAAAATAGCAAGATCAATGAATTCTAAAGAATCCTCCCCAAATCCCTTTAAAATCTTTGGTACTCACCCCTACCCCTGCCCTGAGATAGATCAGAATAAATATCCCCAATTTTAAAATCTGAGTAACCACTGAATGATTGACATAAAATGTATGTTCTAGACTTCTAGTAGAGGTGAACATACCCTATTATTGATGAGACATATTTGAAAAACAACGCTTTGCTCTTTCCTTCCCACTTCCTACTCTGAGACACTAGTTTCCTCTCTGTTTGTGACTTCAAACTTGGAGCATTGGGTTCCTTATCCTATGGAACCCTGAGAGAACCTGTGGTTTCTGAGTAGCAGTTAAAGACTCTGGCTTCATCCATGACTCATTTACATACATCATTGGAATTTGTTGTCAGGTAGAGGCTTGTCCCTGACTTGTGCTGTCTCCTGATGCCCCTGTCCCAGTCAGTTTGCTGCTGAGAGAGGATTAATTGCCCTGATCATCATTTGCCTGAAGTCATGGTTGGGTTTGGGGATATGAGAAGAGACAGAGCCATCTGGAGAGGCGTGGGTTTCCCAGGGCAGGACAGCTTGTGGTAATTTGACAATTGTTAAACAAATCAACAAAATGACTAAATGAAGCAAATTTCTGGAATAGAAGTTATGTCGATCCTGAATTATAAATTTTTACCGTTACTCTCCTTTATTTACCAAATATTGAGCACCTACTACATATCGAGGACTCTTCCAGGTTTTAGAGATCTAGCAATGACTAGCACAGGGGGAAAATGCCCGCCCATAAGGTTGTTTTATCCAAGGGTCATTGTAATTGTCTTTTCCCATTCTCATGGTGGATCTGAGGACCTCGTGAATCATCACTCGAAAAGGGGAGTCCATTTCTGGAAAACCACAGATGCCCTTAGGCTCAGTCTTATCTCTGCTACAAACAAAAGAAGTGAACTGAATTCTTTCCTAACATAGAGAGCTTCATCTAGATCCCAGGAAGAAAAGTCTCTAAGATTCTCAAATCCTTGAAAAGCATCTGGGGAAGCATAAATGACAAGGAGAAAAAGCATCCCTTTAAAAGCCAGTCAGCCACTTTTCTGCCAAGGGCTTGTCAAAATTGCTCAAGAGAGAGAAAAAAGAGAAACAAGTGCACATACACATTTTTAAAGTAGCTGCAACCAAGACAACGCCAATTATTCAACCACAGTAAAGAAACCAGCAGTCAAACCACACTGATTATTTAACCGCGTATCCAAGTGCTGAACACAGCCATAGCCAGCCACGTTAATTTAATGTAAATATCCTGAGTAACCAGCCTCCGTGGAGGCAAGAGCTGCAGCAAAGGACAGTGCCTCACCTTTCCTTGTTTTGGCTCCAGATGCCTGGAGCTGGAAAACTGGCTATAATCCAACTAATATTTTCCCTTTTTCCCCTCCTTTTTGCATTTTTCTTTCTCCAAAACCCCAATTCATTCTTTCCCTACTGATCCACTAGTCTCAAATGAACACACACTCAGGGAAACATTTCATTTGATGCATTCTGTTCTCTTCCTCTTGATTTCCACCTTTTCTTTCCTTTATTTTTCATTTCAATCCTTTTTCCCTTTTTTTAACCTTGATGCTTTCATTCCAAAGTATCTGATTCCTATTTATTTAATTTTTACTAATCATCAAATGTAAAGTTTATTCTCAGGAAGTGCATATCAGGAAAACATAAACTTTCTCCTTTGCAACTTGCAACTACAGAATTTGCACTAGGTGGAAACCTACTATAAAATAGTCTCTTTCACTGGGAAATGCCCAGGCTCGTGGATCTTGTGAGTCCATATATCCATGTTTGAAAAACACTGTCCCACTCTCACTGGCCACAGATATAAGCATCTGACTCAAGGTCAGCCAACCCATTGTTGTTTATCAACGAATCAGATTTCTCTCTTTGAGATTTGAACCAGGAGACACAGAGATGGACTGAAACATGGGGGGATGAGTCGGGGCTGGATGACAGGATGGGCCCTGCGCAAATAGAACAAATTTAGCTGAAGAGAGGAAAAGAGGAAAGCAGAGCTAAGGAAGACCCTGTGGTCCACAGAGGATAAAAAGTGAAGCAACAGGTAACCATATGCTTCCTTGAAGGAGGGATAGAGGCACCTCATTTTACATTGATTGGTCCAGTTCTAGTTCCCGTGAGGCCGGTCTCTATTTCAGTTGCTAAGACCATGAGATTGTACCCTTATTTTACATCTGTGTGCATGGATTATAGTATAAAATCAGACTCTTGGGTCACTTAGCTTTTATCCCTTCCTCTCCTCAATGCCCACCTTTTCTCTCCACATGAAATCGGTTTCAAAAAGATGCTTCTAAATAAAATATCCATCTTATGTCATGGGTAGGGAAGTCTCCTGGACATGATGTAACAGGCTCAATGAGAACTCATGTTTTGTGGAAGTAAGTCATGGAATTACTCTACATAAATGATGCTCATGATTCCATTTATGCCTAATTTTTTGAAACACACCCCACCAATGGCCAAGCACAGTGTTGGGGAACTGAAACTTCTTCCCTCTCCTATTGCCTTTGGAGTGCTCCAGGCTCTATTCTAACTTTTCTGATCAAATCTGACCAGGTTTTGAGGGTGGGAAATCAGAAGCGCTCCTGGAGCAAGCTAAATTCAGGAGGCTCATTGAACAACCAAGTGAATACATACACATGGAAATCACAGAAAGACTGGGATTGAAAATATCAAATCAGGAGATGTGATTTAGCATCAAGGCACTGGATGAGATCTCCTAAGGAGTGAGTTTAGAGAGAGAAGGAGCCCCAGGGAGTACAATCGGGAACAGGAGAGTGTGAAGCCAAACGAAAAAGCACTTTGAGAAGAAGCGGTGATCAGTCATGTCCTGTGGTGCCGAAAGGTCAGATAAAATGACTGAGTGACCTCATTAAAAAAATGGTGGATGAAACTTGATTTTAGGGAATGAAGGAGAACACGAGGGAATAGTGGAAAAAAACAAGAAAAAGCAACTTTTTCAAAGAGTTTTCCTAGAAATCTGATAGTCACTGAATGGGGATTTCTCCAGAGGAGGCTATGGCCACCAGCACTGGGAAGAGACAGGGTTTGAATCCCAGCTTTTCCATGGGCTGGTCAGACATTTTACGCAAGTTAGTTAACATTTCTGACACTCAAGCTTTTTAATCCATAAAATCTGGGTAACAAATATTACCTACATGTAGAATTTGGGGGGCATTAGATACCTAACACGGTGACTTGTAACTAGTAAGTGTTCATTAACTAGTAGAAAATTGTTAGTTAGTAATTTGAGAAAAATATTAGTGGAACGAGAATTGGGCACAAACAGCGATTTCTTCCATACCTGCCTTAGAAATGGCTCCGATTCAATGCCTGGGTCTTACAGGTCTGGTTGCTGAGGGGAATGTGGTCATCTCACTGGGAAGCACACATTTGGACTTGGGATTTGGGTTAGGAAATTAGCAGCTGAAGAGTTAGACTCCTGGCGTTCTAAGCATATTGACTAAATTAAATCAAAACACAGAAGAGAGAATTCATTGATCTAATATCTGTGAGCACAGATAAGGTACCACAGGATTTCAAAGCCTGCTCTTGAAAAGAAACTCATGGGGTTTCCCTGGTGGCGCAGTGGTTGAGAGCCCGCCTGCCGATGCAGGGGACGCGGGTTCATGCCCCGGTCCGGGAAGATCCCACATGCCGCGGAGCGGCTGGGTCCGTGAGCCATGGCCGCTGAGCCTGCGCGTCTGGAGCCTGTGCTCCGCAACGGGAGAGGCCGCAACAGTGAGAGGCCCACGTACCACAAAAAAAAGAAAAGAAAAGAAAAGAAACTCCTGAAGTTTTGTGCAACTTTTTGTCATTGTACCTCCATGGTGTGTCTGGCACTGTGACACTCTAGGTGAGAACACTCAGACCAAGTGTGAGATCACTCCTGTCCTTCACGGACTCGCCAGCTAAGCTGAGGTGAGAACCCCACATGGACAGACACTGTCTAGTACAACAACATATCTTAAACCTGAACCAAATTTCCTGGGTTATTTCATAAATAAAGTTCCCTGGGCTGCTCCTGGACCTGCAGGAGATTCCCTGGTAGTGGGGCCTGGGAATCTGTACTTATGATTGTCTCCAGTGATTTCATCTATACCTAGGAGTCTGAGCACTACTGCTAAGGAAACTTAGACACTCAGGGAGATTTTGGGGCAGATGAATGAAAAGGTATCAGAGTTTAAAGACTAACCTGGTGGCAGTTGTTAAGATTGATGGAAGGGAGGAAGGACAGAGGTACTGAGTAAGATGAGGTTGCAATGAACCCCGGGTGGGGAGTGCTTGTGCTGTATCAAGGTGGCAGTGAATGTGAAAGAAGGTCAGGTGAGACAGATTTTTTGAGGCAAAATTGACCATATTTAGTGACTGGTTGGAAATGATGAATAAAAGAAAAAAGGAGAAGATGACTCCAGTGTTTTGAGACAGGCTGCTCCCCTTAGCTCCAGACTCATGTGTTTGCTTCCTCAACATTTCCACGTGGAGGTCCAAGAGTCTTTGTCAACATAGCATGTCAAACACAGAAGCCCTCATTTCATTCTCCCCTAAACTTTCTTATTGCCCAGCTCCTTCCATCTCAGCTAGTGACAGCTCCATTCTCTCCACTGCTCAAGACAAGACTTTGAAGCAATTCTTGACTTCTCCATTTCTCCCACAGTCCCATGAGTAAAGCTTTCAGCTTTACTTTCAAAATTGACCAACAACCTTTTCATTTTCCTCCACCTTCACCACTGCCATCCAGATCCAACCCAACATCATCTTTGGCCTAAGCTATTATAGTAGCCTCCTAACTGGTCCCTGCCTCCACTCTTGCTCCTTAAAGTCTATTCAGATTGTGAAATGTCTCTACTCAGAAGCTTCAGTTGTTCCCCAGCTCATTCAAAGTAAAAGCCAAACTCCTTATAGTGGCCCACAAGGTACTACAAGGTCTAGGTCTCTAGTGTTTCTCCAACCTCATCTCCTCTCACTGACCCAGGAACAGTCTGAACTAGGTATTCAAGCTGGCAAGTTGGTGCTTGTATTGGGCAAGGAAGCTCTCAACTTTGGCTCTTAGTTCTTGTTGTTTGTTCCCTCTAAAGTTGTTTAACCTAAACTTCTTCCCACTCCCTCTCCTCCTCTGTTGAGCCTTTGGCCTGTGCAGTGTTATTCCTTGAATCCAATACTATTCCTCCAGAAATCCACATGATAGATTATTATTATTATTCCAATCAGATCAATGTCACATCTTCACAGAGATCTTTCATGACCACCCTGCATGAAATGACATGATCAAGTAACTAGTTGTGACTCTTTATCCACCTTGCTTTATTTTTAAATTAGCCTTCCTCACTTGGCATATTATATGTTTATTTATCTACTATCTGTCTGCTACTATCTGTCAGCAGAGTGTAAATCGTGAAGAGAAGGGCATTTGTCTACTTTATTTAGAGCTGTATTCTCAGAGCCTTGAATAGAGACTGCACATAGCAAACTCTTATAAAACATTTGTTGAGTGAATTGCAAGACTGAATTTAGAGGCAGCACCGTGCTGGTAAAAAAAAAACATGGTCTCTTGAACTGGGTGGGTTGGATTTATATTTTGCCTCTTTCTTTTACTCAATATGTAATCATGGACAAGTTTCCTGGCATCTCCATGCCTCAGTTTTCCTACTGTACAATGCAGGTATTAATAAGAACAATATGTAGCATTTAAAAAATGTGGCCACAAAGGACCTTCAGGATGGTGGAGGAATAAGACATGGAGGTGACCTTCCCCCCACAAATACATCAAAAATACATCTACATGTAGAACAACTCCTATAGAACACCTACTGAATGCTGGCAGAAGACCTCAGACTTCCCAAAAGGGTCATGGTGCTCCAGCTGGGTATCAGGCCTGAGCCTATGACATGGTAGAGCCGATTTCAGGACATTGGACCACCAGAGACCTCCCAGACCCATGTAATATCAACTGGGGAGAGGTCTCCCAGAGATCTCCAACTCAACTCTAAGACTCAGCTTTGTTCAACGACCAGCAAGCTCCAGTGCTGGACACCCAATGCCAAATAACTAGCAAGACAGGAACACAACCCCACCCATCAGCAGAGGGGCTGCCTAAATCATAATAAGTTCACAGACACCTCAAAACACACTACTGGACACGGTGCTGCACACCAGAAAGACAAGATCCATCCTCATCCAACAGAACACAGGCTCCAGTCTCCTCCACCAGCAAGCCTACATAACCCACTGAACAAATCTTACCCACTCGGGGCAAACACCAAAAACAACAGGAACTACAAACCTGCAGCCTGTGAAAAGGAGAATCCAAACTCAGTAAGTTAAGCAAAATGAGAAGACAGAGAAATACACAGCAGATGAAGGAGCAAGGTGAAAACCCACCAGACCAAACAAATGAAGAGGAACTAGGCAGTCTACCTGAAAAAGAATTCAGAATAATGATAGTAAAGATGATCCAAAATCTTGGCAAGAGAATGGAGAAAATACAAGAAACATTTAACGAGGACCTAGAAGAGCTAAAGAGCAAACAATGATGAACAGTACAATAAATGAAACTAAAAATCCTCTACAAGGAATCAATAGCAGAATAACTGAGGCAGAAGAACGGATAAGTGACCTAGAAGATAAAATAGTGTAAATAACTACCACAGAGCAGAATAAAGAAAAAAGAATGAAAAGAATTGAGGACAGTCTCAGAGATCTCTGGGACAACATTAAATGCACCAAATTTCAAATTATAGGGGTCCCAGAAGAAGAAGAGAAAAAGAAAGGGACTGAGAAAATATTTGAAGAGATTATACTTGAAAACTTCCCTAATATGGGAAAGGAAATAGTCAGTCAAGTCCAGGAAGTGCAGAGAGTCCCATACAGGGTAAATCCAAGGAGAAACATGCCAAGACACATATTAATCAAACTATCAAAAGTTAAATACAAAGAAAAAATGTTAAAAGCAACAAGGGAAAAGCAACAAATAACTTACAAGGGAATCCCCATCAGGTTAACAGCTGATCCTTCAGCAGAAACTCTGCAAGCCAGAAGGGAGTGGCAGGACAATTTTAAAGTGATGAAAGGGAAAAACCTACAACCAAGAATACTCTACCCAGCAAGGATCTCATTCAGATTTGACGGAGAAATTAAAACTTTCACAGACAAGCAAAAGCTAAGAGAATTCAGTACCAGCAAATCAGCTTCACAACAAATGCTAAAGGAACTTCTCTAGGCAGGAAACACAAGAGGAGGAAAAGACTTACAATAACAATTCTGAAACAATTAAGAAAATGGTAATAGGAACATACATATCAATAATTGCCTTAAATGTAAATGGATTAAATGCTCCAACCAAAAAACACAGACTGGTTGAATAGATACAAAAACAAGACCTGTATACATGCTGTCTACAAGAGACCAACTTCAGACATAGGGACACATACAGACTGAAAGTGAGGGGATGGAAAAAGACATTCCATGCAAATGGAAATCAAAAGAAAGCTGGAGTAGCAAGTCTCATATCAAACAAAATAGACATTAAAATAAAGTCTATTACAAGAGACAAAGAAGGAGGCTACATGATGATCAAGGTCTCAAACCAAGAAGATATAACAATTGTAAATATTTATGCACCCAACATAGGAGCCTTCAATACATAAGGCAAATGCTAACAGCCATGAAAAGGGAAATCAACAGCAACACAATAATAGTAGGGGACTTTAACACCCCACTTTCACCAATGGACAGATCGTCCAAAATGAATATAAATAAGGAAACACAAGCTTTAAATGACACACTAAACAAGATGGACTTAATTGACATTTATAGGACATTCTATCCAAAAACAACAGAATACACTTTCTTCTCAAGTACTCATGGAACATTAACCAAGATAGTTCATATCTTGGGTCACAAATCAAGCCTTGGTAAATTTAAGAAAACTGAAATACTATCAAGTATCTTTTCCAACCACAGCACTATGAGACTAGATATCAGTTACAGGCAAAAAAACTGTAAAAAATAAAAACACATGGAGGATAAACAATATGCTACTAAATAAACAAGAGATCACTGAAGAAATCAAAGAGGAAATCAAAAAAATACCTAGAAAAATGACACTGAAAACACGATGGCCCAAAACCTATGGGATGCAGCAAAAGCAGTTCTAAGAAGGAAGATTATAGCAATACAATCCTAACTCTAGACAGAAGAAAAATCTCAAATAAACAACCTAACCTTACACTTAGAGAAAGAAGAAAAAGCAATTTTTTGCAATTCTCTAAAAAGCAATTAGAGAAAGAAGAACAAAACAAACCCAATGTTAGCAGAAGGAAAGAAATCATAAAAATCAGATCAGAAATAAATGAAAAAGAAATGAAGGAAACGATAGTAAAGATCAGTAAATCTAAAAGCTGGTTCTTTGAGAAGATAAACAAAATTGATAGCCAGACTCATCAAGAAAAAAAGAAGACTAAAATCAACAGAGTTAGAAATGAAAAAGGAGAAGTAACAACTGATACGGTAGAAATACAAAGGATCATGAGAAATTACTACAGGTAAGTATATGCCAATAAATGGACAACCTGGAAATGGACAAATTCTTAGAAAGGCACAACCTTCCAAGGCTGAACCAGGAAGCATTAGAAAATACAAACAGAGCTATCACAGCACTAAAATTGAAAATGTGATTAAAATTTTTCCAACAAACAAAAGCCCAGGACCAGATGGATTCACAGGTGAATTCTATCAAACATTTACAGAAGAGCTAACACCTATCCTTCTCAAACTCTTGCAAAATAGAGCAGAGGGAGGAACACTCCCAAACTCATTTTATGAGGCCACCATCACCCTGATACCAAAACCATACAAGGAAGTCACAAAGAAAGAAAACTACAGGTCAATATCACTGATGAACATAAATGCAAAATCCACAACAAAATATTAGCAAACAGATTCCAACATCACATTAAAAGGATCGTACACCATGATCAAGTGGGTTTTATCCAGGAGTGGAAGGATTCTTCAGTATATGCAAATAAACCAACGTTATACATCATATTAACAAACTGAAGGATAAAAACCATGTGACCATCTCAATACATGCAGAAAGAGCTTTTGACAAAATTCAACACCCATTTATGATAAAAACTCTCCAGAAAGTAGGAATAGAGGGAACTTACCTCAACATAATAAAGGCCATGTATAACAAACCCACAGACAACATCATTCTCAATGGTGAAATACTGAAACTACTTCCTCGAAGATCAGGAACAAGACAAGGTTGCCCACCCTTACCACTGTTATTCAACATAGTCCTGGAAGTTTTAGCCACAACAATCAGAAATGAAAAAGAAAGAAAAGGAATCCAAATTTTAAAAGAAGAAGTAAAACTGTCACTGTTTGCAGATGACATGATACTATACATAGAGAATTCTAAAGATGCTACCAGAAAACTACTAGAGCTAATCAATGCATTTGGTAAAGTTGCAGGATACAAAATTAATGCACAGAAATCTCTTGCATTCCTATATACTTACGATGAAAAATCTGAAAGAGGAATTAAGGAAACACTCCCATTTACCATTGCAACAAAAAGAATAAAATACCTAGGAATAAACCTACCTAAGGAGACAAAAGACCTGTATGCAGAAAACTATAAGACACTGATGAAAGAAATTAAAGATGATACAGTTGGAGAGATATACCATGTTCTTGGATTGGAAGAATCAACATTGTGAAAATGACTATACAACCAAAAGCAATCTACAGTTCAGTGCAATGCTTATCAAACTACCAATGGCGTTTTTCACAGAACTAGAACAAAAAATTTCACAATTTGTATAGAAACACAAAAGAACCCGAATAGCCAAAGCAATCTTGAGAAAGAAAAATGGAGCTGGAAGAATCAGGCTCCCAGACATCAGACTATACTACAAAGCTACAGTCATCAAGACAGTATGGTACTGGCACAAAAACAGAAACGTAGATCAATGGAATAGGATAGACAGCTCAGAGATAAACCCACTCATCTATGGTCACCTTAACTTTGTTAAAGGAGGCAAGCATATACAATGGAGAAAGACAGCCTCTTTAATAAGTGGTGCTGGGAAAACTGTACAGCTACATGTAAAAGAATGAAATTAGAACAATCCCTAACACCATACACAAAAATAAACTCAAAATGGATTAAAGACCTAAATGTAAGTCCAGACACTATAAAACTCTTAGAGGAAAACATAGGCAGAACACTCTATGACATAAATCACAGCAAGATCCTTTTTGACCCACCTCCTAGAGAAATGGAAATAAAAACAAAACTAAACAAATGGGACCTAATGAACCTTAAAATCTTTTGCACAGCAAAGGAAAACATAAACAAGATGAAAAGAAAACCCTCATAATGGGAGAAAATATTTGCAAATGAAGCAACTGACAAGGATTAATTTCCAAAATGTACAAGCAGCTCATGCAGCTCAATATCAAAAACACAAACAACCCAATCCAAAAATGGGCAGCAGACCTAAATAGACATTTCCCCAAAGAAGATATACAGGTTGCCAAGAAACACTTGAAAGGATGCTCAACATAACTAATCTTTAGAGAAATACAGATCAAAACTACAATGAGGTATCACCTCACAGCAGTCAGAATGGCCATCATCAAAAAATCTACAAAGAATATATGCTGGAGAGGGTGTGGAGAAAAGGGAACCCTCTTGCACTCTTGGTGGGAATGTAAATTGATACAGCCACTATGGAGAACCGTATGGAGGCTTATTAAAAATTAAAAATATAGCTACCATATTACCCAGTAATCCCACTACTGGGCATATACCCTTAGAAAATCATAATTCAAAAAGAGTCATGTACCACAATGTTCATTGAAGCTCTATTTACAATAGCCAGAACATGGAAGCAACCTAAGTGTCCACTGACAGATGAATGGATAAACAAGATGTGGCACATATATACAATGGAATATTACTCAGCCATAAAAAGAAACAAAATTGAGTTATTTGTAGTGAGGTGGATGGACCTAGAGTCTGTCATACAGAGTGAAGTAAGTCAGAAAGAGAAAAACAAATACTGTAGGCTAACACATATATGTGGAATCTAAGGAAAAAAAAAAGGTCATGAAGAACCTAGGGGTAAGATGGCAATAAAGACAAAGACCTACTAGAGAATGGACTTGAGGACATGCAGAAGGGGAAGGGTAAGCTGGGATGAAGTGAGAGAGTAGCATTGATGTATATACACTACCAAATGTAAAATGGATAGCTAGTGGAAAGCAGCTGCATAGCACAGGGAGATTAGCTCGGTGCTTTGTGACCACCTAGAGGGGTGGTATATGGAGCATTGGAGGGAGACACAAGAGGGAGGGGACATGGGGATATATGTATACGTATAGCTGATTCACTTTGTTATACAGCAGAAATTTATAACAATATAAAGCAATTACACTCCAATAAAGATGTTTAAAAAAACAAATGTGGCCACAAATTCTTTGACACTCCTTCTATCCCATGGAAGTTCTGTGTCCCCTCTCTTTGACTCTGAACAAGCTTATCACTGCTCTGACCAATAGAATATGATGGAAGCAATGCTTCCAAGGCTAGGCCATACAGGTGATCTAGCTTCTGCCTTGCTCACTGGAGTCCAAAGCTGCCACGTAAGAAGTTCAAGGACTTCGAGACTGCCATGCTATGAGGACTTCCAAGCTATACGGAGACATTATATGAGTAATCCTGAATTCCACCTGAGTCAGCCTTCCAATCATCCAAGGCCAGGTTTCAGATGTGTGGGAAGTAGTATCCAGGGGCTTCCAGCCACCAGCTAGTTGGTCAGACCGTCTCCAGCTGCTTAAGTCTTCCCAGCTGAGGTCTCAGACAGTGTGCTGTAGAAACTACTCCTCCCTGTCTGATTTCCTCTACCTGCTCTGATTTCTTCGTCTGCAGAATCCATGAACATGTAAAAATGGTTATTCTTTTATGCCACTGAATTTAAGCTAGTTAGTTACATAGCAATAGATACCTTGAACCCCAGCTCAAAGGCTATTCTGGGAACTAAAGAAGTGATTGTATGTGAAATGCTTAGAATTGGGCCAGTGCCAGCCACATAGTAAGTTGACCTCACTCAGTAATTGTTAGCTTTTATCATTACTGTGATAAAATTTCCACTGATAAATATAGTACTTTTAAAGAATTAGTTAATAAAAATACTCTTCTCTCACCCATCTTTAAAACTTAATAATAAAATTTGGAACAGAATTAAGTGGTTCATGAGTTGTATTGTACTCCCCAAGATCAGTGTCTTTACACCCCTGGGTAAAGACAGACTACACAGTGATCTTATGAACTGATAATTTGCAGTTGGTTATGATAAAGCCCTGGAAAAACAAAGCCCTTGGTACTACAACAGAATTTTTCTGAGTGAAGGTCTAGAATCCTGCTCACTTTTGAGTTCCTCTGCAACAGTGCAAGGCCCAAAGTAGACACCCCACCAATGTTTGCCTTGCTGATTTCATCAATGCACTTGTGTTCATTGTCTTACATAACCTTCTGGGAAAAAACTTTGCTTTATTTAGTATTATCTCTATTTTTGCCTCTAAATTTGTAATATTTGCTTAGAAGCTGATTGGTAATCTCATAAAATTTAGAAGGATGTTTATGGATTAAATGGCCAGTATTGTTAAGAATGTACAGTGCAGCATAAGCAAAAAACTCTTGCACAATCTTTTCCTGGACTTGTGCTTTTTTGAACTGGGTTCAAATCTAAACTGAGCAAGGCCACACAGGGCGTTAGAGCAAAAAATGTAAAGATGGAATGCACTAAACCCCCTCGACTGGGGGAGATAGGCCTTGGAGGAGGGAATTTTAAGGACATGCTTTTTGTTTCTGGTCACCTGGCAAGCCAATCTTCAAAAACATACTGCACAAATGTGCTTTTCAAAGCCACACACATTGTCTTAGATAGAAAAACAACTTCAAACATCACATAGTGTTTTGGAAATTATTTGCTGAATATGTCAACATATCCTGTGAAAGAAAAGCAGTTGCTTAGTTTTTGGTCTGTTATGTGCAGATTTCTTGAATTTTGAAATAACAAGATCGTTAATATAATTACTTGGATACGTATCACATTTTTAGATGGCCTGTTGAATGCTTTGCAATGAACAATTAAATATGTCTCATCTCATGGTGAGCAATCCATGTGTGTGAGAGAGCAGACAGGGGAAGGAAGAAAGTAGGAGGGGCAGAGGAGCAAAGGAAAGAGAAGGGGTGGGGAGAGAAATATCTAGACTTCACAGATAAGAAAGTGCAGGCAGCATGAGCAAATAGTAATCTTCTTTGAAACTCCTAGTCTCCACAGTTTTACTACAGCAAATATTAGTGCTTCCATATCATTCACAGTCAGTACAGTACAATCTACATATAGGAAGTGAATAATATTTAAGGCTGGTTTTTCTCAGCCACAGTGAAGTTGAGGTAATGGTATTACTTATGAGTTCCTATTTATTGATCCAGTTTGGAATGTTCCTTTGCAGGGGCTGTTGACTTTATGGATCAGGATTGCCATCATGAGTGTGGAAAGTATGGCCTTGAGTTTCAGGTAAGCCGACTAGGGAACATTTTTTTTTTTTTTTTTTTTTGTGGTATGCGGGCCTCCCTCTGCAGGCCCAGCGGCCATGGCTCACGGGCCCAGCCGCTCCGCGGCACCTGGGGTCCTCCCAGACCGGGGCGCGAACCCGGTTCCCCTGCATCGGCAGGCGGACGCGCAACCACTGCGCCAGCAGGGAAGCCCTAGGGAACATTTTTGTCTCAAGCAAGGAAAGTACACATCAATTAAACATCCATGTGCAACTGATTTGGCTACTTGCCCTGTAATTTTATTTTAGTGGCTTGTCCAATATTCCACCTTGCAAAACTATCTCCTTCATGGATTGTCATTATTATCAATGAAAACCTTTTACTAAACAGTCACACTTAACAGTAGGTGTCATTGGTTGAACACAAAGTATATGTTACACGGAGTACTGGGCTTACATGTGCACTGTGCCCTTAATCCTAACTCATCCTTCCTATTTTACAGGTGAAAGTTTGAGCTGCTCAGTGCCATATAACTAGTAAGCGAAAGAACTGGGATTTGCAGCTAGATCTAGCTGACTGTAAAATCTTGCCTCATTGTATGTGACATGATACAAAGTGCTTACATGGAGCAGCTGGTACTGGGAAACTAGTTTACTGGGGCCATAAATAATCCTTTGGTCTTTAGTCTCTAGACTAATGTTGGCCAATTATTCCAGCCAACAGACGGAGCAGGTTGGAGGAGGGGGGCTGGCTTTGACACCAGTTTGTTGAGACTGACATTCCAACCCCAACTTTGACACCATCACGGTGAAGTCAGCCTGGCACAGCCCCCGCTTGCCAACTGCCTCAGAATTGTGGTTTAGCCACAAGCCAACACCATAGGCTCACAGAAAGCTGTGCAAATGGCTTGGAGAGAAATGGGCGACCTGCAGACTGCAGGTTTCCAAGGCCTGCCAAGCTTTGCTTTCTTAAAGAGAATGAGGACTAAGTAGTTAGCGGTCTTGGATTCAGGGTAATGATCCCAATAACCTCACAGGTGTGCAGAGTGACCCTTTCTGATTGTTTAGATGACACTGCAGAGAAATAACTCTAAAATTATTGGATGCTATCCCAAATGTCCCTATTCCCAGCTTTGCATACAACCTTCTTGGTGACTTCTTTGAGTCATCTTGACATATGTGTGTGACGTGTAAATATATATTGAGCACTCCTGGTATAATGTGTCAGGAACAATACTTTTTCCTGAATTTATTTTTCATTCAGGGTTAATATTAACTAAGCTAACACTCCATCATGGTGCCAAATCTAGACATCTGCTCTGATTCATTCCTTGCCCTTCTTCTACTCTGCCCTGCTCTATATCATTGGGAGGTTTACCCCTGTGGCCTGTGTTTCCCAGGCTTCTCCATCAATTGTCTTCCAGCAGGATGTGGCTCAAGGGAGGCACTGGGGGGAGATAGTGGGGTAGGAAAGAAGGGGGAAACCAAAATATTTTTCCCTTCCCTCTTTGCCTTGGGCAATATCCACTGCCAGAACTGTGTCTCTCCCATGTCTTCAGAACCACCAGGCTGCCATGAGTCTCACTGCCTCCCGTGACCTTGACTTTGTGTTAAGCTAACAGTGATCTTTCTATTTCTCCAGCCTCAGAGAGGGTCTCAAATTGGCTCTTGCCAATCTCTGGGTTGCACCACCATGCTGGGTTCTGCTTCTCAACTTCTATCGTCTATGGAAGGAATTAAATTTCCTCTGTCTTACATACCCAGAGTGGTTTGCTTTCCTGGTTGGACCCTGACAGGTATAATTATGGCATTTTTTATGTCATTCAGGAATAGTTTCATATGTGTATGAATTGCCTTTGATATAAGATTTTAGTAAGATCTGGAGTGAGGGTCCTTCACTTCCACAAGTGTTCAGGGGGTACCTACTATGCACAAAGCAGGTACATGGGTAAAAATTTACTGCTTGTTACACAGCCAGGGTCTAAAAAAGTTGAGATCTGCAAAAAAAAATTTTTCAGGTCAGTGGAATATAATTGTCTCAATCAATTTTCTGCCTGCATATAATAAGGAGATACTTGGAAACATTTATTAATGTCCCTGTTTGAACAGTGTCGGTGTCAGGGCTTTTCCTGTGGTGGTGTCATCAGATTGCCTACTGGCATATATTCTCAGAGAGTGTGAACAAGTTTACTCAAATAAACTATTATTTTTACTGATTATCTTAGCAGGAAAAGTTAGGATCATATCCAGAAAGGTGGGTGATCCACATGTTTCCTCCCACCCTCACTATAAGTACACGGGGATTGAACCCAAGGGGTCATTAAGAACTTCAGTCATTGACCTATGAGGTCTGTGAGGTCCACCCACCAGATAAATTTACTAGTAAGGATGAGGAAGAGACAGAAGATGGGAGGAGTGAGAGGAGGCTTTTGTAATTTTTCATGACATTTAAATGAGGAAATAAGCCACTGATTAGGAAAATCCCAAATAAACTGTGTTGACTGAAGAGTTGTACATATTTTATTTACCAAAGGACATGTATGCAAATTCTTATATTATAAATCATGATATTTTGAATGATGCCAAGAAATCGTGCATTTTCAATGACTAAAATCATCTGATTTCTCATGAAGGTGAAAGTTAGAGCTTGGAGTAATGAGTATCTTTCACTACTCTTCCCTAATACTGCCAGAATCTTGCTTTCTATTCAAACCTCCTCCTTTTGTTAGCCTTAGAGCAGAAGAGGTTGTTGAATTTCAGTTGCGGGTTTAGTGGAGGATGTAGCAGACCTAATGCAGTATCAGAGGAGAGCATGAAAGAAGGAAGGAGTGGAAGAGAAAGAAAGAGGAGAGGAAGGACAGAGTAACAGTCAAGGAACAGTAATGGGTAAGGTCACGGTCATTCCAGAGGCTGTTGCCTGAACTACTTCCTGCTTCTCTCCACTTCCTGCTTCTCCTGTTGCCTTAAGGGTGGGAACCACAGCCCTTCTTATTGCTTTGGCCCTGTGAGGATGGGTTGCAGGGTTTTGAATTTGTTTTCATCTCTTTGCTCAGATAGGAAGTAAGCTTCTTTTCCTTATCTTACCTATTTTTATCCTTTTGTACTTAAAGTATATTTTATTTTCAAAATGTTAAATGTGAAAGTCTACCTCACCTCCACTTTTCTTCTTGAAATTCAGCCAATTTTGTAGGGTAACTAGCCACCAGTTCTCCATTTTCCCCACTGGATATGGAACCCAACCATTTCCAGCTCCCTCTTATGTTTGCTCAGTTAAAAATACAATTCACCCCTTAACTTTAGCACCTGAAGAAGATGAAACATATAGTTAACTTGCTTTGTTAAAAAGTAGTTCATCTACATATCAAATTAATTTGGCTTAAGTCAAGAGCAAACTTGAATATTGAGCAAGCTTGGAAATGATATTTAAAGCTCTTTTCCCCTCTTGGGTGACACAATATACAAAAACTTCACAACAGATTGAGATTTCAGATGGTAGTTACACAAGAGGGCACTTCTTTCCACTTCTTCACTTACTTCCCTCTTTAAAGAAGGCCCTGAATTGAATGAATTTAAAATAGAAAATAATAGTAAACAGTGTTTTGGAAACAATGTGGTCTAGCTGGTGTTGAAAACTTTAAACTTTTAAATGTTCTCTTTGTGAAGGAATTTGCTAATTATCCAGCAGATATTTTTTCTTTTTATCCCTTATGCATCATAGTTTCCTTAAAATTCTCTCCCTCTCTTTCTTTCTTTCTCTGGCTCTAGCTTCCTCTTGCTCTCTTTTTTTCTTTTAAACAGTGAAGATAGGTTCAAAGAATGTGTAAAGCTTATATCCTTCTCCTGGAAACGAGACAATACCTCAGAGCCAAAGTCCTAAGGCCCTGTCTTGATGAGAAGCCCTCTTACTTTAATTATAACCTTTTCTAGAAGGTTCTCTCCCAACTTAGTGATTTGTATCTCCTGGAACTAATTTTATTAAGTGAGTTGCAAAATTAAATGGTTTGTTTGGATTTCATGGCTCTACCTACACCTCCTAAACTCTACCTAAACCTCCAATGCCCTATTAAAATAATCAAATATTGGATTATGAGTACCTGTTTTTTTTTTTTTTTCCTGGGCATTTAAAACTGAGAATTCCTTAACAGTTCTGGGAATGATCAAAGAACTATCAAAACAACTCAAAATCTTGGCTGGGAAGTGATGTTCTTATCCTTGAAAGAAAAAAGCACCCATTAATGGAGCTCATTTTAAAGAGCTCTATTAACAGCCAGTGGAATATTAAAGTCACCTGATCATTTTGCATTCATCTTAGTCAATATTTGAGACACTAAATTATATCAGTTTTTGAAATAAAGTCAAATGTCTTTGTTTTAGTTATGTAATTCACTTATCTTTCACAATACAATTGAAAACTAACTGGAATTTTTGAATTTATTACTGATTTATTCTTAAAGTAGAGATTAACTCACCATTTTTCTTACACAGTACATTTACATAGCCTTGAAAAAAAGTGCCCTAACAATGCATACTCAGTTCTTAGTGACCTGGTGTAAACTCAGTGGATCACATTTGCACAGGTAATTGCCTCCACATTGTGATTGAAATGAGACCTCAAGCAGCTCATTCCAGCCTCCTCTCCCTCCACCTGGGCCAAAGTTCTCAGACACCCTTTCCCACTCCTTCTTCCCTGTCAACACCAGTTTAAAAAATAGATGCAGAAGCACGAACCCAAGAAGTTACAGTGAGAAACTGTAGATAGTGTGAGTGACTTTCGGATTCCATAATTTTGTGGGATCACTGAGCAAATAATTTGTTGTATAATCTGATCCCTGGGAAGACACAAAGAGAAAATAATACTGACAAGTTTGCTTAACGTAGGTCCTGGATGTATAGATCTGTAGTCATTCTTGGTTCCACACAATATTTGCCTTTTCTAAGCCATTTTGCCATGAAAAGCACTTGGTGGCTCTTTCCTGTGCACACCCACCCCCTCCCCGCTCCAGTCCACACATCTACTGTTATTATTACTACTCCTTCTATTACTGCTACTACTTACACACACACACCTCCTCCCAAGAAAGAGGGAAAGAGTCACAGAGCTAAAGACAGGATTTGCCTGAGTCGCAGAATATGCTGAACAATGAGGCGATCACTTCAATCTGCAGAAACATGGACGTTGCATGAAGGGTTGTTGAAAACGTGCTGTTCTTTTCAGTGCCTCTTGCATTTGGTCTTTAAAACAGAGCTCCAGTGCTTCCTTTGAGTTACCATCGATTTTCAAATTTTTAACTTCTCTAATTAGATGAATGATAACTGGATATGGAATCTTCATCAACAAAATAATTTCTGGTGTTACTGTAACTTTTTTACCCCAGAAAGGGATCAACTTTGATGATCATTGGATAAGAGTTTGAGTTATTTGGCAAATTCAAAGTGGGTGATAAAAATGTGTGGGGTTAAAGAAGTGATTTGACCAAAGCTATATGGTCATTCCTGGTAGATGGTAGAGAAGAGTAGAGGAGGAAGTTGTTAGGGATTCAAGGGTGGCAGTAGTAGTGCTCTGTGCGACACAGGGAAGTGTAACTCCATTGTGAGAGAGGCAGTTTTGCAAATTATGAGGCAGTCTGATAATTATTCCTCTTCTTCCTTATAAGTTTAGGTGATGCTCTCTCTGAGATTCAAAGTATGTCCTTGTGATATGTGTCAGTATGTGTGTTCCACTCAATGGTGGCTCCATCATGTGAAGAGGGCTAATGGCTAGAGGGCTATATTCTACAAGACTTAAAATTCCAAAGACCAGCAATCATGGTTCCCTCCTCATGCCCCCTTCTTCCCAGAGAGTATTCTAAACTGGAGGAAATATAGTGCTGGGTGGAGAAGAGGACAGACCCTAAGAGGAGACTTTGAGGAGGACTGGGTTTTCCCAGAAAGTGTGTGGAGTTTCACACCATGGAGACTGGAAGAAGAAATGGTTGAGAGAGGTGCAAGCCAGGGGACCAAGGTTAATAACTTGAGTGTGTCCCCAAGGAGACCCTTTGTGAAGATGCTTTTCCTTCTGATTTTGAGTAGTTCTTCCTAGAGCTATGGGAGAAAATGGATTGAGAATACAGTTATACATTTTTCTCTTCTAGGTTGTAATTGCCTTGCAGCTCCTTCCTCTATACCTTCAGGAAAATCTGATTACCCCTGCAGTCTTAAGTGATGCCCAAGTGGAGAAGAGGAAATGGGAAACTGAAGGGAAGTGTAGGCAGGTTGATACCAAATCAACGTCCTATCCCATCCATGTCCCATGGCTCCAGCAGGGAAAGGACAACACCCTTCCAAGTGGATTATGACTGGTAGTGGCCATCAGTGAAGGAAGCCAAGGTTCACAGGAGGAGGTCTTCGAGAGGAGCACACAGAGCTGAGGAAGGACTTTCAAGTAGACATCCATAAATACTCTGGTGAGTAGAGACTGTTAGATTGAGGACCCAGGAAAAAAACAAAAGTGAGGCTAAAAGAGAAGAATTTATTAAGAAACACATTAGGTTTGTTATCCTTCAATCTTTTTATCTCCCAGCTATAAGCTCTTCTCCACCTGAATTTATATCTCATAGTTTCACCCTCATGCTTCAGTTTAGAAATGAAACTTCTCTAAGGAGTCTCACAACTTCATACGATGTCCTGGATCTCTTATAGGATTTTGGACTTGGGTTTAAATTGTTTTTAAATCCATCCAAATGCCTTTTCCCTGCTGACAGCTCCATGCTGCCCACTCAAAGACTCACCAGGAGAATAAATTATTTCTTCCCTTGTCAGTGGTGATTTGTGTTCACTAAATTACCTCCAGATCTACTTTCCTGAGTCAAAAATAACTTCATAGTTTTTCTTTATCCTTCCATGTCCACCTTGGAAAGACATATAGATTTTGAAGTTAACCTCTCTCTGTTAGATACTCAGAAATAATTAAGCTTCTTTTCTTCTTAAGTCAGCCAGATGTTTCATTTTAAGATAGAACAATGCATGGTTTAGTTGACCCAAGTTCTCATAGAAAAGCCATTGCTTTCATTTTGATAGTCTTGCTTTGTGAGAGGTAAAAATGAAAAACATCTTTAAGGGAATTCCTTTTTTTTTCTGGGAACAGTGCTTGGTCTCAACAGGAAACCACATTTTTAAAGAACATGTAAGTTATTAGTGATGATGCTCCAAAATCTGATCAAACACTTTAAGTTACGGCCATCACGGTGGGATTTTACCACACTGTTCTTCATAACAGTTAAAGGATATTGATATGTCTTATGATGTCGAGATCTGTTTCTGGCAAGGCATCTATTTATACGATGTCTTTGTCACTTTAGCATTTTCTTCCAATCAAGCTGGGCTAATGTGCTTAGGGCACCTTTTATTTTTGTCTTAAAGAATGCTAATAAATGGTTAAGGGTATTTTTTTACAACATGGTGAGTGTTATTTCACAATGTTTCATTAGCCACAAATCCTCAAGTCACTTTTAAGAATTCCAGATGCCCTACTGTAGGTATTTTTGCAGCTGTTTTGTGGGAAATCATGAAAGTGCAACTCTCTTCGACAAAAAAAGAACATATCTCATTCCTGCAGGGATCAGGGTCTTTTACTGTACTTTATAGTAACAAAAAGGACAATGTAAAGACAGCTGTGTACTATACAAATTCTCTCCATATGCCTGAAATTGAGATAGTTACAATATCTTCTAATTTGTAAGATACTTTGATTTTACATCTAAGGAAGTCTTTCCTTTGAATTGGTTATGATATGCTCTGAAGTTACATTTTTCTTCCTGCTATTTGCAAGACAAAATTGGGCCTAAAGAAATTCTATCTGTATACAGTGATTTTGCTTTTGCAATGCATTTTTTGTTCTTTATGACTAGATTAGATTCATAAGTGGAATTCATTCATTCTTTTACCTGTACCATAACATATTGAATCTAATCATCAATAACTGTTTACTCTTCTTAAGATCACGTATATTTCCTTTGCTAAAACAAAAGTTAAATTTTGAAGGTTATAATTCAGGATATTGTGGATATTTATTCACTGATATCATTTTACACCACAAGAGTATTTTGGAGCACAGACAGCCACAGTTTGAGAAAGAAAGAAAGAAAGAAAAGAAAGAAAGAAAGAAAGAAAGAAAGAAAGAAAGAAAGAAAGAAAGGAAGGAAGGTTTTCCTTTTACTATTTCCAATATCACATAATCTATGTCTTCATTATCTGATGGTATTTCGTATCTGAATTGTAATGTTCCTGGTGATAATTTCTTTTAAACAAAATCAATAAGAAATGTTGAAATTGAGATTTAAGGCTCAATGACCTTCCTGAAATTCAAATTGCTAAGATTTTGGCTACAAAGTCAAGGCTAGACTAGAAACACTCCATTGGTAGGACCTGTGATACAAGGAAAACTGGACTGGATCGAGATGGGAGGAATAACGTCACCGAGAGTTCATTATTTAAACTCTCACATTTTATAGATGAGGAACCTGAGACCCCGAAACACAAAATTCTATTAGTACTCTAGAATTCCATAGTTCAATTAAAAATCAAATCACTAAGGGTAACATTTTTGCCCTTTTGTCTTTTACTTTTAATCCTTAAACATAGGTTTATAGACCTCAGAATGGGTTCAGATGAATGTCATTCATTCCCAAAACATGCAAAATGACTCAAAAAAGCCATGTGTATGCCAAGCTGATAAGGCAGTGTGTACACTCCAAAGGTTTGAAATCTAGTGAGAAGTAGACATGCAGACCAGGGATTCCAATACATGGAGGCAGCTGCCCTGGTGAGGCAGACAAGGAGTTGAGGAATAGAACAGAAACAAGAGAAGTCATATCAAGGAGGCAGGGAAAACCTTCTGGAGGACAGTGCTTTGTGATGCTTGAGTTAAAAGTTGAGGTGACTTCCCCAGGCAGAGGGAATGACATCTGGAATGTGCCGGAGCAATATCTTTGTTACTCAGCATAGAAGAGTGGAGTGGTGGGGGGAGAGGCTGGATGTTACTGACTTTCTGCATTCTAAGAGGATTCTAGCAATGCTGTTCTCCCATTGCTACTACAAGCCCAGCTGGTCTTACTGTACAGCGATGACTCACCATCCCACCCCATACAAGGGCTAATCAGAAAATAACTCTCCCTGGGGAGCTCTCAAAAGGGAAAGGAGAAACAACCCCTGTCTTAATCTCCATCTGAGCTATCTCCAAAATATTTAGCTTACAAGGATTTTAAACTCCATTATCATTTTTCTCAAAACTATTTACTATGACTATTGCTTATAGTTCTAGTGGTAAGACAATTCTTTCCCTAAATTCAACAATAAATTCAGTTCCACTAAAGTGTTAGGTTTGTGAAATTGTTTCTGCTTTTCTTTTAAAAATGTTGTATTTCATTGGATGTTTTATCAGATTTAAGGAACCAATTTCTTTACATATATTCATAAGATCTTTGGGATCAGATGTCCTCAGCCTAAATCCCTAGTCTTCTAAGTAGAAGATAAAATTATCAGGGCAGGGGTACTTTCGTCACAGGAGTCCTGGGTGGATGAAATAAGGTAATACATTTAAGGTGCTCCTTGCCACAGTGTGGCAAGGAGCTGGTGGACCAAAAATGGGAGTGCCTTCCTCCACTAGTGAAGAAGCGAGTAAGGCCTACTTTGTAAGAGCATTAGCTGAACAGCATGCTTAGAAAGATTTTACTGGTCCATTTTACCACTGTCCTTCTCTACAGCCATCCTATGAAACAAGCCAGGACTTGGGGTATAGGTGAATTAAGCAAGGACTCAGACTTTGCAACACTTGTCAAGCAAAACAAAGGCTGTTAGAAGTCAAATGGGGTTCTCAGTAGAAAGAGAGAGTGAGGAGTCGAACAGATTTTGACTATAATTGAAGATGGAGTTGCAGGGCAGGGGCAGGGCAAGATGGTGACATAGGGAGATCCTGAACTCACCTCCTCCCATAAACACACCAAATCTACAGTTACATATGGAACAGTTCCCTCTAAAAGAGACCTGAAAACTAGCTGAACGGCTCCTCACAACAAGTGATAAAAGGACCACATTGAGATGGGAAGGAAAGGCAGAGACACAATCTCACCCAAAACCCCACCTCTAACACAGCAACCTACCTTCTGGAGGGATCTCACAAATCAGGAGACTCTCCCTGAGGAGCAAGGATTTTGTGCCCCACACCAGGCACCCCAACCCTTGGGACCTGACCAAAGAGACAAGCCCACAAAGTGTCTGACTTTGAAAACCAGAAAGGCTTGCATCCAGGAGACCCAAAGGGCTGTAGGGAACTGAGATACTGCTCTTAAAGGACTTGTGTGAAGACTCACTTGTCCAGTGGCCCAGTGCAAAAGCAGCAGTTTGAAAAGCTTCTAAAACTTATGTGAAGGAGATTCGTATGCTTAGCTTAAAGTGCTTGCCGAAGGGGCAGGGGCCTATTGGGACTCTCTCTGGGAAGAGAGTCCCAATAGGGGCTGGCAGGCACCCTTTTTGTACTCTCCCTCTATTTTGTTTTATTTATTACCAGCAACACTCATGGTTTTTTGTCTCTCCAGCTGCCTTGCTAAAGCCAGTGGGCATGTGCAATATACACTGGGGAACAGTCCTTGATTGCCTGCCTCTGGTGGCCAGAGGATCTTGCATTCCTGGGTCCCACTGGACTTTAACAATCAGAGAGATAGTTCTTGGCAGGCTACCACCCTCCAGGGTACTGCACAGACTGCAGACTGAAACACACACCCCAGTCTTTTTGTGTAAAGGCC
Source organism: Physeter macrocephalus (assembly GCF_002837175.3). Lineage (NCBI taxonomy): Eukaryota > Metazoa > Chordata > Mammalia > Artiodactyla > Physeteridae > Physeter > Physeter macrocephalus. The sequence goes on from NC_041222.1 coordinate 78,583,352, forward strand.
TATTTACTTGTCCTGGAGCTTTATCCTGAGGGATAGGCTTCATGTTTCCCACACATCTGGAAGCTACAAGAATGCTCTCAGGTAACATAGCTGGGGGACAAAATCTCAGCATTCTCTGTCAGCCTTACTACCAATCACTGGTACCTCCCAGAAAGGAGCTTTTACACTAGCCTGGAGCCCTGATTTTTGCAACTGTCAGGCAGGGACACCCCCAGATTACCTGGTCTGGGGGCCAGCAAGGCTTACAATTTCAGTCCTACGGGACTATATATATTTGCATACCTTAAAAATTGCTGCCTAAGGGTCTGGCTTCCAATCAGCTTGAAACTAGGTGCTGACTGAAGGCAATCCCTTTGGAACACTAACAAGTCTTGTCACACCCTCAACAACTGGGACCAATCAAGAGCTAAGGCAATGTTGAAAAATAAGACTCGTCACCTACACTTGGCCAACACTTCAAGACTGGGAGATGTATTTGTTTCAACTAAAACAGAGAAACAAACACAGAGAATAAAGAAAAATTAGGAAAACATTACAAATGAAAGGGCAAGATAAAAGCTCAGAGGAAAACCTTAATGAAACAGAGATAAGTAATTTACCTGATAAAGTGTTTGAAGTAATACATAATGCTCACTAACCTTGGGAGAAAAATGGATGAGCACAGTGAAAATTCAGCAAAGAGATAGAAAATATAAGAAAGTACCAAACAGAAATCACAGAGATAAAGAATATAATAATTGAAATGAAAAATACATTAGAAGGTTTCAACAGCAGACTAGATGAAGCAAAAAATGGATAACTGAATTCAAAAAGAGTCATGTACCACAATGTTCATTGCAGCTCTATTTACAATAGCCAGGAGGAGGGGTGGGATAGGGAGAGTGGGAGGGAGGGAGATGCAAGAGGGAAGAGATATGGGAACATATGTATATGTATAACTGATTCACTTTGTTATAAAGCAGAAACTAACACACCATTGTAAAACAATTATGCTCCAATAAAGATGTTTAAAAAAAATGGATAACTGATCCAGAAGACAAGGCAGTGAATCTCACCCAAACAGAGCAGGAAAAAAAAAAAATTCAAAAGCGAAGATAGCTTATGGGGCCTATAGGACAATATTAAGCAGAATGATATTCACATTATAGGGGTCCCAGAAGGAGAAGAGAGAGAAAAAGAGGCAAAAAAACTTATTTGAAAAATAGTAACTGAAAATTCCCTAACCTGGGGTAAGAAACAGGCATCCAGATCCAGGTAGCCCAGACAATTCCAAATAAGATGAACCCAAAGATATCCACACCAACACACAACTAAAATTGTCAAAAGTTAAAGAGAGCATCTTAAAAGCAGCAAGAGAAAAGGGAATACCCAAATGAGTATAATCATACTTTTCAGCAGAAACTTTGCAGGCCAGAATAAAGTGGCATGATATATTCAAAGTGCTGAAAGGAAAAAAATTCCAGCCAAGAATTCCTATGCAGCAAGGTTATCATTCAGAATTGAAGGGGAGACTGAGCTTTTCAGAATAGTAAAAGTTAAATGGGCCTTATAAGAAATGTTAAAGTGACTTCTTTAAGCTGAAAAGAAAGGAAAGTAGTTATTAACAAGAAAACATATGAAAGTATAAATCTCACTTGTAAAAGTAAATATATAGTAAAGGTAGTGAATTCATCACTTCTAAAGCTAGTTTAAAGGTTAAAAGACAAAAGTAGTAAAAATAACTAAAAGTACAATAATTAGTTAAGGAATACACAAACAAATTAAAAAATATGTGACATTAAAAACATAAAATGGGGAGAGAAGTAAAATGTAGAGTTTTAGAATACGTTCAAACTAAAGTTACTATCAACTTAATATATATATATATGTATATATATATATGTACATATATATATGTACATATGCTGGTAAATGTGAGCTTCATGGTAACCACAAAGCAAAAACCTATAGTAGATTCACAAAAGTTAATGAAAAAAGAATCTAAGCATAAAACTAAAGTCATCAAACCACAATGAAAGAGAGCAAGAGAAGAAGAAAGAAAGAGAGAGGAACTATAAAGCATCCAGAAAACAATTAACAAAATGGCAATAAGTACATACCTACCAATAATTACTTTAAATGTAAATGGACTAAATGTTCCAAACAAAAGACACAGAGTGGCTGAATGGATAAAAACAAGACCCCTATATATTCTGCCTACAAGTGACTCACTTTAGTTGTAAGTATACACACAGACTGAAAGTGAAGTGATGCAAAAAGATTTTCCATGCAAAGGTAAAACAAAGTAAAGCTGGGATAGCTATACTCATATCAAACAAAATAGACTTTAAAACAAAGACTGTAATAAAAGACAAAGGAGGGTATTACATAATGATAAAGAGGGAGAGAGTCAATGCAAAAAGAAGTTATAACATTTGTAAATATTTATGCACCCAAGATAGGAGCACCTAAATATATAAAGCAAATTTAACAGACCTAGAGGGAGAAATTGACAACAATACAATCATAGTAGGGGACTTACATCAATGAATGGATCATCCAGACAGAAAAATCAATAGGAAAATATTGGCCTTATATAACACATTAGATCAGATGGACTTAATAGGGGGGGAGATATATATATATATATAAAATATTCAACCCAAAAGCAGCAAAAAAAAAAAAGAGCCACTCTTCTTGAATGCACTTGGAAAATCCTCCAGGATAGATCATATATGAAATCACAAAACAAGTCTCAATTAACTTAAGGAGATTGAAATTATATTAAGCATATTTTATGACTACAATGATATGAAACCAGAAATCAATTATAAGAAGAAATCTGGAAAAATCACAAATATATGGAAATAATACAACATGCTACTGAGCAACACATGGTCAACAATAAATCAAAGGATAAATGTAAAATGTACCTGGAGACAAATGAATATGTAAATACAACATACCAAAAATCTATGGAGTGCAGCAAAAAGAGTTCATAGCAATAATGACCTTCCTCAAGAAACAAGAAAAATCTCAAATAAACAATTTAACTTTGCACCTCAGGAAACTAGAAAAAGAAGAAAAAACAGAGCCCAAATTAGTAGAAGGACGGAAGTAAAAAGATCAGAGTGAAAATTATTAAAATAGAGAATAAAAAGACAATAGAATAGACCAATGAAACTAAGAGATGGTTCACTGAAAAGATAAACAAAATTGACAAACCATTAGCCAGACTCACCAAGAAAAAGAGAGGGCTCAAATAAATAAAATCAGAAATGAAAGAGGAGAAATTACGAATGATACACAGAAATACAAAGGATCATAAAAGACTACTATGAACAATTATACACCAACAAATTGGACAACCTAGAAGAAATGGATAACTTTTAAGAAGCATACAGTCCTCCATTACTGAATCATAAAAAAACAGAAAATCTGAATAGATTGATTACTAGTGAGGAGATTGAATAAGTAATCAAAAATCTCCCACAAACACAAGTCCAGGACTAGCTGGCTTCACTGGTAAATTCTACCAAATATTCAAAAGATTTAAAACCTATCCTTCTCTTTAAAGCCTAACTCTTCCAAAATATTGAAGAAGAAGGAATGTTTCCAGACTTATTTTATTAGGTCAGCACTACCTCATACCAAAACTGGACAAGAACACCACAAAAAAAGAAAATTACAGGCTAATATCTCTGATGAACTTAGATGCAAAATTTCTTAACAAATTATTAGCAAACCAAATTCATCAATACATTAAAAGGATTATAATGATCCTTTTAATCTCCCATGATCAAGTGAGATTTATTCCAGGTATGTAAAGTGGGTTTAACATCAACAAATCAATCAATGGTATAAGCCACATTAACAAAATAAAGAATAAAAATCATATGATCATCTCAACAGATGCAGAAAAATCATTTGAGAAAATTCTACATCCATTTATGATAAAAACTCTCAACAAAGTACATATAGAGAAAATGTATCTCAGCATGTTAAAGGCCATATATGATAAGCCCACAGTTAACATCATACTCAACAGTGAAAAACTGAAAGTTTTTCTTTAAGATCAGGAACAAGACCAAGATGCCTACTCTCACCACTTTTTTCAACATAATATTGGAAGTCCTAGTCATAGCAATTAAGCAAGAAAAAGAAATAAAACCATCAAAATTGGAAAGAAGGAAGTAAAACTGTCACTTTCTGTGGACGATGTGATTTTATACATAGAAAACCCTAAAGACTACACCAAAACATTGTTAGAACTAATAAGCAAATTAAGTAAAGTTGCAGGGTACAAGAATCTCTCATACCTGTATTCACTTCTAACAAATTATCAGAGAGAGAAATTAAGAAAACAATCCTGGAGAACCTTTAGGATGGTGGAGGATTAAGAAATGGAGCTCACCTTCTCCCCACAGATACATCAAAAATACATCTACATGTGGAACGACTCCCACAGATCATCTACTGAACACTGGAGAAGACCTCAGACTTCCAAAAAGGCAAGAAAATCCCCACATACCTGGGTAGGGCAAAAGAAAAGAGGAAAAAAAAAAGGAATCGGGATGGGACCTGCACCTCTGGGAGGGAGCTGTGAAGGAGGGAAAGTTACCACACACTAGGAAGCCCCCTCACTGACAGGGACAGTGGGGTGCTTCAGAGCCTCAGAGGAGAGTGCAGCAACAGGTGTGTGGAGGGCAAAGCAGAGAGAGTCCCACACAGAGGGTCAGTGCTGACTGGCACTCCCCAGCCTGAGAAGCTTGTCTGCTGGCCCACTGGGCAGGTGGGGGCTGGGTGCTGAGGCTAGGGATTCAGAGGTCAGACCCCAGAGAGAGGACTGGGATTGGCTTCATGAAGACAGCTTTAGGGGTAGTGTTTTACAGCTGAGGGAGTCCAGGAAGAAGCCTGGGCCTTCCAGAGAAGCAAGGGACCATTGTTAGGGGGTGTATGAGGAGTGGGGTGGGCCCGCCATAGGAACTTCTTCCTCAGTGCACTCACAGGGCACCACCTATACGAGCTCAAGGGGTGAGAGTGAGCCACAGCTGCTATCTCGGAATCCAGACTGGCTCAGACTGCTACCACTGCTGCTGCTGCCACCAAGGGTCCTGAGAGCAAGTGCAAGTCACTGCCCACATCTTCCTGGGAGCCTGCACAGCCCACCACTGCTGAGGGTCCTGCAATCTGGGGCCAACTTTCCCAGGAGAGTGCACTACGCATGCCAGGCTATTGCAACTTCTTGCCAGCCTCTGCCACTGCAGGCACTCCCTGCACATCCCAATTGTGGCTGCCATATCCATCCCTCTTCCTGGCTAGAGTAAGTGTGCCCTAATCAGCCGTTGCTTTTGCCCCTTCTTGCCTGGGCAGGAAACAGAGGCCTGAGTGTGGCCCACATGCAGAGGTGGGCCCAAAACCAAAGCTGAGCCACAAGGGTGGTGCGACCAAAGAAGAGGAACAGAAATCTCTCCATGCAGCTGTAGGAGCAATAGATTAAATCCCTACAATTGGGTTGGTAAACAATGCATCTGTGGAATATCGGAATAGATGAGTGCTCCCACAGTTGAGGCTGGTGTAGCTTTAACAACGGTGGACTTTGGGGGCAAATACACATGGGAATTGGACCAGGTCAGAACCTGAGCTGGCCCCACAGTGCCCACAGCAGGTCCAGAAACCTACCTAGAGGTATTGGAGGACTTTCTGGGGAGGCAGGGATTAGCTGTGACTCACTGTGGGAGCAAGGACACTAACAGCTGAGGACCCAGGAAAATATTATTAGCACTATTATTTCTTTTGTTTTGTTTTGTGCTGTTGTTCTTTTTTCTATTATTCTTTTAATTTTTATTTTTTTCTTTCTTTTTATACTTTTATTTTTTAAATATTTTAGTTTTTACTATTTTACTTTACTTTTTATTTTATTGTTTTTTCCTTATTATTATTATTTTTTCTTCTGTCTTGCTTTATTTTTATCTCGTTTTTAAACTATATTTTATATTTTTCTATTTTTACTTATTTGTTGCTTTGTGCTTTTTTCCTCTTTCTTTGGTTTTGCTTTTACCTTTTGTTAATTGTTTTTGTGTGTTTGTTTTATGCTTTCTTTGCCCTTTTTTTTAAAGTTTGCTTTCTGCTTTTGATTTGTTTTTAGTTTTTGTTAGTTTAATTTGTATTGTTTGTTTTTATTTTGGGGTTCATTTATTTGTTTGGTTGCTCTCTTACTTTTTGTTTTCTTTCTTTCTTTTTTTCCTGTTTGTGTGTATGTGTGTTTCTTCCTGTTTGGTTTTTCTTTTACCATTTGTCTTGGGGGTTTTGTTTGTCTGTTCATGTTCTTTCATTTGTTTTTTTTCTTCCACGACATGCTCCTTGCAGGGTCTTTGTTCTCTTGCCAGGGGTCAGGCCTGAGCCTCTGAGGTGGGAGAGCCGAGTCCAGGACACTGGACCACGAGAGAACTCCAGCCCCAGGGAATATTAATGAGAGAGAGCTCTCCCAGAAGTCTCCATCTCAACACAAAGACCCAACTACACCCAATGGCTGGCAAGTTCTAGTATCGGAGGTCTCACGACAAACAACTAGCAAGACAGGAACACAACCCCATCCATTAGCAGACAGGCTGCCTAAGTCATACTAAGCCCACAGACACCCCAAAACACACCATCTAATGTGGTCCTGCCCATCAGAGGGACAAGATCCAGCTACACCCACCAGAACACAGGCACCAGTCCCCTACACCAGGAGGCCTACATAAGCCACTGGACCAATCTCAACCACTGGAGACAGACACCAGAAGCAAGAGGAACTACAACCCTGTGGCCTGCAGAAAAGAGACCCTAAGCACAGTAATTTAAGGAAAATGAGAAGACAGAGAAATATGTTGCAGATGAAGGAGCAAGTTAAAAACCCACAAGACCAAATAAATGAAGAGGAAATATGCAATCTACCTGACAAAGAATTCAGAGTAATCATAGTAAAGATGATCCAAAATCTCAGATATAGAATAGAGAAAATATAAGAAATGTTTAACAAGGACATAGAAGAACTAAAGAACAAACAGAGATGAACAACACAATAACTGAAATTGAAAACACTCTAGAATGAATCAATAGCAGAATAACTGAGGTAGAAGAGTGGATAAGTGAGCAGGAAGATAGAATGTTGGAAATAACTGCTGCAGAGCAGAATAAAGAAAAAGAATAAAAAGAATTGAGGACAGTCTCAGTGACCTCTGGAACAACATTAAATGCACCAACATTTAAATTATAGTGCTCCCAGGAAAAGAAGAGAAAGAGAAAGTGTCTGAGAAAATATTTGAAGAGATTATAGTTGAAAACTTCCCTAATATGGGAAACTAAATAGTCAATCAAGTCCAGGAAGCACAGAGAGTCCCATACAGGATAAAGCCAAGGAGAAACATGCCGAGACACATATTAATCACACTAACAAAAAGTAAATACAGAGAAAAAATATTAAAAGCTGCAAGGGAAAAGCAACAAATAAAATATAAGGGAATCTCCATAAGGTTATCTGCTGATTTTTCAACAAAAACTCTGCAGACCAGAAGGGAGTGGCAGGATATAGTTAAAGTGATAAAAAGGAAAAACCTACAATCAAGATTACTCTACCCAGCAAGGATCCCATTCAGATTCAATGAAGAATTCAAAAGCTTTACAGACAAGAAAAAGCTAAGAGAATTCAGCACCACCAAACCAGCTTTACAACAAATGCTAAAGGAACTTCTCTAGGCAGGAAACACAAAACAAGAAAAGGACCTACAAAAACAAACCAAAAACAATTAAGAAAATTGTAATGGGAACATACATATAAATAATTACCTTAAATGTGAATGGATTAAATGCACTAACCAAAAGACACAGATTGGCTGAATGGATATGAAAACAAGACCCATATATATGCTGTCTACAAGAGACCCACTTCAGACCTAGGGATACATATAGACTGAAAGTGAGGGGATGGAAAAAGACATTCCATGTAAATGGAAATCAAAAGAAAGCTGGAGTAGCAATACTCAAATCAGATAAAATAAACTTTAAAATAAAGACTGTTACAAGAGACAAGGAAGGATACTACCTAATGATCAAGGGATCAATCCAAGAGGAAAATTATGTTAACAATTATAAATATATATGCACCTAACATAGGAACATCTCTCTATATAAGGCAAATGCTAACAGCCATAAACGGGGAAATCAACAGTAACACAATAATAGTGGGGGACTTTAACACCTCACTTACACCAAAGGAAAGATCATCCAGACAGAAAATTAATAAGGAAATACAAGCTTTAAATGACACAATAGACCAGATAGATTTAAGTGATATTGATAGGACATTCCATCCAAAAGCAGCAGAATACACTTTCTTCTCAAGTGCAAATGAAACATTCTCCAGGATAGATCACATCTTGGGTCACAAATCAAGCCTTGGTAAATTTAAGAAAATTGAAATCATATCAAGCATCTTTTCCAACCACACTGCTATGAGATTGGAAATCAATTACAGGAAAAAAGACTGTAAAAAACACAGACACATGGAGGCTAAACAATACGTTACTAAATAACCCAGAGATCGCTGAAGAAATCAAAGAAGAAATTAAAAAATACATAGAGACAAATAACAATGAAAGCACAATGACCCAAAGCCTATGGGATGCAGCATAAGCCATTCTAAGAGGGAAGTTTACAGCAATGGAGTCCTACCTACAATCCTACTTCAAGAATCCTACTTTAAGAAAAAATCTCATATAAACGATCTGACTTTGCACCTAAAGGAACTAGAGAAAGAAGAACAAAAATCCCCCAGTTAATAGAAGAAAAGAAATCATAAAGATCAGAGCAGAAATAAATGAAATAGAAACAAAGAAAACAGTAGTAAAGATCAATAAAACTAAAAGGTGATTATTTGAGAAGATAACCAAAATTGATAAACATTTAGCCAGACTCATCAAAAAAAATAAGGAGAGGACTCAAATCAATAAAATTAGAAATGAAAAAGAAGTTACAACAGACACTGCAGAAATACAAAAGATCATAAGAGACTACTACAAGCAACACTATACCAGTAAAATTGACAGCTTGGAAGAAATGGACAAATTCTTAGAAAGGTTTAACCTTCCAAGACTGAAGCAGGAAGCATTAGAAAATATAAACAGACAAATCACATTGAATGACATTGAAACTGTGATTAAAAATCTTCCAACAAACAAAAGTGCAGGACCAGATGGCTTCACAGGTAAATTCTATTTAGAGAAGAGCTAACACCCATCCTTCTCAAACTCTTCCAAAAAACTGCAGAGGAAGAAACACTCCCAAGCTCATTCTATGAAGCCATCATCACCCTGATAACAACACCAGACAAATATATCACAAAAAAAGAAAATTACAGACCAATATCACTGATGAATATAGAGGCAAAAATTCTCAACAAAATACTAGCAAATAGAATCTAACAACATATTAAAAGGATCATACACCATGATCAAGTGGATTTATCCCAGAGATGCAAGTATTCCTCAATATACACAAATCAATCAATGTGATATGCCATATTAACAAATTGAACAATAAAAACCATATGACCATCTCAATAGATGCAGAAAATCTTTTGACAAAATTCAACACTGATTTACGATAAAAACTCTCCAGAAAGTGGGCATAAAGGGAATCTACCTCAACATAATAAAGGCCATATATGACAAACCCACAGCGAATATCATTCTCAATGGTAGAAGAGCTAACACCCATCCTTCTCAAACTCTTCCAAAAAACTGCAGAGGAAGAAACACTCCCAAGCTCATTCTATGAAGCCATCATCACCCTGATAACAACACCAGACAAATATATCACAAAAAAAGAAAATTACAGACCAATATCACTGATGAATATAGAGGCAAAAATTCTCAACAAAATACTAGCAAATAGAATCTAACAACATATTAAAAGGATCATACACCATGATCAAGTGGATTTATCCCAGAGATGCAAGTATTCCTCAATATACACAAATCAATCAATGTGATATGCCATATTAACAAATTGAACAATAAAAACCATATGACCATCTCAATAGATGCAGAAAATCTTTTGACAAAATTCAACACTGATTTACGATAAAAACTCTCCAGAAAGTGGGCATAAAGGGAATCTACCTCAACATAATAAAGGCCATATATGACAAACCCACAGCGAATATCATTCTCAATGGTGGAAAAACTGAAAGCATTTCTTCTAAGACCAGGAACAAGACAAGGATGTCCACTCTTGCCAGTATTATTCAATATAGTTTTGGAAGTCTTAACCATAACAATCAGAAAAGAAAAAGAAATAAAAGGAATATAAGTGGAAAAGAAGTAAAATTGTCACTGTTTGCAGATGACATGATACTATACATAGAAAACCCTAAAGATGACCAGAAAACTACTACAGCTAATCAATGAATTTGGTAAAGTAGCAGGATACAAAATTAATGCACAGAAATCTCTTACTTTCCTATACACTAACAACAAAAGATCAGAAAGAGAAATTAAGAGAAATTAAATGGGTCTTCCCTGGTGGTGCAGTGGTTGGGAGTCTGCCTGACAATGCAGGGGACATGGGTTCGTGTCCCGGTCCGGGAAGATCCCACATGCCGCCAAGCGGCTGGGCCTGTGAGCCATGGCTGCTGAACCTGCGCATCCGGAGCCTGTGCTCTGCAATGGGAGAGGTCACAACAGTGAGACGACTGCGTACCGCAAAAAAAAAAAAAAAAGAAAACAGACAAAAAAAACAGAAATTAAATGATCCCATTCAGCATTGCAACAAAATGAATAAAATACATAGGAATAAACCTACCTAAGGAGGTAAAAGACCTGTACTCAGAAAACTACAAGACACTGATGAAAGAAATCAAAGATGACACAAACAGATGAAGAGATATACCATGTTCTTGGACTGGAAGAATCAATATTGTGAAAATGACTATACTACCCCAAGCAATCTTCAGATTCAATGCAACCCTTATCAAATTAGCATTGGCATTTTCCAGAGAACTAGAACAAAAAAATCTTAAAATTTGTATGGAGACAGAAAAGACCCCAAATAGCCAAAGAAATCTTGTTTTAAATAAATTTATTTATTTTTGGCTGCGTTGGGTCTTTGTTGCTGCACGTGGTCTTTCTGTAGTTGTGGCAAGCAGGGGCTACTCTTCATTGTGATGTGTGGGCTTCTCATTGCAGTGTCTTCTCTTGTTGTGGAGCACAAGATCTAGGCACATGGGCTTCCGTAGTTGTGGCACACGGGCTCAGTAGTTGTAGCTTGCAGGCTTAGTTGCTCTGCGGCATGTGGGATCATCCCTGAACAGGGCTCAAACCCATGTCCCCTGCATTGGCAGCCAGATTCTTAACCACTGTGCCACCAGGGAAGTCCTCAAAGCAATCTTGAGAAAGAAAAACGGAGCTGGAGGAATCAGGCTCCCTGACTTCAGACTATACTACAAAGCTATAGTAATCAAGGCAGTATGGTACAGGCACAAAAACAGAAATATAAATCAATGGAACAGGATAGGAAGACCAGAGATAAACCCACACACCTATGGTTACCTTATCTATGACAAAGGAGACAAGAATATACAATGGAGAAAATACAGTCTCTTCAATCAGTGGTGCTGGGAAAACTGGACAGCTACATGTAAAAGAATGAAATTAGAACACTCCC
>NC_041222.1:78595163-78599045 GCF_002837175.3 Physeter macrocephalus
TCAATAAGTGGTGCTGGGAAAACTGGACAGCTACATGTAAAAGAATGAAATTAGAACACTCCCTAACACCATACACAAAATAAACTCAAAATGGATTAAAAACCTAAATGTAAGACTGACACTATAAAACACTTAGAAGAAAACATAGGAAGAACACTCTTTGACATAAACCACAGAAATCTTTTTTGACCCACCTCCTAGAGTATTGAAAATAAAAACAAAAATAAACAAATGGGACCTAAAGAAACTGAAAATCTTTTGTACAGCAAAAGAAACCATAAACAAGACAAAAAGACAACCCTCAGAATGGGAGAAATTATTTGTAAACAAATCAGCAGACAAGGAAGTAATCTCCAAAATATACAAACAACTTGTGCATCTCAATATCAAAAAAAACCAAACAACACAAACAAAAAATGGGCAGAAGACATAAATAGACATCTGTCCAAAGAAGACATACAGATAGCCAAGAGGCACATGAAAAGGTGCTCAATATCACTAATTATTAGAGAAATGCAAATCAAAACTAAAATTAGGTATCACCTTACATTGGTCAGAATGGCCATCATCAAAAAATCTACCAACAATGAATGCTTCAGAGGGTGTGGAGAAAAGGGAATCCTCTTGCACTGTTGGTGGGAATATAAATTGATACAGCCACTATGAAATACTGTATGGAGGTTCCTTAAAAAACTAAAAAGAGAATTACCATATGACCCAGAAATCCCACTACTGGGCATATACCCCGAGAAAACCATAATTCAAAAAGACACATGCATCCCAATGTTCATTGCAGCACTATTTACAATAGTCATGACATGTAAACAACCTAAATATCCAACAACTGATGAATGGATAAAGAAGGTGTGGTATATATATATATATATATATATATATATATATATATATATATAAAGAAATATAAATTAGCCATAAAAAGGAATATATATATATATATATATATATATATATACACAATGAAATATTACTCAGCCATAAAAAGGAATGAAATTGGGTCATTTGTAGAGATATGTATGGACCTAGTGTCTGTCATACAGAGTGAAGTAAGTCAGAAAGAGAAAAACAAATATTGTATATTAAAGCATATATGTGGAATCTAGAAAAATGGTACAGATGAATCTGTTTGCAAGGCAGAAATAGAGACACAGATGTAGAGCACAATCATACAGAAACCAAGGCGGGAAGACAGGGGCTGGGATGAATTGGGAGATTGGGATTGACATATATACACTAATATGTATAAAATAGATAACTAATGAGAACCTGCTGTATAACACAAGGAACTCTACTTACTGCTCTGTGGTGACCTAAATGGGAAGGAAATCCAAAAAAGAGGGGATATATGTACACATATAGCTGATTCATTTTGCTGTATGGCAGAAACTAACACAACATTGTAAAGCAACTATACTCCCATTAAAAAAAAAAAGAAAACAATCCCATTTTCAATTTTATCAAAAATAATTAAATACATAGGAATAAATTTAGCCAAAGAGATTAAGGACTCTACACTGAAAATTATAAAACATTGATGAAAAATATTGAAGAACACACAAATAAAGGGAATGATATTCCATGCTCATGGATTGGAAGAACCAATATTGTTAAAATGTCCATATTACCCAAAGCAATCTGCAGATTTTAATGCAATGCCAATCAGAATTCAAATGCCATTTCTCAGAGAAATAGATCCTAAATTTTGAATAGAACCACAGAAGACACCGACTAGTCAAAGCAATATTGAGAGAGATGAATAGAGCAGGAGGCATCATACTTCCTGATTTTGAACTATATTACAAAGCTATAGTAATTGAAACAGTATGGTATTGGCATAAAAACAGAGACATAGATCAATAGAAAAGAATAGAGATTCCACAAATTAACCCTCACATACATGCCCAAATATATAGCCAAAGGAGCCAAGAATATCAAACTGGGAAAGGACAGTCCCTTCAATAAATGATGTTTTGCAAACTGATGACAGAAAAAGCAAAAGAATGAAACTAGACTACTATCCTATACTATATGAAAAATTAATTCAAAATGGATTAAATACTTAAATATAAGACCAGAAACCATAAAACTCCTGGAAGAAAATATTGGCAGTAAGCTCCTTGACATTGGTCTTGGCAAAGATTTTTCAGATCTGACTCCAAAAGCAAAGGCTACAAAGCCAAAAGAATTAAGTGGGACTACATCAAACTAAAAAGCTTCTGCACAGCAAAGGAAACTATTAACAAAATGAAAAGACAAATTACTGAATGGGAGAAAATATTTGCAAATCATATATCTGATAATGGGTTATTATCCAAAAAATCTAAAGAACTCATAAAATTCAAAGTGAAAACAAAACAAAACAATTTGATTAAAAAATGGGCAGAGGATCTGAATAGACATTTCTTCAAAGATGACATACAGATGGTCAATAGGTACATGAAAAAATGCTCAGCATCACTAATCACCAGGGAAATGCAAATCAAAACCACAATGAGACAACACCTCATACCTGTTAGAATGGTGTTGGGGCAGGGGGAGCAAAATGAGTAAAGAAAGTAAAGAGGTATAAACTTCTAATTATAAAATACATAAGTCACTGGGATGTAATGTACAGCATGGTATACATTACAATAATATAGTAGTGCATATTTGAAAGTAACTAAAGATTACATCTTAAAAGTTTTCTTTATTCACATGCACACAAAATTGTAACTTTGTATGATGACAGACGGTAACTAGACTTATCTAGTGGTGATCATGTCAGTTTATACAAATACTGAATCATTATATTGTATACCTGAAACTAATATAATGTTATATGCCAATTATACTTCAAATTAAAAAAGAAAAAAGGTGGAGTCAAGCATCATCAAGTGAGGTGAAATATTTAAGATATGTAATTTTACTTATCTCAGGTAAACATAATAACTTAAACTATATTAGTAAGGGGCTTCCTAGCAGGGAAAATTGAAATGACTGGCTTAATAAAACGAATTAATAAATGTGTTATTAGAATTTAGAATGTTAATTCACCTAAAGTGGTTGTGAATAGCTTGTTTCCTTAACTGGTTTTAAAAAGCCTCTGAGGGCTTCCCTGGTGGTGCAATGGTTGGGAGTCCACCTGCCAATGTGGGAGACGTGGGTTTGAGCCCTCGTCCGGGAGGATCCCACGTGCCATGGAGCGGCTAGGCCCGTGTGCCGCAACTACTGAGGCCCGTGTGCCTGGAACCCTGCTGCTCTGCAGCAGGAGAAGCCACCACAATGAGAAGCCCATGCACCACAACAAAGACCAAATGCAGCCAAAAATAAATAAATAAATAATAAACAATAAGTAATAAATAGATTGATAAATTAATAATTTTAAAAAATCAGCCTAATTTAATCCTTATTTTTAAAAAAGCCTCTGAAAGATCTTTTTACATCATTAATTTATTCAGCTAACTTTTTCTCCCTGGACTGTGGAACTATTAACCAGTGCAGCTGCTGCTCAAATGTTCACCAATTCCCAAGTGAAGTCTACACTAATGACACTATAAGAAATTTAGGTGTAAAAGACTTGGGCCACATCATCTGCAAACTATTCACAGACATGGAAGATAAAATAGATTGTTAATCAGTTGAGATGCTAGGAAAATATGTTCAAAGGATCTTGTTCTTTTCCTTTTGAAACATGACACATCACAAAACACATGTGCTTACATGGCTTAGATACATGGGCTAAGAAAGTTTTTTGTTTTTTTTTTGTTTTTTTTTTTTTTTTTTTTTTGCGGCACGCGGGCCTCCCTCTGCCGTGGCCTCTCCCGTTGCGGAGCACAGGCTCCGGACGCGCAGGCCCAGCAGCCATGGCTCACGGGCCCAGCCGCT
>NC_041222.1:78599208-78675894 GCF_002837175.3 Physeter macrocephalus
GGCTCACGGGCCCAGCCGCTCCGCGGCATGTGGGATCCTCCCAGACCGGGGCGCAAACCCGGTTCCCCTGCATCGGCAGGCGGACGCGCAACCACTGCGCCACCAGGGAAGCCCCCGTGAAAGTTTTTTAAAATTAAAAAAAGATTAGAGAAAAGAAAAAACCTTTAATTAAAAAGAATCTCCACCAATATAAGGAGAATAACAAATCAGTATCTGAGGGACTACCATGAGACAGAAGATGTGACATTTGAGTAATTAATGGAAAGTCTTTGGGGGTTCAGTAATTATCCCTTTCCAGAAAAGCAAAAGGAAGGCCCACATTCCATGTCCCAATTTGGCTCCATCCTGTGCATTCAGACTATTTCACTGAGACCTCTGACTGCATCTCGGTGACACAACCCACGCAATGGTCACAGTCACCAATGCAAAGCTGGCGCCAGCAAGCTTTAGTTTGTTAGGGAAAAAATACTACTTTCCATGTATGTTTAAATAATACAGACATATAATATTAAAAAAACAGAAGCTCTGAGTGTGTAATCTGATTCTCAGCCTTTGCAAAACAGGCAAAGACCCAAATATTTCTCTCTGCTAAAAGAGTTTAAAATATGTTTCCATGGGGTAAGTTGGCTGGAGAGGCTACCACTTGGGATTGGTGAGCTGAAAAGTGTGATTTGGGGATGATCTGCATTTCTGAGACAGAAGCAAAAGGGATCTTGGGGTTAGCTGATATCTCAAAGGAAGGTGGGCTCTTCAATAGAACTTTCCAAGTTAAAGTCAAGTGCTTGTGTGTGGTGGGGGTGGGCGTGGAGAGGCAAGATTGGAAGGGACGGGACACATTATTTTTGAAGGTTTAGACTTGATTATGGAACCAAGTGAGGTAATGCAAGGCCCACTGTAAATCTGGCTCTAGAATTCTTTGTAGGTGGAGTTAATCTCTAGAATACCAGAGATAATACATTGGCTGGAAGCTGTATCTCGATAGTGGTCCAGTGATAGGGAGATGGATGTCACTTGCCAGCTAGGGAAATGGCATTCTCTGAACACACATCACCCACACTGCCCTGGACACTTTAAGTCTGATCAATCACATCCTAGTGGGCCCAATAGGTGAATCTCCCACCCAGCAGACTTTTTAGGCAATCCCCCAGGTCCTTCCCCACTGTTCCCAACATGCTTGCTCTTGCCTTCACCCCGTGTATCCAGATATCTGGGTTCCTACAGTAGTTGCTCTGTCTGACTTGGTTCTCCTTTGGGTTTGGTAGATTGGAGCTCAGCACTCCTGCCCAACTGTCAGATTTCCCACTGTAGATCTGGTCTGAAAAAGCATCTCCTCTGATCAGGACTACTTAAACCTCTCCCTCAGATGGGTTTTGGATATCTCTTTGGTAGAAATAAATGACTTCTCTTAAGCCTTATGCAGCAAGAGATAAAGATGACTAATACTTGTTCCCTACTTTCAAGGAACTTACAATTAACTGCTCAGGTAAGATACTGACAAAAAGATAGGGCTAACATTATTATGAGTCTTACTCTAGGAGTACAGGATGAAGGGAAAGGGTAATAGCTGCTCTTGGCTAAGTTGAGGGAGGGAGCACTTCTCTTTGGAAAGACCAAGTATGTTATGGTTATGAAAGGATTTTGAGGAAGCTACAATTGGTGTTTGCATTAGTTATTTATTGCGGCCATGAAAAATTACCATAAACTTAGTGGCTTAAAATAATACAAATTTATTAACTTCTAATTCTGTAGGTCGGATGTCTGACACTGGTCTCACTGGACTAAAATCAAGGTGTTAGCAGGGCTACATTCCTTCTGGAGCCTTTGGAGGAGAATCCACTTTCAAGATCATTCAGGTCATTGACAAAATTCAGTACCATGTGGTTGTAGGACTGAAGTCCCCGTTTCCTTTCCGACTGTTGGTTGGGGCTACCTTTAGTTCCTAAAGGCTTCTCTCCATTCCTTACACATGGTCTCTAAACCTCAGAACAAGAAATGGCATAAATCTTCTCATGTGGCCCATCTCTTCTTTCTCTGATTCTTCTGCTTCATCTTTCTGCCTTCCCCTCTGCCCTTAGCAGCCCCTGTGATTACACTGGGCTTTCCTGAGAAATCCAGGATATTCTCCCTTATATTAAGGTCAGCTGATTATCAACTTTAATTGCATAATATAACCACAGGCAGAACACAAGGGAGAGGAGGTCAGGGAGCCAAAATCTTGCCTAGCACTGTGTTTTTGTGATGTTAAGTGATGGGGTACAGAGTAGAATTCAAATCATGTCCATATTAAACACCTACAAGGTGCTAAGTATGACTCAAGTTTGGAAATACAAGGTAAATCAGAATCCATTTCTTCCTCAAAATTTCTCCTAGAGGGGAAGACAGGCTTCTTTTCAAATAATTATGATACAATAATCTATTTGCAAAAGTGATAACCAACATTAATAATTTTATGATTTTATTTTGAGAGGATATGTTTGTCTCTTGAATTTCACAAGTTGGCATATGTTTAGGACCATGATAAAAGTTTTGAGTAAGGATTGGCCAACAAATGTGCAAAATGAGATGAAATCTATGGGAGCCCCATCCTTGATTACCCTCTTGTCCTCACCCACAGCGCTGACTCTGACCTCCCATCCTGCATTCAACTTGCCACCCAACTTGGAACATTCTCTCCTTTTCATCACAGTACTGGAATGGCAGAAAACCAGATAATAAGAGCAATGTTCTATTTGGCACTTTGAAGTTCATGTCCCGTTTGCAGCCCCGTGGAGCATTCTCTGTTGTCCAGCAGATCAGTCCTCCTTCTTCCTCTGTTACCTCTATTACTCAGTTGTACGTTTGATAAGGGGATGAGGACGAGGGGGTATGTTATTCAGTTTTGAATATTCTCTTAGTCTCCCCATCCCGGACCTAACAATGTTACACATAATGAAGCCTTTCAATAAAGTTTAGTAAATTATTAAAAAAAAAAAAGACAAACAAAAATAAAACTAAGCCCTTGGTGTTAGGATTTTAAGTGGGTAGACAGAAAATGGCATTTGCTACCTGAACCTTTTTGTCTTTTTTCATGCAAAGGAGCAAAGCAAGTGGTTAAGTGGTGAGCCTCAAAAGATTAAGGAAGAGAAATCAGTTGAAGAAAACTTCCTGTGATTCAAATGCAAAAATGACTGAATGAATGTCATGCTGACATGCCCTGTGAGATACAGGAATTGTGAAAGGTGAGTAAAGCCATTGTACACATTCCGGAAAAACAAGCATTTAAAGCAGACATGAGAACATTTGGTTCTACCCATATTCATCCTTTGGTAGTCTCTTTGTCCCATTCATGGCTGTTTGCACTCTCATTTGGGTACACTGGTGGCAGCCCATGGTTCCCCAACTCAACAAGAGAAGGAATGATGATGAGAAGCAAAAGCCCGGAAAGCTCTCAAATTAGCTAAGCAACCATATCATAAGTTTGCAGGAATTTGCTGTCATTCATACGGGTTCCCAGAGAGTCAATGGAAAGTGATTTCCTTTAGGGTAAAAGCCTGTGGCTTCTGTTCTGGAGCTTCAACCTCAGTTTCTTCCATGTGAGTCTCAACAGATCTTCCTCTGTGTGGTTGGCGGAATCATGGCCCCCAGAGATGTCCAGGTCCTAATCTCTGGAATCCGTGAGTATGTTAGGTTACTTGGCAAAGGGGCATTAAAGTTGCCAATCAGAGAACCTTAAAATAGGGAGATTGTTGAGATGAGCCCAATGTAATCAGAATGATCCTCAAAAAAGGAAGACGAGGCAGAGAGTTAGAGTCAGAGAAGATGTGATATGGAAGCAAGGTCAGAGTGATATGACCTGAGGACTCCACCTGCCATTGCTGGCTTTGAAGAAGAAGGGGCCATGAGTCAAGGGAAGAGGGCAGCCTCATACAGCTGGAAAAAAGAGGGAAAAACATTCTCCTCAAGAGTCTCCAGAAAGGAATACAGCCCTGTCTTGATTTTAGGCCAGTGAGAAATGCATCAGACTTCTAACCTATAGAACTGTGAGGTAACAAATTTATGTTGTCTCAAGTCACTAAATTTTTGGTAATTTGTTATAAACCCATAGGAAATGAATAACTGTATAATTAGTCAACTCCCAATGAGTGTTGACCATGGTGGGAGGCCTGTAGGATGCATTGTGGGTAAGCAGCCTTCTGGTTAGATCATGTTCCATGCAGAAGGATGAGTGACAGACTCTCCAGGATGTCATGGGGAAGAGGTCACTGTGACTTCCCATCCAGGGAGCCCCAGACTGTGGGGTTCTATGGGACGAAGGCCCAAGTCCTAATCTGTTGTGGAGGTTAAAAATTGATATCATGTAGGCCGATTTCAGCAGTCAGACTGTTTCTCTTGTAAAGAGAATTTTTTTAAAAGTCTGAATTCGTTGTCAACATTTAAAGATTCCACCTAAGCATCAGGATTTCTGACTTTTCTTGGAAAAAAAAATCGGAAAATGTTGCCACACTTCATTCTCATGGAAGTGGAGTCGTGGCTGCCCTTTAGACAGAGCACGCTCACGTTGCAGGCTGCATTCCCTCAGCTCCACTGTCTCACACCCTCTCTGCGCTACCCTATGACGTGGCCCTGAGGGCACCAGTGTGCAATCCCTGGTACTCTGCTTGTGCACAATACACATTTCAGAACTGGCTTAATTAGGGAAAGGTACTAAAGGGAATCTAGCCAGTTTCAATGCTTTTATCATGTATGATAGCAAAGAATGCCTTCATTGATTTCAGAAAAAAAAAAAATCTCAAACATGAAATAGTCTGGTTCAATCCTCCATTCCTTCCAAATTCTTAGCCTAAGCAGTGATAGGAAATTTCCAGGCCTACTTATGATTCTGATTCTGGTCAGCTAAACCTTTGCTCCTTTAAGAATTTATACAAAACTGGGACTTTCCTGGGGGCGTAGTGGTTAAGAATCCACCTGCCAATGCAGGGGACATGGGTTCGAGCCCTGGTTCCGGGAAGATACCACATGCCGCAGAGCAACTAAATCCATGAGCCACAACTACTGAGCCCACGTGCCACAACTACTGAAGCCTGAACGCCTAGAGCCAGTGCTCCACAACAAGAGAAGCCACTGCAATGAGCAGCCCGCGCACCGCAATGGAGAGTAGCCCCCGCTCACCACAAGGAGAGAAAGCCCGCACAGCAATGAAGACCCAACGCAGCCAAAGACAAATAAATAAATAAATTTATATAAAAAAAGAATTTATAGAAATCTGACTTCAACATATAAGGAAAGAATTTTCAAAAGGAAAGCTGGAGCACTTTCAAGATGGTAGACGATGAGCTCAAACAAAATGTCAAATGGTCTGATAGCATTTTCATGTGTGCATGGCCAAGGTTTAGAGAAATTCCTGTGCACTTTTATTAGATTAACAACATGTCAGCTCTGACATGCAACACAATCTGCTATTGCAAAATGCACTTAGGAATCCTGATGCGTTGTTATGTTTGGCTTTATTACACACATATCTTTTTCCTCATATCTGAGAGCCGATGGTTATGGGACAAAAGTTTTGGAAAAGTGATACCTTACAAGCCCACACTTGAAATGGCTCTGAACAGTGATGGAAGGTCATAGTTATGGGAAAAAGAGAGTAGAGTTGGCTCACAAAAGGGTCAGTGTCCTGAGCGGCTGGGTAGGAATGCACCTTTTCCATCTCAGGCTCTGGTCTTCAGCCTACAGTGTAGTGAATAATCAGCCATAGATGCACAAGGGAGAAGCTAGGCAGGACTTTGACATGGCCTCGGTGGGCGTGATGGATGTGCAGAAATCCAACCCTTCCCAGGGGGGTCAGGTGACACCGTCAAGACAAAGAGGGCAAATAATTTGGTCCTGGAAGAGAACTTTTTATTTATTTTTTGCTATTTGTGCCAAAGCATTACAGTATCCCTATTAAATTGGAAATCTATGCAAAGAAGGAAAAATAAAGCCAAAGTGAAACCCTGAATTGTAATATTCCTTGGGTAGAATATATTTAAATTGTGCAAAACTTTCTGTATGAAGAAAGAAAGAAGGAAGGAAGGAAGGAAGGAAAAAGAGAAGAAAAGAAAGAAAGGAAAGGAAAGGGGGAAAAAGGAAAGAAAAAAGAATGAAAGAAAAAGAAAGAAAGAAAGAGAAAGAAAGAAAGAAGGAAAGAAAGAGAAAGAAAGAGAGAAAAAGAAAGAAAGAAATGGCATTCACTTCTCATTTCCAAGGTTGAGTTGAAAACATCTGCTTTCTGGATTACCGAGTGAAACGGTATCCAAGTTTGTGAAAAAACAAGATCTCGCAAATCTTTCCTTTGGAGGCTGTGGATAAAAACAAGTCAGGGGAGGATGAATCTCCCTCTAGCCCCAGAGGCTCGCCTGAGCAGACAGAGAAATAGGGTGCGTGCCTGCCCGCCATCCCAACTGATAAAACCTTGCGAAATACTGCTTTTCATTGTCTTCTCGTTGCCTTTTCGTTGTCTCCCTGTCTTCTTATATCTCTGAACAGTGATTCTGATGGGACCTGGATTTATTTGAGCTTTTGATAAAACACATACCACTACCCTTTCCCCAACCCAGGACCCAAGGAGTTTTGAGAAATATCTATAAATTTTCCTAATTGCCAGACAGTTTTTCCACTTCTGGGCAATTGGCTTCCCTTAGCCATTATGTCAGGCTCTGACCTATGACATCAGGGGCTCCTATTTGATGGCTACCAAATGCGAAAGGGGGCTTTGGTTTTACTAACTTTTCTTCATCTAACTCCCAGCCTTGGAGCTGGTTGGCATTTTAGTCCTGGTCCTAGCATGCAGAAACCTGCCAATTCAGAAGGGAACCTGGGGAGATGACAAGAGTGTGCACCTGCTGTGTACCAGGCAGTGTGCTTAGTTTTGCCTCACTTTATGGTCACAAACACTTGTGAGGTCAATTTTGTCAGTCTTGTTTAGACAAATAAGGAAGTCAGAGAAATTAAATAGGTTGATAATCTTAAGCCAGTAAGTGGCAAAGCTGGCAAACCAAACCAAATCTGCCTGCCTCTGAAGCTTTACTTATCTACACAGCCTTGATAAGTGCAAGATCTCTCCTCATTCTTACTCCCCATAGAAACTTCTCAAAAGATATTTTGATGCTTGCTCTTCAGAACTATTTTTCACTTATATTAGCCCTAGTAACAGAGAATTCCCACACAAAGAATTGCATATGGCAGTAAGAACTTTGCAGAGGTCATTTTTAATATGCCACAGCTCAAAATTAATTTCCACTTTCAAACCCAGATGATATCTCAGAGGGAGACTGTCAGGTGAGAAGATGAGGGTTGCCATATAATGTAAGTGATCTGAGTTATTCTACCAGTTCCCACACATTCCACAGTGACCAAGTTGTTCACGTGGCTGTAAATGTATGCTCCTTTTAAATAAGTAAGAATCTGGATCCTGACAGTTTATGTGAAACTGTCAGAAGCAGAGCTGAGTCTGAGGGACCAATCAATGGGCAGCAAGACAATCAATTCAATCTGAAAACATAAGACCAGGCAATTAGAGGAATGAAGAGCTTCTTGGGCAACCCATCTACTCTCTATCTCCATTCCCCCAGCAAACCTTTGCTTGATTTCAGACTTTCCAGCTCCTGGTGCACAATTTTATTCCAGACATCTCATTGTGTGTGTTTATACAAAAGGACAGGGCAGTAACATGCAAAGGTCATGGGCTGTGGAATTAGAATACCTGTTTTCAAATTACTGTACCACACTCAAATACTATGTGATCTTGGGCTAATTACCTAACCTCTCTGGGCCCTTCTCTGAAAAACCAATTGCTCTGAATCTTATTGAGATACAGTAAATAACACAGTTCCCGGCTTATAGTAGGTATCTAAAAAAATACTTTTTCTCTTCTCTCTTCTCCTTATTTGCTTTTTCAGGAATGCCCTGATCCTAAGGAGCTTCCCTCTTTTTTTGCAAGCCTCAGATATTCTTAATTTGATGGTGGTGTTGAAGACTGAAATCTTCTATTCCACCTGTGATCGGTATAAACAGGACCTAGATTTTGGGTTCAGATAACTGGCAGAGATCTCTCAAACTCAGGGAAGATCCAGGCCCAGTGGACAAATTCTGACTGAAGACAGCAATAAAAATTCCATTCTCCTTCACCAGTGAGTGCTTCTAGGATGAGCATAAATAATCTACACTTCTGCCCAAAGAAGTGGAAAGGGAATTCTTAAGTTAGGGTCTCAAGAGGAAAGAAGCATTTGCCTCTTGTTTCTCACTTGGGCTGCTGCTGGTGGACGTGACACTTTGAGAACTGGCAGCCATCTTGAATTCATGAGGTGTCAGTCACAAGGATGAAACCAATGTGCTAAAGATGGTGGGAGGAATGGCTGGAAACAGCTTGAAGGGCCCTTGGTAACACTGTGGAGTTGCTGAATGAGTCCTTGGCTGTCCATCTTCATATTTGTTGTCATATGAGATAATTAATATTTAAGCTATTTAAGTCAAATATTTTCTTACCTGCAACTAAAAGTGTTACTGATTCTCTGATGTTTGCTTCTCAGAACTGCTCTGAGGATTATGAACAACATATCTAAAGCATCTAGAAAGTACCTGTCATTTAGTAAACACCTGGCAATCATACAGCTTACATTTGTTATAGTTGTTAATATACATGCTCTGTAGGGGAGCAGTGGAGTCCTCATCGAATGGAAGCTTCCTTTAAGCATGTGTTGATGTTGTTACAGAGAAAATTCATACATGCCATCAAACCTACTTGGGGCTTTCAAATCCCATCACATTGAGATTCCATGAGATTTTATCAATAGGCACAAATAAAATTTAAAAATTAATTGATTGTGAAGATGTTTCAACTCATATAAGAAACAGTATTAAACAGTTCTCATTACTAAGGATCTGGTGATCTTACTTAACCGTAAGTAGAACTCTTCTTGCGAGAGCTCTTCTTTTCTCCTCCCTTGGCTGTGAGCTCTTTTGACTTATCTTTTTGACATGAGTGGAATTTCAAATCTGTCAGTATTGTTGACTGTTTGGATAAATAGCTTGCTAGAGAAAGCCGGTTGGAACTGAGTCTAAACTGCCATTTGTTGATGGTTTGAGGATTATAAGTTGTCTAGAAAGTTAAAAAAAAAAAGACTGAAAATAATAACTGTGGGCAAAAGTAGTTCACTCACAGATTCAATCAACATTTATGAAGGTCCTGTGCTTGGTGTTGGGAAAACAAGGCCAAACAGGTCAGGGACCTGTCATTATGGGCCTTAGAGACAATCTAGTAGAGAAAGACATGTGAACAAATGTATAAAAAAAAATCTATTCAAATGACCAAAATAGTAGTGATACAATGATGATGAAACCAGGACAACTACTGGAATCACTGCTATGCATGGCTACCAGTGACTGAGCACTTCCCATGCACCAGGCTTGTCTTAAGTTCTTTATCTTGCACTGTTTCTCATGATCTGCAATACAGTTCTTTCTGATCATTCTGGTTGTTGTGTCCATTTTAGAGAGGAACACACTAAGACCCAAATGCATACAACTAGTTAGTGGAGGAGCTAGAATTCACATCCACTTCCTAAGCACAAAGCTCATAGACCTCACTATGCCATGGTAGAGGTCTGAACAGGGTAAAATGAAGGTTGAAATGAAGGAAGTAGTTAGTTCTGCTGTCAGTGTGCTGGGTCGTGTGTGGGTGGGGGAGGAAGGAAAGATCAGAAAAGGCTTCAAACAGGACATGAACCTCTGTGGACACTTCCTTTGTGGAAAAAGACTTCTCAGAAGAAAATGTGTGGTGTATGGTTCTTTAGCATATTTTCTAATGTGAGAGAAAATGAAAAAGGATGGGGGCAGAATGGTATCTGAATTGGCCCAGCGCCCCTGGAAAACTGCAAGCTCCAATGCAATTGGGACTTCAGGGACCTGGGAAAATTATTATAGTTGTTTGTTCTGCTCAAGTACTTGAAATCTCATGAATAAAATGTTTTCTATGAATACAAATTACTGTAATTGTCTCCATTAGACCACAGAAACACTACATTCAAAGAGAAGGGGAGATGTACGAACATATTTATTTAGCATATGAAAGTGGTCTTCATGTCAAAAATAATTAAATATCATAGAAACCTACTTATGCAGTGTCTACACTAACACAGCACAAGATGTGACACAAAGATTTGGTGCTGGTAGCTCATGCTAACCAAAGCCCCCAACGTCCAAATTTGGTTCATAAGACCTTCCTGCTAAAGCCACTCCTATAAGCCCCTACCTTGTTCTATGGCTTCAGGCCCAGTGGTATAATTTTCAGCATTCCACTTGTCCTGTAGGGTTTTTTCACACAATTTCAACAATTAAGTATTTCAACACTGCTAAATTCTGGCCAACACTGTGAAATACAATAGGTAAACTAAGTTAAGATTTTGTTGACTTTTAGAATCAAATATCAAATTTTAACATTATCAATTTTTAATTACTCGAAGAATTTAATTATGTAGTTAAGTTCTGTTTCTAGTAGATGAGGACTTGAACTTAATACTTTTCATCCTTTTTAGATGCACATACAGTGGTTAATATACCTGCCTTATTTGAGGATATGATAAAATGTACCCCAAATTATATAAAACTAACTCCTCAGAAAATAATTTGATATCATCTATCTCATAGATAAATATTTTTATATTATAAAACAATTTCAACAAGTTTTAAAACTGATAATCTCCCATGCTGTTTTTATCATACATGTATATTAATTGTCTTATAGTTTTAATAATGGCAAATTAAAATGATCTTTTTTCAGTGGCAAGAAAAAAATATTCTCAACCTAGCCACAATGACCTTCTTTCTATTCCACAAATAAGCCAAGCTCTTTTCATTCTTGAGGTCTCTACACTTATCGTTTCTTTTTTTCTCTATATTCTTCCCATAAGTGTTTGTTTGTTTCGATCCTTCTTATTTTTCATATCTTAGATCAAATGTCAGATGTTTCCATTTCAGAAAATGGGACTACTATTCACCCAGTTATGCAGACCAAAAACCTGGGAGGTTATTATCTATTTTTCCAGTACCTCCATATGCAATGCATCAGCCTGTCCTGGTGATTCTGCCTCTAAATTTTACCTGGAATTTGACCATGTCCTATCACGCCCACTGCTAATTCTAGTCTAAGCCACCATCCTCTTTCATCTGGGTTAATAGACTGCTTCTTTTTATCACAACTTAGCCTGCCATAACTAATATAGAAACTGATACCTTGAAAGAAGATGTTGCTATGATATGAACTTAATATCGATGATATTGACTTGGTCAAAAAGTTAGATGGAGGAGATATATAAATAAAACAGGATGGAAAGATAGACACCCAGCTTATGCAGTAACAGAACATTAAAAATTAGTAAAATTGCTGCCTGCAAAAACTTATAAGGCAGACCACAGGTCTACTGAGTCTGTTGAAAATGAAGTTAGAATGTTATGGTGTGTTACTTGCTGTTACATTTGCTGTTGATATAAAGAGATTACAAGAAGAGATGAGCTGATTAAAGAATTGGCTGATTTCCAATTATCAATTAAAGGCTTTGCAAGGTTGGAGAAGCCATTTGCTTCTGGACCAAACAGTAGGAAATAAGTAAGACTAAAATGCCTTCATGTGACAGAGGCTCAGTAAGAATGCTCAGCTATAAGCATGTTACTGCCTATCTAAGCTAAGTGATGTTTCAGAAGGTCTTAAAGTAAATTGAGAAAGGGAGTATGGGGGAGAAGAAGCATAGAGATAAAGCAACTATAAGAATAATGTCCTTGAAAAAACTTCGTATGGAAGCAGATAGATTGGAAGCTTTCTAAATGTTTGAGGAAAGTATATGGCCAAAGAAACCATGAGTCCTGTTTAAGCCATAAAACAATCTTTGCACCCTTAAACTTATACCTGTAGGAAGAAATTAAAAATGTATGTTTTTCAAGGAGAGTATATGCATAACTTTCTATAATTCAGATGTATCCATGGAAGGAAAATAACCAGGAAGAACTTCTGTAGGAATCATGGAGTGAAACTGACAGGGAAGTTCCTATTGGAGGGTAAAATTACTGTCAAATTACTATCAGCTGAGAACTATAAAACATTGATAAAGGAAATTGAAGATGATTAAAGAAATGGAAAGATATCTCATACTCTTGGATTGGAAGAATTATATTGTTAAAAATAGCAGTCTATAGATTTAATGAAATCCCTATCAAATTACCCATGACATTTTTCACAGAACTAGAATAAATCATCCTAAAATTTATATGGAAGCACAAATGACCCAGAATTGCCAAAGCAATCCTGAGGAAAAAGAACAAAGCTGGAAGCATAACCCTCCCAGACTTCAGATAATACTACAAAGCTACAGTAATCAAAACAGTGTGGCATTATCACAAAAACAGACATATAGCTCAATAGAGCAGAATAGAGACCCCAGAAATAAACCCACACTCCTATGGTCAATTAATCTTCAACAAAGGAGGTAAGAATATACAATGGAGAAAAGACAGTCTCTTCAGCAAGTGGTGTTGGGAAAGCAGGACAGCTGCATGTAAATCAGTGAAGGTAGAACACACTCTCACACTGTACACAAAAACAAATTCAAAGTGGCTTAAATACTTAAATATAAGACATGACACCATAAAACTCCTAGAAGAGAACATAGGCAAAACATTCTCTGACATAAATCATAGTGATGTTTTCTTGGGGCAATCTCCCAAGGCAAAAGAAATAGAAGCAAAAATAAACATATAAAACCTAATCAAACTTATAAGCTTTTGCACAGCAAAGGAAACCACGAACAAAATGAAAAGACAACCCACAGAATGGGAGACAATATTTGTAAATGATGCAACGAACAAGGGTTAAATTCCCAAATACACAAACGGCTCATATAGCTCAATATCAAAAAAAAAAAAAAAAAAAAAAAAAAGGAAATAAGTAACCCAATCAAAAAATGGGCAGAAGGGCTTCCCTGGTGGCACAGTGGTTGAGAGTCCACCTGCCGATGCAGGGGACACGGGTTCGTGTCCCAGTCCTGGAAGATCCCACATGATGCAGAGTGGCTAGGCCTGTGAGCCATGGCCACTGAGCCTGCGCGTCTGGAGCCTGTGCTCCGCAATAGGAGAGGCCACAACAGTGAGAGGTCCGCGTACCACACACACAAAAAAAAATGGGCAGAAGACCTAAATAGACATTTCTCCAAAGAAGACATCCAGATGACCAACAGACACATGAAAAGATGCTAACATTGCTAATTATTAGAGAAATGCAAATCAAAACTACAATGAAGTATCACCTCACACCATGGCCATCATCAAAAAACCTACAAATAATAAATACTGGAGTGGGTGTGGAGAAAAGGGAACCCTCCTACACTGTTGGTAGGAATGTAAATTTGTGCAGCTACTATGAAGAACTATATGGAGGTTCCTTAAAAAACTAAATATAGAGTTTATTATCCAGAATCCCATACCTGGGCATATATCCAGAAGAAAATGAAAACTCTAATTCAAAAAGATACATACACCCCAATGTTCATAGCAGCACTATTTACAATAGCCAAGACATGGAAGCAACCTAAGTGTCTATCAACAGATGAATGGATAAGAGGATGTGGCACACACATACACACACACACACACACACACACACACACTCAGGAATATTACTCAGCCATAAAAAAGAATTAAATAATGCCATTTGCAGCAACATGAATGGACCTAGAGATTATCATATTAAGTGAAAACAGACAGAGAGAGATACAACTTATATGTGGAATGTGAAAAAATGAAACAAATGAACTTTTTTACAAAGCAGAAATAGACTCACAGACAGAAAACAAACTTATGGTTACCAAAAGGGAAAGTGGGGGAGGAACAAATTAGGAGTTTTGGATTAATAGATACACACTACTGTATGTAAAATAGATAAATAACAAGGACCTACTGTATAGCACAGGGAACTATATTCAATACCTTGTAATAACTCATAATGGAAAAGAATCTGAAAAAAGAATGGCTCAATCACTTTGCTGTACACTAGAAACTAACACAACATTGTAAATAAATTATACTTCAATAAATAAAGTAAAAATAAAAATTACAAAATCACTATGAGGACAGGGGATCTGCCTTTCTAATGCCTGCCCAGAAGACCATCATTGCTATGGACCAGTGACAGCTGCATTTTTCCCATGCTTTTTCTTTCCTGAGTTTGTATTGTGGTTATCCTATCTCTGCCCCACCATGCATTTCATGTGAGTGTGATGAGTGGAGGGAGCAAATTCTTTGCCATTTAGTTTATGGACTAGGGAACAAAGACTGGATCTGACTGAAAGAATTACACATCAACTGTTGTTTCACTTACACAAATCAGCAAGATCTAATTTATGGCAAGAAATATTCCATTGAAATGTTGTGCTGTAATGTGGGAAAATGTAAATCTTTTTCACAGTTTCTATCAACGTGAAATAAAATTTAATCCTGAATTTTCTGTGAAAAAAAGAAAAAGAATTGTACATCACCTAGAGATCACGGACGTTAAGTTGCATGCAATGAATGGATGGGGCATTTGGATATTTCCATTGAAGTGTAGGTGAGTTTGTTCTTTGTCTGGGAAGCAGGAATCATATGGATTTTTGTTGGTCAGAGAGGCTGACTGGCAGAGATCACTAGCTGTCCCTCTACTTTAGCAAGCTCTTCCAGTCCCAGGGCTGACCTGGATGATCTTTCTGAGATCTCGGCATGGCTGCACTTTTCTTGTATTATCAACATTTTCTTGTACTTTTCTTGCATTTTCAACATTTCCATGTAAATGTTGTCTCTTCACTGACGACTTTCATCACCACCAGAGTTAAGTGACTCTCACCCCAGGCATTTCCAACCCATTACTGTTTTGTTTTCTTTGTAGCACTTACTGTTATCTGAAATTATTTTATTTATTCTTTGCTTTTCTTGTTTATTTCATGTTTCTTTTGACTAGAATATAAGCTCTGTGAAGACTAGACTTTGTCTGAATTCAAGGTATGTATGCTCACTGCTGAATTCCCAGAATTTAACATTGTGACCTGCATAAAGATGGCATTCCTTGGTTGAATGAATGAATGAGGGCAAACTTTGAAGCCAAAGAATTCAGATCCTTTTGCTAACACTTGTAAGGAAGTTTTCCTAACCAAATATCCAAGACCATGAAATTCTTTTAGTCATATCTGATTCTGTTTTATTTGCATAAATCCTGACTTGGATGGTGCTCATAATTTTCTATGAAGGAATTATCAGAAGTTTTTT
The DNA here is from genome assembly GCF_002837175.3 of Physeter macrocephalus. Lineage (NCBI taxonomy): Eukaryota > Metazoa > Chordata > Mammalia > Artiodactyla > Physeteridae > Physeter > Physeter macrocephalus. The sequence continues at coordinate 78,614,509 of NC_041222.1, forward strand.
TTAGTTGGTCCAGGTTTTGGGGCATCCGGTAGACATAGAATTGAGAGGCTATTTTTAATTCTTCCTGTAATTTTAAAGTTTCCCCAAATTGCCAACTCATTAACTCATTCATTAGCTGATGGTTCCCTGGTAGTCCACTTCTGCAGGCAATTTGGTAGCTTAAGAGAACAAAAACAAAATATCTCTGTCTAAAACATTTTGGTACATTTCTTCATTTATAAATGTTAATTTATAAATCATTTTGTTTTAGGTGCAACTTTTATAAAAACAAACAAACAGACTTCAAAAGTTGAGCTACTCTGATAATGTTTTTGTTTGTTCTTTTTTTATGGGAGTATTTAAGCCATTTACATTTATTTTCCTAAGAAATATCTGTTGTGTTACATCAATCTTTTTGTTCTTGTTTTCTGTTTTATGTGTTTTGCTAAATTTCCTTTTTTTAACCCCATGTATTTATTCTATTAACAATTAACTTTTACCTAAAAATATACTATAATATTTTCATGTTTAAATCTGTGAAGAACATTTGTTTTCAGTTTTTGAGGGGTATATACTGAAGAGTGGAATTGCTGAAACATATGGTAATTTTATGTTTAACTTTTTGAGGAACCACCAAATTTTTCCACAGTAGTTGAATCATTTTACTTTTCCACCCACAATGTATGTAGTTTTCAGTTTCTCCACAACTTGACAATGCTTATTTCCATTTAAAAAATTTCTGGCCATCATAGTGGATGTGAAGGGGTACTTCATTATGGCTTTGATTTGCATTTCCTTGATGATGAAAAAAGTTGAACATTTTTCATGTGCTTGTTGGCCCTTTGTATATCTTTTTTTGGAGAAATGTGTGTTCAAGTCCTTTGCCCTTTTAAAAAATGGGGTTGTTTGTTATTTTGTTGTTGAGTTCTAAGAGTTCTTTATACACTTTGTACACAAGTCCCTTGTACCCAGATTTGTAAATATTTTCTGCCATTCTGTGAATTATCTTTTCAGTTACTTGATGTTATCATTTGCAGCACAAAACGTTTTCATTATCATTAAATCCAATTTATCTATTTTTTCTTTTGTTGCTTGTGCTTTTGGTGCCATATCTTAGAATCCATTGCTAAATCTGAAATCATGAAGATATACCACTATGCTTTCTTCTAAGAGTTTGAAAATGGGTATATATATAAATGCATGTTCATAGCAGCACTATTCACAATAGCCAAAGGGTAGAAACAGCTCAAATGTTCATCAATGAATGAACGGATGGATAAACAAAATGTGGTATACACATGCAATGAAATATTATTCAGTCATTAAAAAGAATGACATCCTGATACATGCTACAACAAGGGTAAACCTTAAAAACATTATGATAAGTGAAAGAAGCCAGACACAAAAGGTATGGTATTGTTCCATTTATGTGAAATATCCAGAATAGGTAACTCCATAGAGAGAGGATACAGTTAATGGTTCAGGGCCTTGGATAAAGGGGAATGGGAGCAAATGATTAATGGTTGTGAGGTTTCCTTTTAAGGTGATGGAGATGATTTGGAACTAGGTAGAAGTGGTCACTGCACAACATTGTGAATGTACTAAACACCACTGAATTGTTTGCTTTAAAACAGATAATTTCATGTTATGTAAATTTCATCTTAAAAAAGTATAAAGAGAAAAATAATAAAAAATAAGAGCTCTTTGAAAGCTAATACATTTGATATGCTTTTCTTTCCTCCCTAAACTTCTTCCTAATTTTTACTGATATTATTTAGGATTTTGGATAAAGATCATTGATCTTTTACATTACATTGTCTTCTATTTCAAGACTTATTGTTGACATTTGCATTATGCTTCATATCTACATTAACTATAATTATCTAGACTAAATTGTGAATTTTATGATTTTACTGTTCATTAGTATTTGAAGAAAATACTAGCTCTTCCCCATCTTGAATATATTTCAGTATTTCTTTGAGCAATTTTTAAAGGAAAGGTATATGTATGAAACTTTTTATGAAGCCTTTTACTCCTGAGGATGACTTTCAGTTGCTTTCACTTAAAGAATGATTGCTTGGTTAGGTATAAAACTTTTTTTAGGATATCCAGGAAGATGGAGTAGATATGTTTTTTCCTATTACTCATGTAAGACAGAAAAAAACAATACAAAACCACTCAATCTTTTAAAAACTCAAAATTAATACAAAAATTCATGATTCATAAAATATCAAAATTTTAAATAAAGACAGGATCTATCAGGGGCAAGTTTAGGAAGGTGAGTCATACAAGTGCAGCATTGGATTCCTCCAATTTGAAATTTTGATATTTTGTGCATCATGGATTATAATTCTTTATCTTTTATTATTTCACACTAAAACATTGTTTCTCTTGATTACTGATTTTTTTGGTGTTCCCTTAAATTTTTTTCTTAAGAGTCTCATTTGTCTCATCTGTTCCTAGGTCTGCTTGAACACATTTTTATCCTCAAAATTCCCTAAGTTTTGTTCTGATATAACAGTTCTCAAATCTGGCTTCAGATTAGAATCTAATGTTATTAGATAAAATCTAATAGCCAGGTCCTACCCCCAGACCAATTAAGTTAAACTCTTTATGAGTGAAGCTTCAACATCAGGATTTTAAAAAGCTATCTAAGAGATTCCAATGTGCCACTGAAGCTGAGACCTACTACCTTATTTTCTAATGCCTATAGATGCAGAGATTAGGAGTATTGATCATCTTATCGGAATGTATGACTTCAGCTATTGGTTTTGAATCCTTCGGCAAGTTATTTATCATTTCTGATACTCAGATTCCTGTCTCATGGTGTTGTCCTCAAGATTCAGTGAAAAGGCACATGCAAACCCTAAGCACAGTGCCTAGATCTTAGCAAACCTTAAATGTTGGCCGTTAAGATATTGCAGGTACTGAAGATGGGAAAAGGAAAAAGCACTGCTGTAATTTATTATTGTTGTGGAGAATGTTGCCAGCTTAATATCCTCTCTGAAATGTGAATATTTCCCTAGGATTTTTCTTGGTGCCTGTCCCTGTTTTGTTTATTTTGCCTTATATTTAGTAAGCCCATTTGCTCTAATAATACAAATACTTCTTCAGTTAAATAAACTTTTCTTCTATCATACCTTTGATTTTTTTCTCTCCCTCTGATTTGTTTTTTCCTTCTGGTAATATCTATAGCTCTCTTTTCCTTCTAATTTCTGGGAGAATGATTTAATTTATATTTTCTTTTTAATATAAAATGCATATACATAGTTTTACGAGTCAAAAGTTACAAGCTTTGAAAAAAATATGACAGTATCCCATACACTACCAGTACTTATTCTCTCCAGAGCCATGTTAAAGTCTCATCTTTTCTTCTGATATTACCCTAATATTTCTTAATGGCATGTTTATAGAATTTTCACTGTTTTTATATATTTTTGAATATGTAACATATTCACTTTGTTCAAAAGTTAAATACATATAGATTTCTCTTATAGATTCTTAGGCAGAAGTTTCTCTCCCTTTCCACTCCCATCCACCCTTTGCCACTACCACCACGCACAATATTTAATTACTTTTATTGTGTTTTATTTAACTTTTCAAAGTTATTTTCATGCAAATATAAACAAAGATAATGTATTTTTTTAGATGATTTTCTTGAAGTGGGTTTGTGATCACTGATTCTCTTTGCTGTAATATACTCTCAGCTTCTCACTGCCATCCTTGGGGTTTTAAATTACATAAATATTTTTTTTACCTTCCTGCAGTCTTTTCTTAACCAAGTTGCATTTTTCCCTCTTCTAACTGCTTATTCTGTATTTAATAATTTCCTAAATCCTATCAAAAATATGAATTTCTGACTTTCTTAAACTCATTTCCTGACATATTATACATAATAATTCTGTTTCTTGAGAGGATATTGTTTTTGATGCCTTAGAACTGCTAAATAACATTTTAAAGTTCTGTGCATTTAATAAATCTGGCCCTAGAAGAGAACATAGGTAGAACACTCTTTGACATAAATTGTAGCAATATTTATTTGGAACTGTCTCCTAAAGCAAAAGAAATAGAAGCAAAAATTTTAAAAAATGGAACATAAATTAAACTTAAAAACTTCTGCACAGCAAAGGAAAACATCTACAAGACAAAAAGACAACCTACTGAATGGAAGAAAATGTTTGCAAATAATATGACTGATAAAGGGTTAGTATTTAAAATATATAAACTGCTCATACACCTCAATAAAAAAAAAAAATACCCAAAGAACCTAATTTAAATATGGGCAGAAGATCTAAAGAGACATTTTTCCAAAGAAGATATACAGATGGCCAACAGGTACATGAAAAGATGATCAACATTGTTAATCATCAGAGAAATGCAAATCAAAACCACAATGAGATAGCACCTCACACCTCTCAAAATGGCTATCATAAGAAAGTCGGCAAGTAACAAATGTTGGCAAAGATGTGGAGAAAAGGAAACCCTAGTACATTGTTGGGACTGTAAATTGGTGTAGCCACTGTAGAAAACAGTATGGAGGTTCCTCTAAACTAAAAAGAGAATTACCATAATGACCCAGCAATTCCACTGCTGGATATATAACTGAAGAAAATGAAAACACTAATTCAAAAAGATACATGCACCCCAGTGTTCATAGCAGCATTATTTACAATAGCCAAGATATGAAGCAATCTGAGTACCCATCAACAGATAGGTGGATAAAGAAGATGTGGAAGATCTCCTTCCACAATAGAATATTACTTGACCATAAAAAAGGATGAACTTCTGTCATTTGCAACAATGTGGATGGACCTAGAGGGTATTATGCTTAGTGAAATAAATCAGACTGAAAAAGATAAATACTTTATGTTTTCACTTACATGTGGAATCTAAAAAATAAAACAAATGAATGTATGTAACAAAACAGAAACAAACTTACAGATATAGACAGCAAAACTAGTGGTTACTAGTAGGATGTGGGAAGAGGGGAAGGAGGAAATAAGGGTATGGAATTAAGAGACACAAACTACTATGTATAGAGTAAATAAGCAACAAGGATATGTTGTACAGCACAGGGAAATATAATCATTATTTTGTAACAGCTTTAAATGAGTATAATTTCTAAAAATATTGAATCACTATACTTCAATTAAAAAATTTGGTAATTTGTTTCCATTTGCTTATCCCTGCAGAGGAAATTTATAATTTACCTTTTTGGAAAACTAAGGAAGATTTTCTTTGGCATTGAGTGGCTTAGGTAAAGAAAGGAAAAGATTAGATTTTCTCTAACTTTATTTTGCTAATACAGAGTTTCAGAAAATAGGAAGAAATAAGAAAGAGGAGTTGGAACAAGAGATATAAGAAAGGAGTGGGAACAAGAGATATAAAGAGTTCCTTTTCCCTGTTTGTCCCTGGTTCCTCAGCTCAGACTGAGGCTCCCACAGGCTTGGTCTCAGGTATTAAGAAGGCTTTGGGGATTGAGGATTCCTAGAAATAAGGGAAGACAAGGAGGATGGGGGTGTACATGTCTCCAGTATCTATAATTACTTTATTTATGCAATCTCATTTTACACTAATGATGATGGTGTTAGCAATGATTTTTATATTTAAATGTTTATTATTTGTCAGATTCTGTGCCAAGTTTAACACACATTAACTTACTTAATCTCCATGATCACCTTATGAAATATTCACTGTAAACATTGCAATTGTATAAGGAAAGGAAATGAAGCATGGAGATGTTAAGTAACTTGTTCAAAGTGACATGCTGGGGCTGGGGTTCAGAACTGATTCTAGAAAGGCTACAATGATAAGCACCTTTTTAGAAGTGTAAGAATTGAGGCCCAGAAAGACTAAGTAATTTGCCTAAGATAAATAGTAAAATAGGTACTTTAACCTTTGTCTGACTTCAACTATACTACATGAAGCTACCTCTAGATGCTCAGAATCAGACAACCTTAAGAACCAGAAACAGTCTCAGAGATTATACCATTTCAAAGCATAGTCCCTCATTTTAGAGATAATCTGTAATCACTAAAATCTCTCACCTGAACCAATCATAGGTCAGTTCTATGCAGCAAGACAACTTTATATATCAAAAGAGAGTTAATGTTTGAAATATTATTTCTATTTTAAAGAAATCATGATGGGGGATACAATTCTTCATGGCAACACATCTCTTCATAGAAAATTCAAATGACTCATTGTTCCTCTGCAACAAGAAAACTTGGGAAAGGATTCTATAGACACTGAGCCCATTGTAGGGAGCTGTGGGACCCAGAGATTTTCATGAGAGTGAGCATGCCCTTCGAGATCAAAGCAGATTGTCTTCTGAGAGGCGTCCAGTGGGCCATCCTCTGAAAAGTGACCCACTGTTCAGCACAGCTCTTTCCAGGACACTGAATTGGAGCCAGCTGGTGCCTGGAACGTACCTTGTGTGTCACCTTCTGATCTCTGTTTGAAGGCCAACTGTATGTGATTAAGTGTAACAGACACAGAGCTTGTGTTAAGCCCAGGATGTAACTTGTTGAGTGAATAGCAATTGACTTGAAAATTGGACAAACGGATTGAGTTTCTTCTCTCAGTCTCTCTCTTTCTCTTTTCTTTCGAATACAGCAAGATTAAATCCTCTGAGCCTAGTCAAATCAGTGCTTGCTGTTTCTGAGAAGGACATTCGTGAGGTGTAGTACTTCAGGGATACTAATTGGGATTTGAGTAGGATGAAATTTTTACCCAGACTTGTGCATCACCTAACCAGGATGGCAAGAAATAGCACCAAGTGAAAGCATGTTTTGGTCTTTTGGCATTTCCCTATAGTGACCAAATAATGCAAAGTTTTTTGTTTTGATTTTTAAGCTCTTGCTGTTTCTCAAAATTGCTTGCACATTGGAATCGCCTTGAAAATTAAAAAGAAAATAATACTGATGCCACTGATTCTACCCAACAGATTTGAATTTAATTGGTATGAAGTGTGGCCTGAGAACAGGGATTTTTTTAAACCACTGAAGCAATTCTAATGTACAGCAAGGTTTGAGAACCACTAGGAACCACTTTTAATCTCAATCACTCTGATGAGGCACCAGCTGCAAGCACATTTTATACCAACATGTTTGTGGAGTATAAACATCGCAGTGCAAACTCTTGCACCCAAGAACCCTGGGCTGCTTGTGGACAATCTTTGTAAAAGTTTGAATTTGTAAACTGATAATACATATAATTCCATGGGCTCCATATGGTTCCTGTTATGTTGAGGGAACTATACACATTTGCCTGCCCCAGGATGAAAAGATAAATAACAGATGTGGATAATTTTTATCATACTTGTAGTGAACAATAATAGAAAAATAAGAAATGAAGGGGGCAGTGAGAGAAGTAAAACACATGAAAATAAAACTCAAATCAATTATGCTAGGGTATATGTTTGTATTTTTAAAATCCAATTATTTAATAGATAAGAAATAACTATGTCATACAATTCCCTATTTCTAAGGGAGGCAGTCTCTACAATGACAAGAAACAATAATAAAATTTTGGGTGTAATGGAATAATCTCAAGTTGTTTATGATAGTGATAACTAAAATGTATAAATTGTTTACCATGTGCTAAGCACTGTTCTAAGCATTTTACACATATTAAGCAATTTAATCCTCACTACAACCCTGAGATAAATACTTTTTTGTTCCAATTTTACAGATGAAGAAACTAAAACCAGATAATTTAGGTAATTTGTCCAAGGTGACACAGCTACTATGTGATGAAGGCACGAACTGAGCCTAAACAGTCCAGTTTCAGATACCATTCAAAGGTATTCTAAAGGTGCTAGTGACAACCTGGTGACAGCCCCTTCACAGACTAGTCCCATCTATAGAGGTGAAGCAGAGTGTGAAGCTGGAAGAAGTTTATGGGAGAATGGCTACCAAGATTTAGGATGGCTGGGAATAATAATAATAATAGAATAATAATAATACCAGACACTGATATATACTATGTGCCAGGCACTGGGTGAAGTTTGGGTGTGATTCACATCTTCTCTACCTTTTAGCAGTGGGATCTTTCACTCCTGATGGTCTGCTTAAGAAGTCAATATGTGGTTGGCTAGGGTTTCTTAGGGAAGTTTTTAAAAAACATATATCTAGATTATTTTTTAAAAAATTTTTACTATGAAATACAGCATGCATAAATAGTGAATATATATATAAATGTGTAAATGTGCATGTGTGCATATACTCTAATAAAATCATTAAACAACCATAAATCCATTGTTAATACATTGGATCAGGAGCACAGGTTAAATCCAGCCTGCTGTTTGTTTCTGTAAATAAAGTTTTATTGGAACACATCCATGGCCATTTGTTTACATATTGTCTATGCTGATTTCTTTTTACAACTGCAGATTTGAGTAGTAGCATCAGAGACCATATGGCTCACAAAGCCAAAAAAATTACTTTCTGGCTTTTTATAGAAAACATTTGCTGACTCCTGCCTTAGATACCTCTTCCTAATAAATTTCCCTCTTCCACCTCTGGAAAGCAGCCACACCTAAATTCTGTATGAATTTTTTTATTAAGAAAATTAATTGGTTGGTTTTGCCATTTTTGAATGTAACATAAATAAAATCATGGGCATGAAGTCTTTGGCAATGTGTTCCCTTCTCTTAATCATATGATTGTGAGATTTATCCATATTGATGTGTATGGCTGAGGTTCCCTCACTTTCATTGACTTATGATAGATAGTCTATTGTATGAGCATATCTCAATATATCTATCCAATCTATTGCTGCTGGGCATTTGTGTTGTTTCTAATTTTTGCTCTTTTGAATAAAGCTACCATGAACTTTCTTAGTATGACTCCTGATACACATGTACAAGACATTCTCTGATATATATACTTGCTGGAATTGCTAAGTTACATAGGTACATGTGTACTCCTCATATACAGATATATATGTGAAATAATCACATACACATTCCCTATGTGAAAACCCTATCTGAACAATTTTGAAAGTGGTTGAACCAAATTATATTCTTACCCACACTCTACGAGAGTTCCTGTTGCTCCATGTCCTTATAAACAGTTATTATTGCCTGACTTTTTAAATGTTTGCCAATATGGGGTGTGAGAAATGATATCTCATTAGATTTTAATGTTTATTTCCCTTAGTAATGAGGTCAGACACTTTTATTTATGGACCATTTATGTTTCCTCTTTTGTGAAATGCCTATTTATGTCTTTTCTCATTTTTCTATTTCTGCCTGTTATTGATTCATATAAATTCATTATATATTCTGGATATTAGATCTTTGTCAAGAGTATGTGTAATGTATGTCTTCTGCCAGTTTTTTACTTCTCTTACCATTTTCTTATGGCTACTTTTTCATTAACAGATATTTTAAAATATATTTTAATATATCACTATTTTTCTGTAAGGCTTGTGAAATTTGCATCTTGTTTGAGAAATAATTTATTATTATCTTCTAACATTATCATAGTTTTCCCTTTCAAAATTAGGCTTTAAAACACCTGGAATTGAGTTTTGTGTGTGTTTTGAGGTAGAGTCCAATTTAATTTTTTCCAATTGTATTAATATTATTTATCTAAAGCCCATCATTTCCCTCACTGAACAGTAATGTTTATTCTGTCATAAATCAAAATTTTATATATGAATGTTTTTTCCTCCAGTGATACCCACTGTCTTATTCGATAATTTCATAGTTATTCTTGGTATCAGATTATGCAAATACCTCACAGTTTTCCTTTTCATTCAGGAGTGTTTTGGAGATTCTTGCACATTTGTGTTTTTCATGTATTTTGAAATTAATTTGTTATGTGTCAATAAAGAAGACTAAAATTTTATTGATCTATAGATCAGTTTCCAATCCATGAATATGATATACTTTTTCATTAATTTGTGGCTTCTTTCAATAAAATTTCATGATTGTCTCCATAGAGTTCTTACTATTTCTAAGAGCTATGTTTATAGACACTTTTGGATTTTCTATACAATATTATTGTAAGCAAATAGTGAGAGTTTTATTTCTTCCTTCACAATATTTACAGGTTTTATTTCTTTTATGCCTTGATGTACTCCTTTAAGATCTTCAATATTTGGAATAATCTGGCCTTTGATTTTTTAATCTTTTTCAGCCTTTCATAATTGTGTATGTTCTTCCTAATTGTTTTGTAGATATCTTTTAAGAGGTTAAGAAATCTGCTTTTATTTCTAGTTTATTAAGAAATTTTTAAAAATAAATGAATACTAAACTTTGTCAGTTTGACTCTATTACATCTGTTTTGAGATAATCATGTTTTTTTTCTTTCAATTTGTTAAAAAGATTTATCATTTTGATGGGTATTTTAAAATCAGGTTTATTGAGGTACAATTTATATACAATAAAACTCACCATTTTAAAGTATATCATTCAATGGACTTTGGTAAATGTATGCAAACAATGCAACAAAAAGGTTTATAACTTCTGCATCACTGCCAACAGTTCCCTCATGGCCCTTTGTAGTCAGTAACCATCCTCACCCAGCTTTAGTATACCACTGATCTGCTTTCTGTTACTATAGTTTTTCCTTTAATTTGACTAGTGTTTGAGTGTTAAGCTAGTCTTGTTTCCTGGATTGATTTGGTCATATCTTTTATAAAATGTTAGTAGGTTTAATATGATTGGTACATAACTTTACTGTCTTGTACTACTCTTTGCCTACTTGGTGTCAAGATCTTACAATGTTCACAAATGAGTTGGGGAAAGTATCTTCTTCCTACAGGCTGGAATAATTTATATATTATTAGAATATCTGTTCCTTGAATACTTAGCTAATTTTACCATGAAACCATTTAATCCTAGAGATTTTTGAAGGAAGATGTAAAAATATTGATTCCATTCTTTAACCAGTTATTTTCTTTATGTTAAGTCTAGTTTATTTTTCCAGAAATTCTTTTCATTTAAATTTTCAAATCTACTGGTTTAAAATTGATCTAATAACTCCTTATTACTTGTTTAAAGACTTGTTTTTCTTTTAGAGCAGTGCACAGAAAAATTGAGAGGAAGTTTCCCATATACCCCCCCACCTCCACACATGCACAGCCTCCTCCATTATCACCATCCTGCACCAGAGTGATACATTTGCTATAAATGATGAACCTACATTGACACATCACCATTACCCAAAGTCCATCATTTACATTAGGGTTCACTCTAGGTGCTGTATATTCTGTGGGTTGGACAAATGTATAATTACATATATCCACTATTATTGTATCATACAGAGTATTTATACTGCCCTAAAAATCTTCTGTGCTCCACCTATTCATTCATCTTTCCTCTTGCCCCTGCTAACCACTGATCATTTTACTGTCTCCATAGTTTTACTTCTTCCAGAATGCCATATAGATGGGATCATAAAGTATGTAGCCTTTCAGATTGGTTTCTTTCACTGAATAATATGCATTTAATGTTCCTCTGTGTCTTATCGTGGGTTGATAGCTCATTTCTTTTTAGCTCTGAGAAATATTCCATTGTCTAGATACATCAGTTTATTTATTCATTCATCTACAGAAGAACATCTTGGTTGCTTCCAAGTTTTGGCAATCATGAATAAAGCTGCTATAAACATATGTTTGTAGGTTTTTGTGTGGACATAAATTTTCAGCTCCTTTGGGTAAGTACCAAGGAGATAATTGTTGGATGTATAGAAAGTTTCATTTTGTAAGAAGCCAGCTGTCTTCCAAAGTGGCTGCATTATTTTGCATTCCCACCAGCAATGAATGAGTTACTGTGTTCTACATGCTTGTCCACATTTGGTGTTGTCAGTGTTCTGGGTTTTTGTTGTTCTAATAAGTGTGCTGTGGTACCTCATGGTTGTTTTAATTTGCATTTCTTTGTTGACATAAGATGTAGAACATCTTTTCATATACTTATTTGCCATCTGTATATCTTCTTTGGTAAGGTGTCCCTTAAGGTCTTTGGCTCATTTTTTAATTGGGTTGTTTGTTTTCTTATTGTTGTGTTTTAAAAGTTCTTTGTATGTTTTGGATAGTCCTTTATTAGATATATCTTTTGCAAATATATTTTCCCAGTTTGTGGCTTGTCTTTTTATTCTCTTGACAGTGTTTTTTTTCACAGAGCAGAAATTTTAAAATATATTAATCCTTTCTTTCATTGATCATGCTTTATTACCGTCTAAATTCAATCAGATTGAAGTTACGTTCTTTTTATCCTTCCCCTCCCCAGCAAGATATTTTTCTGTTCTTTATTTTAATATAATTTCATTGTGGTCAGAGATAATATTTTGTGTGACTTGCATCCTTTTATGTATGTTAAGACTTGTTTCATGGCTCATAATATGTTCTATTTGGTAATTGTTCCCTGAACATTTAAAAAGAATGTGTTTTCTGCTATCATTGAGTGTACTGTTCTGTAAATGTCAGTTAGGGCCAGTTGGTTAATAGTGTTTTTCAACTCTTTTATACCATTACTGGTTTTCTGTCTATTAGCTATAATCCGTCAGTGAAAGAGAGATACTGATATATCCAATTATAACTGTGAATTTGTCTGTTTCTACTTGTAGTTTTGGTCAGTGTTAGCATAATACGTCTTTTTGCCACCTATTTTCCTGATGTATCTTTATATTTACATATATAAGATATAAATATTTCCTCACTTTTTGCTTTCTTTTGTATCTTTTATTCCATTTTATCTTCTTTGTTGACTTACTCATAACTCTTTGTTTTGATATTTTAGTGCTTGTTTTAGGGATTATAGCATGCATTTTTAACTCATCACAGTCCACCTTCTAGTGATGTTATATTTACTTTATATATAATATAAGAACTCTGTCATAGTATATGTCCACTTTTCCCCTCCCAATAGTTGTGCTATTGTTTCCATACATTTTATTTCTACATACGTTGTAAACCTTACATGACTTTGGAATTATTTTTGCTTAAACAATGAAGTCCTGTTTACTTCTATTTTTTGTTTTACATTTTTTTCCTGTTTTATTGAGGTATAATTGACATACAGCACTGTTTAAGTTTAAAGTGTACAGCATAATGACTTGATTTAAATATATTTTGAAACAATTACCACAGTGAGTTTAGGTAACATCCATCATCTCCCATAGATACAAAAAAAAAAAAAAAAGAAAAAAATGTTTTTTCCTTGTTATGAGAACTTTTAGAATTCAATGTATTCTAATGAGATTTAAATAATAAGAAAAATTATATACTTATCTACATAGGTGTAATTTTTTAATTTTGAATTTTTTTCACAAAAAGAACATCCCAGACTTAGAACAGGTGTTGACTTATTAACAGTAAAGCGTTCTATAAAGAAGCCCACTCCCCTCTTAGTAAATAGGAATATAGTGTAAATAGATGTGAAAGGAGGAGCACACGTTAGGATTAAATGTAAACCTGAAAGTTGTATAAAACATTCATATATGGCTTACAATCTCATAGCAATATTATTTTCATAATGATGTAGATGACATTGATACTTACTGGTAAGATGCTTTTGACTCAAAAGTAACAAAAATTCAGAAGAAGTAGTTTAGCAAATGCAAGGTGAGAAAAAGGCTGTACCATGCTTTGGTTTTTTCCTCAAAAATTAACAGCCATTTCTTTTTATTCTAATTTTTTTCTGGATCAGCCAGGAAGATAACAATGCTTTAGGAAGAAGCCAATTCAAAACCTTCTAAGAACTGATTCTCCCCAAGTGGACAATGATGTTTAAGAAACAACTGCTCTGAAAGTCACCTGGGAAGTGTCCACTATATAGTTCTTCATTCCCTTGTGTAGACCTATATTTCCATCTGTTATCATTTTCCTTCTGAGTGAAGGTGCTAGTGATAATATTTTCAGCTTTCATGTATTTGAAAAATTATTTTCTTCATTTAAAAGTGCTTTTGTTACATATAAAATTCTAGGTTGACAGGTTTTTTTCTTGCAGTGTTTTAAAGATGTTGCTTCACTGCCTTCTTGTTTGCATTATTCCAACAAAAAATCTTTTAAGACTTCTTGTTTTCACAGATTTTGAGTGGTTTTATTATGCTACACCTGTTGTGGTTTTTATTGTTTCTTCTGCTTGGGGTTCACTGAGATTCTTGGATCTGTGGGTTTATAGTTTTTCATCCATTTAGAAAATTTTTAGCCATGGTTTTATAAAACGTTGTTGACCCCTCCCTTTGAAGACTTCAATTTTGTGCATATTAGGCCACTTGATGTGGTCTCACACCTCAATGAAGCTCTGCTTCTTGTTTTTGTTTTGAGAAATTTTTTCCTCTGTTTTACTTTAGATAGTGACTCTTGCTATGTTCTCAAGTTAACTGATCTTTTCTTTTGCAAAGTATAAACTTTTGATTGATTTTTCTCCTCATTATTGTTTTAACTTTCCTGCTTCTTTGCATGCCTGGTAATTTTTGATTGGGTGCCAGACATGATGGATATTTTTGCATTCTTTTAAATATTCTTTATCTTTTCTCTGGGATGTTGTTGAGTTACTTAGAGACAGTTTGATTTTAATATTTGTTAGTTGGGACCAGAGCAGTGTTTAGTCTAGTGCTAATTACCCCAACTTCTAAATATTCTACTCAATGCTAGATGAATTATGTTGTTTTCCTGTCTTGTGGTAGGAATAGACACTGCTGCTAATCTTGTGTGCATGCCAGGCACTGTTGTATCTGAGTCTTTTGGGAAGATCTTTCCCTAACCTTGAGTAGTCTCCTCACAGACATGCACTGCTCACTACTCTATTGACTGTATAAAGGAAAACCTCTACAGACCTCTGGAGTTCTCTGTCTATGCAGCTACCCTCTTTGCATGCTGCCCAGTAAACTCCAGCCACCTTAGCCTATCCAGATGTTTAGCTTCAGCTGTTCAACTTGGGTGCCCTCCTGTGCTCTTCATCCTCATGCTGTGGTCTGGAATCTCTTGCAGTGCACAAATATGGAAAAATCCTAGGCCTTATCTTATTTTTCCTGTGTCTCTCAGGGATCACTGTCCTTTGTTGCTGATGTCCAAAGTGTTGAAAACCATTGTTTCATATATTTTTTCTGTTGTGTTTGTTTGTTTTTTCAGGTGGTTTTGTAGATCCTGTTCCTCATACTCCATCTTGACTGAGAGTGGAAATTCAATCTTCTATTTTTTTTTTTAACTAAGACTTTTGTTTAATCTTACCTGAGGTTCATCTATTTTATTAGTATTTTCAAATAACCCACGTTTGTCTTTCTCAAGTCTCCCTATGGTATATTTGTTTATTCATAAATATGTTATTTTTATATTTGTTTTCTATGTTACTAATTTTCACTGAATTTAGTTATCTCCTTTCTGATTGGCCAGTAGATTTACACAGATATAAAACATAAACTAGAGAGACTCTCACCCAGGTTAACCCCTGGGCAGAATATTCACTTGCCACACAGTAACTCAGCTCAAGTAACTCAGATGGCTCTTGTTTGGCATACAGCATAAGTAAGCTCATCTACATTCCTGAGGGAATTTCTTACAGTACAGTAAAGTACAATTTGACAATGCTAATCAAACATTATCACTCCTGAAGAAGTAAAGAAACATGAAAACCCCACAAACCAAGTGCTCTAAGCTGCAAAGAACCTACCGTAAATGAAGTACTCACTTGACAAGGAATTGTGTGATGGCAGGGTGCTCATGTCTATTGGGCCATAGTCAATCACAGGGAAATAGAGTTCAGGGTTGGACCCAGCTTAGAATCGAGATTGGGAGCTGGTGAATTTTCACAGAAAACAGTGAACTCTACAGTGTCCTGAGCCAGGGGATGCACACAAACAACCATGGCTCCAGGAATCTAGAAGGTAGAGAATTGGGTCATCCGAGCCCAGGGTGATCAAGAAAGTCTTCATCATGTGAATGGGAATAGCTTGAAACTATCCCCATGTACTGAATGGAACATTTATTAACTGAATATTTTAATTTATTTTGGAATTCTTCTCAAGAAAACAGCACCTATTATCACTGGCATGAGTGTCTTTATTTTCTCAAAAGGTTTGGATTCTTTCTCACAGATTTCTATAAGATAACACACCCAGGCCCTGTGGCACTAACACTGTTCCCTAACACAAATATTGAGTAGCTACTGTTTGTGTTCTCAGAACCTAACATATTTTCTTACAGAAAGACTGCATATATCTTCCCTTTCTTACACAGATTAAAGAATTTGGGCTTGATTTTTTGGTTAGAGAGAGTCATTGAATATTTGTAATCAGGCAAAGCGCACATAATTCTGTGCCTTTAAGTCAAACTGATTGAGTCACATGTCATATAACCTGCACTCTACAATAGGAAGCTGTGTTTGTTTCTTCCCTATTCATGACAACAGTCCTAGATAAGCCAAATGTGTTGCCATGTGCTGTGCGAGGTGCTGTGATAAGTATGGCCATTTTCAAAAAGATCACAGTCCTGTGGAAAAGACTTAAAAACCAAAATATCTAGCAATGACCGGTTTTTGTTGCATTTACATGAATGCCTTGTATAGTTACAGGGACCTATCTGTGGTGATTCATCAGAGGTACTATGGATAATAAGATCCTCAAAATACTATTTCCATTGATGTTAAATCTGTTTTGATGAGCTATAACAACTAAGAATGGCCACCCTCATTGGCCTTTACAAATCCCCCAGCACTTAAATGAACAGGACTTGAATTATGGCAGATCTGGAAGGAAAATCAATACTACAAGTAGAACAGGAAGTGTTGGCCTACTGTTTTCTCTATGCTATTCTAATAATTTAATTATTATACAGATTAGTGAAATACAGTAAAATATTTCTAAGGAAACCAATTCTATTGTCTAAGTTATATGTTATGTCAACTTATTTCCCTGTGTATATAATAATCTATGACATTTATTGAATGCTCACTTTGTACCAAAGAATGTACCAAAGAATGTTTTGCATATACTGTCTCACTGAAGACTTGTAACAACCCCATGACACAGGTATAGTCACCATCCTTATTTTTTAGATGAAAAAATTAATGCTTTAAGTAACTTCAGGATCAGGCATGGTGAATGGGGTAGAGCCAGGATTTGAACAAGGAAAGTTAGACTCCATTATGGCTGGTTGCACTGAGCTCACCTTGCAGCTGCCGTGTATGAACCACAGATGTAGAGGTTGTCAGCCAGAGAAAGTGCCAGTGTTTCCAGCCATATTATTTGAAAGTAAAGCAGATCACCTTTGTAGTAGTGTTGCTGAAAGAAAAAATACATAAATTAACAGAAAGCTAATAGTTTCCTTTACAGCATTAGCCATAGACATTGAAAAATTATGTCTATTCTCTCAATAAAAAATATAGAAACCTTCAAGGGGGTGGAGTAGAAAGACCCTGAGCTCACCTCCTCCTATGGGTGCACTAAAATTACTATTTACAGAGTAACTATTGTAGAATGATCTGAAAACTAGCAGAAAAGATTTTCTGCAATTAAAAATGTAAAGAAAGAGTCACAACTGGATGGGTAGAAGGAGTGGAAATGCATATAGCCAAGAGCCATACACCCAGGGAGGTGACCCACAAATGGAAGGAAAAGTACAATTACAGAGGTTCTCTCCAAAGAGTGAGGGGTTCTAGCCCCACATCAGGCTACCCAGTCTGGGGGTCCTGCACCAGGAACATGATCCCCCAGAATGGTTGGCTTTGGAGGCAGTAGGGATTGTGTATAGGAGAGCCAGAGGTCTGTAGAAAACAGAGCTTCCACTTTTAAAGGGATCACACAAAATCTCACATGCTCAAAGACCCAGCACAGAAGCAGTAATTTGAAAGGAAAGTGAATCAGACCCACTTAATGATTTTGGAGAGCCTCCTGGAAAGGCAAGAGGCAACTGGAACTCCCCTGAAGACATAAACACTGGTGGCAACTATTTGGAGGAGCTCATTCTACCATGAGAACACTGGTGCAGGTAAGCACCATTTTGGAGTCATCCCTCTACCTTATTAGCACTGTGGGCTTACCCACCAACCAGTCAGTGGGCATCAGACCTAGGACCACCCAGGCCAAGCAGCCAGCCACCCTGGGACTTGGCCATGCCCACCAGTGGGCCAGCAACCTCTGCATGAGGTAGGGACTGGCAGCCAACTGGGCCAGGGGGCAGCCCCACATACAAGAGCAGCCACAGTAGTCCCACCACAATAGAAGTTTCCACACAGCCCACATAGGGAGTACCTCTAGAGCATGTAGCTCTAGCAACCAGAGGGGAGTGTGCTGCTGACCAGATAGGATATCTTTGTAAGGCCACTTCCCCAAGATCAAGAAACATAACTGAGTTGCCTTGTTAGAAATACAACAGAGAATTAAGCAAAACGAGGTGACAGAGGAATATATTCCAAACAGAGGAACAAGATAAAACCCCAGAGGAAGAACAAGGCAAAGTGGACATAAGCAATCTACTGAATAAAGAGTTCAAGCAAAGATCATAAAGATGCTCAGTGAACTCAAGATAAGAATGGATGAATACAGTAAGAATTTTAACAAAGAGTTAGAAAGTATAAAGAAGAACCAAACAGAGCTGAAGAATACAATAACTGAAATTTAAAAAATAAACTAGAAGGAAACAATAGTATATTAGATCGTACAGAGGGACAGATCAGTGAACTGGAAGATGGAGTAGCGCAAATCACCCAAGCTGAACAGAAAAAAGAAAAAAATAAATTTAAAAAATGAAGATAGTTTAAAATACCTCTGGAATAACATCAAGCATTACTAACATTCACATTATAAGGGTCAGTGAAGGAGAAGAGAGAGAGAAAGGGGCAGAGAGTTTATCTGAAGAAATAATATCTAAAAATATCCCTAACCTGGGAAAGAAAACAGACATCCATGTCCAGGAAGAACAGATTGTCCCAAACAAGATGAAGCCAAAGAGATCCATACCAAGACATATTGTAATTAAAATGGCAAAAATTAAAGATAAAGAGAGAATCTTAAAAGCAACAAAAGAAAAGCAACTAGTTACATACAAGGAAACTGCCATAAGACTGTCAGATGACTTTTCAGCAGAAACTTTGCAGACCAGAAGGGAGTGGCATGATATATTTAAAGTGATGAAAAGAAAAAAACCTACAACCAAGAATATTCTTCAAGGCTATCATTCAGATTTGAAGGAGAGATAAAGAATTTCACAGACAAGCAAAAGCTAAGAGTCCAGCACCACTAAACCAGCTTTACAAGAAATGTTAAAGTGACTTCTCTAAGTAAAATCAACCACAATAAGTAGTTAAGGGACACACAAAACAAAAAGATGAAAAATATAATGTTAAAAACAGTAAACGTGGAGTGGGGGTTAGTTAAAATGCAGGTTGTTAGAATTTGTTTGAACTTAAGAGATTGGCAACTTAAAATAGTCATATATACATAAGACTCATGGTAACCACAAAAAAAATCTATAATAGAAACACACAAAAAAGAGAAAGAAGTTCAAACATAACACTAAATGTAGTCATCAAATCACAAGGGAAGAGAGCAAAGAACAAAAGAAAGAAACAAAAATGAACTACAAAAATAACCCCCAAACAATTAACAAAATGGCAATAAGCACATAACTATCAATAATTATGTAATAAAAATGTAAATGGACTAGACCCTCCTAGAGTGGCTGATACAAAAACATGATCTATGTATATGCTGTCTACAAGACTCACTTAAGAGCTAAAGACACACACAGACTAAAAGTGAGGGGATGGAAAAATGCATTCCATGCAAATGGAAATGAAAAGAAAGCTGGTGAAGCAATACTTGTATCAGACAAAACAAACTTTAAAACAAAGACTGTAACAAGAGACAAAGAAGAACATTACACAATGATCAAGGGATCAAACAAATAAGAAGTTATAATAATTCTAAATAAATACACACCCAACATAGTACAACCTATATACATAAATCAAATATTAACAAACTTAAAGGGAGAAACTTAAAGGCAGTAACATAATAATAGTATGAGACTCCACTTACATCAATGGATAGATCATCCAGAGAGAAAATCAACAAGGAAACATTGGCCTTAAATGACACAGAGGGATTTATATATATATATATATATATATATATATATATATATATAAAACATTCAACCCAAAGCAGCAAAATACACATTCTTTTCAACTGCATGTGAAGCATTCTTCAGAATAGATCACATGCTAGGCCACAAAACAAACTCAATAAATATAAGAAGATGGAAACATATCAAGTATCTTTTCCAACCACAACAATATAAGGTTAGAAATCAACACCAAGAAAAAACTGTACAAAGCACAAACACATGGAATCTAAATAATATGCTACTAGACAACAGATGGGTCACTGAAAAAAATCAAAGAGAAAATAAAAAAATATCTGGAGACAAAGAAAATGGAAACACATGATCAAAAACCCATGCAATGCAACAAAAGCATTTCTAAAAGAGAATTTATACCAATAAAAGCCTACCTCAGGAAACAAGAAACATGTCAAATAACCTAACCTTACACTTAAAGGAACTAGAAAGAAGAAAAAAACAAAACCCAAAATTAGTAGAAGGAAAGAAATCATAAAGATCAGAGCAGAAATTAATGAAATAGAGTCTAAAGTAGCAATAGAAAAGATCAGTGAAACTAAGAGCTGGTTCTTTGAAAAGATAAACAAAATTGATAAAACTTTAGCCAGACTCATCAAGAAAAATAAAGAGAGGGCCCAAATAAATAAAATCAGAAATAAAAAGGAGAAGTTACAACCAGCATCACAGAAATACAAAAAGATTACTACAACTCTACACCAATAAAATGGACAATGTGGAAGAAATGGATAAATTCATAGAAACATAAAATTTCTCAACTGAATCAGGAAGAAACAGAAATTTTGAACAGACTAATTATCAATAATAAAATTGAATCTGTAGTAAAAAATTTATCAACAAACAAAAGTCCAGGACAAGACAGCTTCACAGGACAGGTGAATTCAACATATAGAGAAGTGTTAAGACTTTTCCTTCTCAAACTGTTCCAAAAAATCAAAAAAGAAGGAACACTTCTGAACTCATTCTGTGAGGCCAGTAGCACCCTGATATCAAAACCAGACAAAGACACCACAAAAAAAGAAAACTATAGGAATATTACAGATGAACATAGATGTATAAATTCTCAACAAAATATTAGCAAACCAAATTCAACAAAATAATCAAAAGAATCATATATCATGATTGAGTTGAATTTATTCCAGGGATGCAAACTGGTTCAAAATCTGTAACAGTGTGGGTACAGATGGAATGCACCACAGCATAATAAAGGCCATATATGTCAAGCATACAGCCAACATCATACTTAATGGTGAAAAGCTGAAATCTTTTCCTCTAATATCAGGAACAAGACAAGAATGCCCACTCTCACCACTTTTATTCAACACAATTTTGAAAGTCCTAGCCAGAGCAACTAGGCAAGATAAAGTAATAAAAGGAATCCCAATTGGATAGGAAGAAGTGAAACTGTCACTATTTGCAGATGACATGAGATTAGATATAGAAAATCCTAAAGACTCCACAAAAAAACTGTTAGAATAAACAAATTCAGTAATATTGCAAAAATCTATTGCACTTCTATACACTAATGGCGAACTATCAGAAGGAGAAATTAATAAAACAATCCTATTTACAATTGTATCACAAAGAATAAAATACCTGGAATAAACTTAACCAAGGAGGTAAAAGACTTGTATACTAAAACCTATAAGACATTAAAGAAAGAAAGTGAAGAATGAAGAAATAAATGGAAAGATATACTGTGCTCATGTATTGGAAGAATTAATATTGTTAAAATGACCATGTTCCCCAATGCAGTCTACAGATTCAGTGCAAGCCCTATTAAAATAACAATGGCATTTTCCACAAAACTAGAACAAGTAATTCTAAAATTTGTATGGAAACACAAAAGATCCCAAATAGCTGCAACAATCTTGAGAAAGAAAAATAAAGCTGGAGCTATCATGCTCCCTGATTTCAAACTATACTGTAAAGAAAAACTACAGTAATCAAAACAGTATGATATTGGCACAAACACACACACATAGATTAATGGAACAGAATAGACAGCCCAGAAATAAACCCACACACTTATGGTCAATTAATCTTTGACAAAGAAGGCAAGAATATACAATGGGGAAAAGACAGCATCTTCACTAAACAGTGTTGGGAAAACTAGGGAGCTACATGCAAAATAATCAAACTGGACTACTTTCTCACAGCATATACAGAAATAAAAAATGGATTAAAGACTTAAATGTAAAACCTGAAACCATAAAGTTCTCAGAAGAAAACATAGGTAGTAGACTCTTTGACATTGGTCTTAGCATATTTTTCTTTGCGTATGTCTCCTCAGGCAAGGGGGAAAAAAGCAAAAATAAACAAATAGGACTACATCAAACTAAAAAGCTTTTTCACAGTGAAGGAACCTATCAACAAAATTAAAGACCGCCTACTGAATGGGAGAAGATATTTGCGAATCACATATCTGATGAGATTAATATCCAAAACATACAAAGAACTCATATAATTCAACATCAAAAAAACAAACAACCTGATTAAAAAATGGGCACAGGACCTGAATAGACATTCTTCCAAAGAAGACATACAAATGGCCAACAGGCACATGAAAAGATGCTCAGCACCACTAATCATCAGGGAAATACAAAGCAAAACCACAATGAGATATTACCTCACACCTGTCAGAATGGCTATCATCAAAAAGAAAACAAATAACAAGTGATGGCAAGGATGTGGAGAAAAGAATGTGCACTTTTGGTGGGAATATTAACTGGTGCAGCCACTATGGAAACGGTATGGAGATTCCTCAAAAAATTAAAAATTGAACCACCATGTGATCTAGCAATTCCACTTCTGGGTATTTTTTTCAAAGAAAACAAAAATATCAATTCAAAAAGATACGTATCCCTACGTTCATTGCAGCATTATTTACAGTAGCCAAGATACGGCAGTGACCAAAGCATCCATTAATAGATGAATGCATACAGAAATTATGGTATATGTATACAATGGAATACTACTCAACCATAAAAAAGAATGAAATCTTGCTATTTGCGGCAACATGGATTGACCTAGAGGGTGTTATGATAAGTAAAATAAGTTAGACAGAGAAAGACAAACACCATATGATTTCCCTTATATGTGGAATCTAAAAAACAAAATAAATGAACAAACAAAACAAAACAAGAAAACCTAATAGATACAGAGAACAGTCTGCCAGAGTGGAGGTGGCGGGGTGGGGTGGGGTGGGGTTGAGTGAAACAGGTGAGGGAAATTAAGAGGTACAAACTTCAAGTTAAAAAATAAATGGGTCACAGAGTGGAAATGTACCACATGGGGAATATAGTCAATAATATTTTAATAACTTTGTATGGTGACAGCTGGTAACTAGACTTACCATGGTGATCGTTTTGTGATGTAAAGAAATATTGAATCACTATATTGTGCACCTGGAACTAACATAGTGTTGTAGGTCAATTATTCTTGAATAAAACATTTAATTTAGATATCTAAAAAGATAGAAACCTAACCAATAATGGCATATATATGCTTATATATATATATATATTTGTGTAAACTTATAGTGTATATATGTACAGTTAATTTAGAGTACAGAAAAATAGTTAAGGCAATATATACATCATCATAAATTATCAACTATTCTCCTAAATTTATCACAATGCCCCAACAATTTATGAGATACAATTTTAAAGTTAGTGTTAAAAACACCCAACAGTTTCTCTCTGTGTGTGTATATATATACACATGCACACATATAAACACATATGTACATATACATATATGTGTTCCAATTTACTGGGAAGGAAAGTGTATTCAATTTCGTGCTGTTCCATGTCAGGACGTGTATGCAGCTGCTGTTGATGGGAAGAGTTTCAGTTCAGATGAGGCCCCTCCACAAACCGTTCTTTCCCACCTCCCAGAACAAAACAAATTCCCTTTCTGGGCACATTGCTTGCATCGCTAAAACAGACCTTCTTTCATGCTGGCTCACATGAAAGTTCACTGTGCACACGTTTCTCTCCCTTTCTGAACTTAAGTTAAGGTTGGGAGACCTTTGTCTGGAGTTCCTGTTGCTGCTTGAATATGGGGGCTACTCAGCAGTCATGTCAACATGTGCTTGAATACTTCTTTCTTTCCAAATGAACCCTCATCTGTTCAATAAGAACAAATTTTTGCTCACTACTGATTTCCCTTTGAGATGGAGTCCTTGTTAACATATCTTGATTTTTAGAGAATGAGGGGTAAGTGTGAAAATGGGTACATTCACTTTCTATCTTTATTTACTTAAAGTTTTAATTTATTTTCAGGCAAGTGGATTCAATATATGACTTTCCCCAGGGTGAGAGGCTAACAGAGTGGGAAGAATGTCATTTTTCAGTCGACAGAAATAGAGGTAAATCAATCTGGTGCCCACATGCTCTGTGAATGCTGGCGGCCAGCCAGAGTTCAGGTCTCAATTAAGCAGATTAGGCCAAAGAAAGCACAAATGCAAACTCAGGCAAATTACCAAAAATTGCTGTTATTCCAACATTCCAACACACTGGATTTCTGAATATAAACTGTCCCCCCAGAATATTGTGGGTTAAGACTGAGGATGGCAAATCCTCTGGCTGACTTCAAATCTATCTGCTTGAATTTCAGATACACAAGCCTCCATCTGAGGCTACATACCAGGCGGAGGGCCTCTGGGACTCTGCGTGTGTGTGTGTGTGTGTGTGTGTGTACACATACACACATGCACACTGCAGATTCATCATGTCAAAAGCAGTACTTGCTCTGCAGTCCTCATTAGAATAACCACATCACACAATGGTTTCTTTCTAAATAAACAGACAAGGAGAGTTGGCCGATAAGGTCCTTATAGGATACACCAGGCCAAATTCAATCAGCGGCCCCTGAATGCAGACAAGTGGTCTTCTATGCTGGCTGGCTTGGGGGACGATATCATCCATCCTGTGCACAGGCCCCCATAATTGCATCTCATTCCTGACTCCTGCAAAATAATGATTCCCTCCTCCCATGGTTTGTAAAACACATGGAAAGGAAATAGCAGATCTGAGCTAACTGGCTCAAGAATTCTAACCAGATGATGGGAAAATGTTTTGTCAAAGTAAGAGTTCTTTGAATTTTTAAGAGCCCTGTATAATCTAATAAACAGTCTTTTCAAGATAAAGTCCAATATGGGGCCAGCAGGACTATCCACCATTATTTCAATATCATTTTGCCAGTTCTTTCCTTTTGGATTATCCAGAGAAGAATCCAAAGCACAGCATTCCTTGTTAGTCCTCCCCCTGGCAAGAGTATAAAAGAGTTTTCCCCGTAAGCAACACCATAAAAGACACAATTGAAGAAAAAGAAATGTCTTGTAAAACTTAATTGTACTTTCAACTTTATTAAATACATCTCCCAAAAAAAGTGATTTTAAGAAGTCTATTGGACTTCCCTGGTGGCGCAGTGGTTGAAAATCTGCCTGCCAATGCAGAGGACACGGGTTCGAGCCCTGGTCTGGGAAGATCCCACATGCCGCGGAGCACTGGGCCCATGAGCCGCAACTACTGAGCCTGCGCGTCTGGAGCTTGTGCTCTGCAACAAGAAAGGCCGCGATAGTGAGAGGCCCATGCACCGCTATGAAGAGTGGCCCCCGCTTGCCACAACTAGAGAAAGCCCTGACACAGAAATGAAGACCCAACACAGCAAAATTAAATAAATTAATTAATAAACTCCTACCCCTAACATCTTCTTTAAAAAAAAAAAAAAAAAAAAAGAAGTCTATTAACCTACCATTGGATGGCGGGACTGGCTAGTATCTAGCTCCCCGAGTCAGTGGCCCCTTTTATTTGTTTTTTTTGTTGTTGCTTTCAGTTTTTGTCAACAAAAGTCACTTCAAACCAGGAAGCACTCTTCAGAGGTTTATGCTTTTGGCCAAGACTATGAATGGAGAAGGCTGTACCCTGAGCACTTCCTTTGGGACCTCAGAAGCAACATGGTGACTGGCTTTCCTGCTTTCTGGAGAATACGGTCTACAGGAGCAAAGGCACAGTTTACCCATTTTGGCAAATCCTTGCTTCCGACCTCCTGACCATCATTTACCCAGATGTCCATATTCTCTGCCAGGCCAAGCCTGCTGGGGACAAAGCTCTGTACTTCATGATAATCTTTTCTTCATTTTGAAAAATGTTCTTCCCTTTATTGCAAGTAGTTGAAAGCAGGAGAGTAATTTTATAATAAGACTAATTCACATCAAGGTAAGAATGACTGATGCCATTTTGAGGAATACCACTTCAAGTAATTTGTTCATACTTACAGAATAGGGACATACATGTCTTTGAGCATTTCATCTGTTTGAACATAATCTGTCTGTTCCTGTGTGTCATACACTAGGTAGGTCCCAGTTTTAGATTTGGAATATAGTATCATGATAATGTTAACCCAAAAGGATAAATCTTTATTGATATCATTCTAAGGACTGTGATAGATAAAGAAGACATCTCCAAACCCCCAGATTATACCATACTGGAAACTGATTACCCAGATCACTCTGTAATATTTCTATATCTAAACCAGGTCCAAGGGCTGAAAGCCCTCCTGAGGTGTCTTTGAAAGATGCTTCCTTTGCATGGGTGATGGAGCAGAGTGGTTAAATATCAGAAGGCATGTTCTATAGAGTAAAATAAATGACTGCATAATTAATTCCCATATAATGCATTCTCTTCTCTGTTTGGTCAAAACTTTCTACCATTTGATCCTCTCTCTGCGAAGTGAATACAGAAGAGGTACAGTGAGGCAGCTAGTCATATAGGAAGGGGCTTTCAGAAGACTTGTAGCTCATGTGGATACAGAGCTGCAGAAGACAACAGTCAAGGTGTTGTAAAATGAGCTGGCGAAAAACTAAAGGCAATGGACTAGATAACGTGAATTAGGGGTTAAACCCTCAGAGATTCAAATGGTTTTCCTGGTGGAAAATTCATTTATCTTGACCTGAGACAGGAAGTGAGGAGCAGAGAGTAGCTACCAAGCAGAAGAAAACCTAAACATTTGAAGAGAGAAGGTCAATGTGCTCCAGGTGCCTATAGTGTAAACATTTCAGGAAAAGCTCCAGAAGTTTGATGGAGCTCATGTGTATCAGTGGAACTGTGCCCTTCCTCCACCTTTCTCTAAAGGGCCAGTAAAACCCAATGCAGGTCACCTGCTGGTTGGACTTCGATGGGGAGGAAAAGGGAACAGATAGAAACAGAGAGAAGAAGTGATACCTCCAGGAGAAATTTTCATGGACATTTTATGATAATAGGATGGACATCTTCAGTGGGGATGAAAGATGGGGAGCAAGTAACACTGAGAAGAAAGATTCATAAATTTAGAGTAGAAAAATTTGAGTTGGAATCCCCAGCGTTGCTCCCAACTATTTCAAAAGGTCCCTCTTGATGTTGTCTGTCACTATTGTGAAAATTTAAGTTTTCTGCAAAGTTATGTGCTGTTTAACTCCCAAGGTAATTATTCCCCTCAAAGGGAGGAAGTCACTGATGGAAATACTCTTAAGTTTATTGGACAGCAAATTTGCATTTATCCCTTCTGGGAGAATTGGTCTGAAGCACTATTACTTGAAGGAACTCTATAAAGAGTAAATATAGATTGAAACTTGACCTGTTTTCTCAATAATCTAGAAAGAAGATGGGCTGTAAATGTCCTGCAAACGTCTTTTTTCTTCCTAGGACCTATGAAACCACTCTCCCAGTCATAGGCCATCTGGTGTTTGCATTACAATTTCATGTGGTTTCTCACTCACAAGACCAGGTCATCACCCACACTCTCTCATGCCAGGAATTTTATTCCAGCAATGCTTTGTCCAGCACTTCCACTCCTTCCTTCACATGTTTCTTGAAGCACCATGATTTCTCTGAATAATAAAAGTTTTTTCTCCCTATCTCTTTTCTTCTATAGAACCTCCAGGTATGAAATCAAAGGTTGTACATAAACTGTGTACATATTTTATTTGTTTATTTATTCATGAGTATTGGTTGCTTGTTTGCATGCATGGTTTAGATGTTCTCTGTAGGATTAGTGTCTTCTATTTGTGTCAATAATACCCATGTTAAGTTGTAACCTATTTAATGGTAGAAAGTATATTCTTTAGCAAGTAATTTTCAAAATCAAAATATATATATATATGCAGAAAGAAAATATTGGAGCTTGTATATTCATATGCATGTACATTAAATGTATATGAATATATGTGTATATACACATATATACGTTTATTTTAATACATCCTTTAAAAAAATTTTGTATATATTTCCAAACGTTCAAGTTTTTTGTTCCGTGGTTTCTGTAAGCATAATTTCCTGATGATTAAAATGTCCTTCTGCTTGGAGTGCATGATCTCACAGTGGAGATGCTATTTACACCATCATGAATAAGCCATAGCTAAGTGCCATTTGATAACGAACCAATTGTGCTGAAAATGATGTTCACTCATTGCCTGGATTTTGTTACTTTTAAAAACTGCCTTCAATTATAATGTGATCTTTGATACTGTTTTTTTTTGTTTGTTTGTTTGTTTTTTTGCGGTACGCGGACCTCTCACTGCTGTGGTCTCTCCCGTTGCGGAGCACAGGCTCCGGACGCGTAGGCTCAGCAGTCATGGCTCACGGGCCCAGCTGCTCCGTGGCACTTGGGATCCTCCCGGACCGGGGCACGAACCCATGTCCCCTGCATCGGCAGGTGGACTCTCAACCACTGCGCCACCAGGGAAGCCCTGATACTGTTGTTTAATAAGTGAAAAACAATTTGTAGTAACTGGCTTTCAGCAATCTGGGGTGAATCATTTCAGATAAAAGTAAAGATGGAGAACAGAGAGATGGGTTGACTTTACAGTTTACTGAAAACTAGGAGTCAGTGATATTTACAAGGCAAATGGGAAAGGCATCCTTCTTTATTTCCGGTGTTATAACATCTCACTGTGTGGTCAGACTTTTAGGGACGCGGTGGGGCAACCTCTCCGATAGTCCCACTGCCGAGCTCCACTGATATGCTGCTTGGGTTTATATTGGATGGTTGGGATTGAACCCAGTAGCAGAGCTTTGAAAGGCTGATTTGAGGCACAGTGTGTGGCTGATATTAGCCCCTTCCTGACCCAAATACCTCTGCACATGGATGTGCCTCTACAGAAACCCAGTGTATCTCATGGGGGGGGAGCGTCAATAGAAAGTGTGACATGACTTTAGGGAGGCCAGTCTACAGTTGCAAGGCCTGAGCAACACCACCAAAGGAGGCTTCCTTTGCTTCTGAGCTTTCCTCCAGAGAAGCTTCTACCAGAATGTCAGTGACCGTGATAGCGAGACTAAAGTTTTCTGTGGTGGTAGATGTTCTAGACTGGCAGACCCTCTTAACCTGATTGAGGTCCCCACCTCCCTCCCTGCAATGTCTCCTGCATTGCACTACCTAAATTTGGCTGCAACAAGGCAACAGTCCCCAAGAAGTAGCCCTTTAGTCAATAGTGAAAAGTCCTGGTTTTCTCTCAATAAAGGGCTGATAAAAGGGGCCTGATCTCTTGGTAATGTCAGGAAGGTTCAGAGGTCCCTGAGAAGAGAAGAGAGACAACCTCTTAATAATTTGATTGGAGAGCTGGAGTCACTATACAAGCACTGAAAAAACAATGAAAAGAAATAAGGTCGACAAATGTAAAATAGATAGCTAGTGGGAAGCAGCCACATAGCACAGGGATATCAGCTCTGTGCTTTGTGACCACCTAGAGGGGTGGGATAGGGAGGGTGGGAGGGAGATGCAAGAGGGAGGAGATATGGGGATATATGCATATGTATAGCTGATTCACTTTGTTATAAAGCAGAAACTAAAACACAATTGTAAAGCAATTATACTCCAATAAAGATGTTAATAAATAAATGTATTCATTTGATTATTTAAAAAAAAGAAAGAAGGTCGAAAAGTTAACTGCATGGTGAGATTTTAGGTGATTTCATTTTTCTCTTTGTAGAGAAAAATTCTCTACAATAAGCATGTATTTTTTAAACCAGAAAAAAATATACAATGTTGAAATACGCACCCCAAACCTGAACACAGTAAAATATTTTAAAATAAGTATGCACTCATGTACAAAAACCCTAAACAAATCAAGGTTGTCAGAAATCACAAAAATAATTTTATTCAACTTAAAGATGTGAGCAATTACTATCTCATTTTCAGATATTCACAGAATAAAATAGCAGGACTGAATTGTGTTTGTGGATGAGAGACTTTGTTTTCTCGGTGTCAATTGTTTCTCTCTCTCTAACCAAGATTACATTTACAGAATATCTGCTTCTTCCTTTCTCCTGCCTTTTATTTTTCCATGGTTGCAATCTCCTGCAATTATGGGAAAAAGTCTTTCCTGGAGCAGCAGCTCTGAGATTAGCCAGTTTGGAGCCAACCTGAGTATTCCCAATTGGTGCTAATAATCTTCTTTGTAGGAACACAGTTTTCAAGACAGAGTCAACTCTGCTCTGAGACTTAGAACAGCTGGAAAATGCATGACTTGACATGCATTAGATCTGACAGCATGTGAATCCACTGTTCAAAAGTACTTAATACCTATTTAATTTTCTTTTCTTGCATTTTATTTTCTTGTCCTTAAATAATCACCACAGTAATCAAAAGCATTTATGAATTACTGAGGTGGAATTCAAAATACTTTAGCCAATTGACTTCTTGGATAAACAAATGCCAAAGTTCAGGAGAAGGTCAGAAAGTTGGGTGTTGTCTTTTATTTTGAAGAGCTCCATCCTTAAATTGCACACATGTGTCCTTGAACTGTCTTCATTCAACCTGAAAGGGCAAAATGATCCCCAAATTAAGTCCTCTTGCACCTTGGTGATATACATTTATTTAAGAAAACATGAGATCGCCCTTTTGTTAATTTTTTTAACACTAATCTATGCTTCAACATTTAACAAACACAGTCTTTGTTAATGACCATTTTAATTCATTCATTCATTCATTCATTCTAACCTCTCTGGATTACATCAAGGAATAAAACAAACAAAAATGTCCATGTGGAGCTTAAATTCTAGTCGGTGAAGAATAAACATAATAAATAAGTAAAATATGTAGTATGTTAGGTGCTATGGGAAAAACAGAGCAGGACAGGGGAGATCAGGAGAAAGCAGACTGCAGCTTCAGATAGGGGAGGGAGGGTGGGAATCTGGGTCAGTTTCATTGAGAAGGTGACTTTTAGGTAAAGACTTGCAAAAGGGGAGTGGGTTAATCAGGAGAAGGGAGTGACCCAGGCAGGCAGAATAAATGGTGCCAGAGTCCTGAGGAGGGAGGGAGAAAGGGAGGGGGGCTGGTCAAGGGACAGCCGTGCAGCTGGAGAGAGTGGGGGAGGGGTGCTGCTGAGGAAGATGATGTCAGAGAGAGCAAGGGTAAGGGGTGGGTACAGATTATGTAGGGCTCCTAGGCCACGGTGGAGATCTTGACTTTCCCTTTGAAATGGAAGTCATAGCAGGATTTTAAAAGGAGGACTGGCTTGACCTGACTTCCAGGGATCACCCTGGCTGCAATGTGGAGATGAGATCGAAGCAGGCAAGGGTAGGAGCAGGGAGACCAGGGAAGTCATCGCAGTGCTTCTGATGCAGGTGCTTAGACCAGGTTGGCGGCAGAGCAAGTGAATGGGAAACGGTCAGACTGAGCCTGCTCTTGAGGTGGAGCTAACAGGGCTTGCTGTTGGATGGGAGTCGGGTGTGAGGGGAAGAGAGAAGAAGAAGATGAGGTCATCCAAGTACTCACGGGCTGAGCAATGGAAAGGGTGGAGCAGCCATCCACTGAGTTTGTGTTTCTCTATTTCAGGGACTCAGTGGTGAACTTCCAGAAGACGGGTCAGTGTCCTGTGTGTTCTGTAAACCTCATTGAAACATGATAAAAATTATGTCAAACATAAAATAAAGTTTAAAGTTTCCCTCATTTGGCCTTTTCTGGCCCACAGGGAGGTCTCAACTTTTACCTCGGGCCAGCCAGCCACGGATAGCTCCCCTCCCCATGCTGTTTGCCGCCTACGTGCTCCCCAGGACAGTCCTAGTGGTGACCTTTGGACAGCTATGGGAGTGGGTTTCTTTCTCTCTACTCGGCTGTTATTTTACCCTCTGGGCTCCACATGGGTCCAGGTACTTTTCCAAACAGGTGCAAGTCCACAGAGAGGGATGGGGGAAGAGGGGGGAAAATCAGCTCACACCCCTGCTCTATCAAGTTCTCTTGCTGCATGCTTACAACAATGTGGACTTAATCCAGAGGACATGGGACAAGCATTTTTTAAGCTTTTTACAGGGCCGTTACAGGAATAGAAATGCCTGACACTGGCCAGATGTAAACAATAGGGAGTAATTTGTGCCGATGCAGCAAACCAGAGTCCCAGGCAATTGCTGCTGCATGGAAATGTAGGTGCAATAAACTAGGTATGTGTGTGAGCTGATTGCAACCCAGGACCCTGCCCCAACCCCCGGCCCCGGGTATCAGAGAAGTCCCATTAGGACCTTCCCTTGGTCATTTGAAGGCTCCTTCTGCTAACTTTCCTGTTCTTCCCACAGTCCTCTCTGGGACCCATTCATTGTTGGTGCTCCTTACTCACTATCCTACGTAATTTCCAGACTCAGGAAAAGTAACCAGGTCCTAGATGCTTTCAACCCTCTGTGTCTTCCAGCTGTCGCTATAAATGCTGCAGGGGTTTGTCTGTTGATATAAAGTAGTTCACATGTTTTACATTTCAGTAGTTGCTTATAAAAATTTACCAATGTACTCGCCCTGAAGCAGGCTGCAAGGGAATCTGTAGCATACCAATACTAGAAGCTAACAATGTTTTCCATTTTTCCAGGTTGGCAGAAACAGTATCATATTTTCTTTTCATCTGCACTTTCCTGATTACTCGTGAGTTTGAATACCTTTTCAAGTGTTCATTGGCCATTTGTATTTCCTTCTGTGGATTAACTACTTGTACCCTTTGACCCTTTTTCTACTGGATGATTTGTCTGCCTTTCCTTTAACAGTTGTAAGTTTTGCAAATATTTTCTCCCAAGTTGGTTTTTAAAATTTATTTGTTTGTTTTTATGCTGTTAATGGTATCTTTCATAGTGCAGGAAATTTTCCTCTTAAAGTCATCAAATTCAATTTTATTTTCCCTCTGGGTTCTGGGATTTTTTAATCTTCCTTAGCAAAACTTCTCCATATCAAGACTGTAAAGAGATTCTTCTTTACGTTCTTCTAATAAATTTATAATTTTGGTTTTTACATTTGGCCCTTTGCAATATTCTTTTGAAAATTATTTTTTATATAGTGTGAGGTATGAAAGTAACTTTATGTTCTTCAAACAAATAGCCAACATTATTTTCTGAAAAGAATCCATTGTTTCCCACTAAATATCACGTGACCTTCATATTATATTAAATTCTAGTCGCTTAATTCAACAACAAACATTTATTGAACTCTGCTACATACAGAATTCTGCTAAGCTCACAGTGGTGAAAAAGGCAGATGGGTTCCTGGGCTCCAACAATGTTTGGCTTGGTTGAATATCATTAGTTAAACCTTATCTTATTCAAATGTAATGGATCATTAGCTCTCTAAGAATATTTAATATCTATTAAATGTAGTTCCAACTATACAAATGATTTTATATCTCAATATATATTTTATATATTTTATCATACAGCAAGAACCAAAAAAAGAGATAATCTACAGATTCCCAGCTTCACCGTGTCCTCATTAGAATCCAGTCCTCTTTACTCCTGGAAAAGCACTCATCCGTATGTCAGTGGCACATGCAAGAACAGTCAGGAGCCACCTTTTGTGCCCGCAAAGGAAACATAGTCCCCCATCTCCCTCCTTGCTCCCAACCTGTTCAGGTGGAATTAGAGGAAAGGAACAGGGGGAGAGAGAACATTTCCATGTGGCTACCTGTGGCCACAAACAAGGACACTTCCTGCTTCCCTTGCTTCTCCCCCTCCCACCTTTTCCCTGGAGGCATCCAAGTGAAAAGGACTGGTATCACGTTAGACCCAGGAGAAGTGGGAAGGAATGTTTCGATGACTTAAGAAAAATAGCTGACGAATATATGACTATTGTTTTAATACACAGGAAGATATCAAATGCAACTAGGTAAAGACATCTTACAATTTTGATTTGAACTTGAACTTCAACAGTATATGACCTTTTTGTTAGGCAAGTAAGTATAAGGGGAACCAGGCAGGTTTTGTATTTCAACAGTGCTTTTGCATTAGGGACATTTCTTGTAAGCTATGGACACCTCTATGGGTCCAAACTAAGTGTCCTAAATTGAGTTATTCATATAAATACTTTCACAATTCCATGGGAAAGCAAATCTTTATTCCAAGTAAAGATTTTTTCTCCTCCATTATCCCTTCATGAAATTTGCTTCCTGCTTCAGCCAAGGTAATACAATGAAGGCTTTTGGATCGAACTGAAGATAAGGAAGGAGACACGGTGTTACTAAACTCAGGTTCAGCTCCTCACCTCTCAAAAGCCAATAATTTGAGAGGTAAGTGTCAATAGAAAGGAAAGGTGCTTCAATTTGTATGGAAACACAAAAGACCCCGAATAGCCGAAGCAGTCTTGAGAGAGAAAAACGGAGCTGGAGGAATCAGGCTCCCTGACTTCAGACATGGTCACCTTATTTTTGATAAAGGAGGCAAGAATATACAATGGAGAAAAGGCAGCCTCTTCAATAAGTGGTGTTGGGAAAACTGTACAGCTACATGTAAAAGAATGAAATTAGAACACTCCCTAACACCATACACAAAAATAAACTCAAAATGGATTAAAGACCTAAATGTAAGGCCAGACACTTTAAAACTCTTACAGGAAAACATAGGCAGAACACTCTATGACATAAATCACAGCAAGATCCTTTTTGACCCACCTCCTTGAGAAATGGAAATAAAAACAAAAATAGGGCTTCCCTGGTGGTGCAGTGGTTGAGAGTCTGCCTGCCGATGCA
The DNA here is from genome assembly GCF_002837175.3 of Physeter macrocephalus. Lineage (NCBI taxonomy): Eukaryota > Metazoa > Chordata > Mammalia > Artiodactyla > Physeteridae > Physeter > Physeter macrocephalus. The sequence goes on from NC_041222.1 coordinate 78,649,550, forward strand.
GGGGACACGGGTGTGTGCCCCGGTTCGGGAAGATCTCACATGCCGTGGAGCGGCTGGGCCCGTGAGCCATGGCTGCTGAGTCTGCGCATCCGGAGCCTGTGCTCCGCAACGGGAGAGGCCACAACAGTGAGAGGCCTGTGTACCGCAAAAAAATAAATAAATAAAAATTAAAAAATAAACAAGTGGGACCTAATGAAGCTTAAAAGCTTTTGGACAGCAAAGGAAACTGTAAACAAGATGAAAAGACAACCCTCAGAATGGGAGAAAATATTTGCAAATGAAGCAACTGACAAAGGATTAATCTCCAAAATTTACAAGCAGCTCATGCAGCTCAATATCAAAAAACCAATAACCCAATCCAAAAATGGGCAGAAGCCCTAAATAGACGCTTCTCCAAAGAAGATATACAGATTGCCAACAAACACATGAAAGAATGCTCAACATCATTACTCATTAGAGAAATGCAAATCAAAACTACAATGAGATATAATCTCACACCAGTCAGAACAGCCATCATCAAAAAATCTACAAACAACAAATGTTGGAGAGGGTGTGGAGAAAAGGGAACCCTCTTGCACTATTGGTGGGAATGTAAATTGATACAGCTACTATGGAGAACAGTATGGAGGTTCCTCAAAAAACTAAAAATAGAACTACCATATGACCCAGCAATCCCACTACTGGGCATATACTCTGAGAAAACCTTAATTCAGAAAGAGTCATGTGCCACAATGTTCATTGTAGTTCTATTTACAATAGCCAGGACATGGAAGCAACCTAAGTGTCCATTGACAGATGAATGGGTAAAGAAGATGTGGCCCAAATGTACAATGAAATATTACTCAGCCATAAAAAGAAACGAAATTGAGTTATTTGTAGTGAGGTGGATGGACCTAGAGTCTGTCATACAGAGTGAAGTAAGTCAGAAAGAGAAAAACAAATACTGTATGCTAACACATATATGGAAACTAAAAAAAAAGGTTCTTATGTAACTGGGGGCAGGACAGGAATAAAGACACAGACTTAGAGAATGTACTTGAGGACATGGGGAGGGAGAAGTGCAAGCTCGGACCAAGTGAGAAAGTAGCATTGACATATATACACTACCAAATGTAAAATAGACAGCTAGTGGGAAGCAGCCGCATAGCATAGGGAGATTAACTCGGTGCTTTGTGACCACCCAGCGGAGTGCAATAAGGAGTGTGGGAGGGAGACGCAAGAGAGAGCGGATATTGGCATATATGTGTACATATACCACCTAGAGGGGTGGCATAGGGAGGGTGGGAGGCAGGGAGACACAGAGGGAAGAGATATGGGGATATATGTATATGTATAGCTGATTCACTTTGTTATAAAGCAGAAACTAACACAACATTGTAAAGCAATTATACTCCAATAAAGATGTTAATAAATAAGTAAATAAAAGCGCTGTACAAGTTAAAAAAAAAGATCAATTCCAGTGGCTGCCTACAAACTACTCACCTGTGGTGGGATCTCTGTATTGCTTCCACCACTGTAGGTAATACTTGTCATTTGTTGTCAAGTTTGGAAATTGGTGTTTATTTAATAAAGATGCTGTTGTTTTTTTTAAAAAAAGAAGAAAGAAAGAAAGGAAAGGTGCTTTAATCAGAAAAGCCTGGAATCTTGGGAGGAAGTGGACTCGTCCTGAGACCAACTCCGAAGATTCTGCTCAGCCATGACAGTTTTAAAGGGGGAAAAGGGGGAAGAATCTCAGTGAATCATCGAGGCAGGAGGTTCTGTGTCATTCTCCATTGAGTGCAGACTGGCTGACTCGTCCTTCAGATGTTATCTTGCCTGCATGGTCTGCCTTCAGGATTGCAAAGGGGCTGTTGGGGGTAGAAAGCTAGTCATTCTTTAACTACTTAATTCTTGATTCTTACTTCTTTTTATATAGGAAAAGAATCAACAGGTTAGGCAAGGCATGCTGTGCCTTCAGGAGAGCATAAGTCAGGAGTTAGGTTAAATTACCTAGTGATCTCACTCCTATAATTAGGTTCTTTTAAGGTTAGAGGGGAACAGAAATGGGTAAAGAGGAAAGGGGCAAAAAAGCTGCTTTCAACACTACTTGGAGTGATAACTTACACTGTTTGTAACCTTGAGAGGCTCAGTCATTGATTTCTGCAGGATCTTGTTGACTTTGGATACTCCATCTGGTGACTACTCTGCAGGATGCCTCTGCTTCTCACCTCCTTCACCTTCCATATTCCCACATTCATCAGTGGAATCCAACTAAACAGAGATCGACTGAAAAAATCTACAGTGGAGGCCAGACCCAAAGAGGCTGGACCTTTGAGGGGATGAAGCCTAGGGGAATAAGGAATAAGGTCCAAGGATTAGGACAGACACTGCCAACTGCAGAACTGAGGATAGTGAGGGCCAAGACTAAGGCCCTTCACCCACAGTTCATATTAAAAAATTTAACCAGCTGGTCCTGACTATCAGAAAGTATGCCAACCATAACAGTGTCACCCTACTTGTCAAACCTTAGGGAGGATCTGGGGCCACCAGGTTTGTGTGTCAGGGGAAGCACTCAGTGGGGTTCAGGGGAATGACCATTATTTATCAACCATTATGTCAGTATTTCAATATTTAACAAACAGCATGGCCTTCCTAGTGTGTGCCAATTGACTGCCAGTCCTGCCACATTCATGGCAAGAATCAGGGGAAGGAGCTGAATGGATTAGAGAAAGATGCCCAGACTTTCTCCCTTGTGGACTTTGTATGGTGAGAAAAGATCACATGAACCTGAAATAAAGGCCCAACTGCACTTTCTCTGGAAATCTGTGTGTCGGTTTCATTACTGAAGAGGAAGATTGTATCTGTAGGAGCCACACTTTGCATCCATGGTAAGAGACGGAGTTACTCAGTGACTGTCAAAAAGAAGAGTCTGGAGCCCTGATTTAACTTGCAAATTTTGCTCATTTCTACAATTGAGCTCTGACATACCCCCCCTCACTTGCCTCCCAAAAATAGCTCTGATAACAACTCCTGTTTAGAAGGCACCTTAACATCTGTGAGGTGTCTTCAATGGGCATTTTTTATTTGGGTTCTAACATCAATAAGGTGATGTAGTGCATATTATCCCCAGGTTGTAGATAAGCAAGGTGCTGCTACCATGGTGACTTGCCCAATGAAACTGTGATTTAAAACTAAATCCACCCCCACTCCCACCATCCTGTGCTCTTTTAACATGATGTCAAATGAATCACACGTTTTTAGTCAGAAATCATCTAGGATTTAAAAATTTAAAAGCATTTTTCAAAGTTATTTAAAGAGTGAGGGGCAACTCTAATCAATTACAGAAAGAACTTTCTTCCTTTAGACCAAGGATCCTTTCCTATTCCCTACTCCGGCCAGTACAGGAAGCCCATATGACTGGAAAAGGAAAGGGGCTAATGAGGAAGTCAGTTTAAATCCTGGAGTCTCTTAAGAAGCTCTAAGATTAGAAAAATCTTAACAAGTGGTCCCAAAAAGAAACCTCAGAAAATGAAGCCTGAATATGTTTTTTTAAAAATCACCAAAATTTACTGATAATCTGTAATTTGAACTTAGCACTTTTAAAGTGTATTCAGCAAATTAATATTCTTCGGGAACACGTTTGCCCTTGTCAGTTGTTGTACAAGCATACCTCGGAGATATTGTGGGTCCTGTTCTATATCACAGCAGTAAAGCAAATATCATGATGAGCACATCACGTGAAGTTTTTCTTTCCCAGTACATATAAAAGTAATGTTTACACTAAACTGTAGTCTATTAAGTGTACAACTAAGTTATATCTTAAAAAACAATGTATATACTTTAATTAAAAAATACTTCATTGTTAAAAAATGCTAACCATCATGTGAGCCTTCCCTGGGTAGCAATAGTAACATCAAAGATCACTGATCACAGATCACCATAACAAATATAGTAATGATGAAAATATCAGAAATATTATGAGAATTACCGAAATGTGACACAGACACCAAGTGAGCAAATGCTCTTGGAAAATGGCTCCAATAATCTTACTCAAAGCCACAGGGTTGCCATAAACCTTCAAATTATAAAATTCAATATCTACAAAGCATAATAAAATGAGGTATGCCTGCATTTCAACAGTGCTTTCTTTAGGAAAATACTCTCCATTCCTTGTAAATTACTGAAACCTCTAAGGGTTCAAACTAAAGGTTCTCACTTAGATTATTTACACAAAAATCTTCATAATCCCATAGAAAAACAAATCTTTATTTCAAAATTGATTTTCATGTTTAAAAATCTTTGGGGAAGGAAGTTTAAGTACTAGGAAAGGTATACTAAGAAATAAATTGTGGGAAAATTAAGGGAAGTTGAGGGGAAAAACTGAATTGATGAGCATATTTCAAAACAGCTTTGAGCTACTGATAGCTCATCTCTCCACACCTGTTCCCTTGTCCCTTCCTATGTGACAACTTCATCCAAGAAGTGGGACTATTTGTTACCAGCCACGTCCATTTGTTCTTTCTCGTTAAAACAAAAGATTTTCAGTTCATTTGAGGGATTTAAACTCTAGTAAAGTTTTCAGCGTTTCCAAAGCTACTAATACTCTCCGCTATTCTTTGGAGATCAGTATAATCCCCTAATTTATGTTTATTTTCCTCTGAAGGTATGAGTTTCGTTTTTAAAATGTGAAAAGCCACCGCAGCAATTTTCTTGGAAAGTTCATGGACACAAATAGTTTTACCTTTTCACCTGTTTTATTGGCTCTGTCATTTTTTGAACGTTGTCTTAATTTTAAATATCTAGATATTCTCATTTCACCCATTTTCTGTGCGCTCAAGGTGGTCCAAGTGGGAAGGGAATAGGTGAACTTGATTTTTCTTCTGTGAATGTGAGCACAATCCTCTCAGCCTGAGGGCACAAGCTCTGCAGGCCTCTTGCCCTTACAGGCATGGGGGTTTGCACCCTGCAGAGACAAAAAATCATTTCAAGTCCCCTGAGGACCAAAAGACCCAGATTAGAGAGCAAAGTAACAGCTGGGAGAGAGAAGAAAAGACAGAGGAAATATCAATATTTGGCAGGTCTCTAAAACTTTAGTTTTAAGCCCAAATAATTTCTTGAAAGTCACCTTTGGGTGAGAAGGCTCATTGATTTTTTATTTCTTTAGTTTCTTTTCAAGTCCTACTTCTGTGTCTGCTGCTGGATTGTCAACTCCCTGGCACAAAAGAAGGCACTGAAGTTCCCAAGGCTTTTCAGAGAACAAAAGGGAGCCTGCCTCACACTGATAAATTACTTACGTTAGCACCTGTAAGTCTGTTTCGCATTTCACTCCAACCTTTATTCACTGCTGATAACAGCAACCGAAAATGAATCCTGACAGCCTGTTGCGATTTTACAGTATCAGCAGGAAAGCCCAGCTAATTGTGAGCATATGATTTTTTTCAAGCACCAGATTTTATATTTAGTTCACTGCTCTGATAAACCTACTTATTCAGCGGTTGCTAATTATCGAGGCATTCATTTTTTTTGTCTCATGATTTGAGCAAGATGGAGTTTGTTTTATAAAAAGCAATTTCTGCTAAGCTGGGAAGTCGTGGTTGTTTCTTCATGGACTGTCCCTGTGGAGGTGTTTTTTACTGAACTGCTCCAAGAAAAAAAAAGCTGTTGGAATACCAAACAAAGACCCCTGTGCTGGAGTCTTTCAGGAAGGCAATTCCAGTGGTGTCTAGTTTCAGGCCAGAATACTAAGGTCATAATTTCAGGCCATCGATGGCTCTCCCAGATGTCTTTGGTCAAGTTAATCACAGTTTTCCTGAAGGTTGAGTTTTCAGGTAATCCATCCTGGTGTGATTGTAAATCAAGAGCTCCTTCTAGCTGAAAGTTGGGAGTTTTTAGCTCAGCCTCAGACTCCGGACAGTTAACACAGGGCCCCTAACCTCTATCTTTCCAGTTTTGCAACTGAAGCTGATTCAGTGACTCTTTCACAAATGTTGAAGAAAGCTCAAGAAGTTACATGTCAAGTGAGCACATGAATATATCGTCATTTGTGTCATCAGGAACACATCAAAATTTCTGAGGTCTCAATGAGACTCAGCCCTGCAGTGGGGCCTCCTCTAGCCAAGGGTTTTTATCCCCAATGGTACAGAGTTGACACCACATTGGGAGTCCTCAGCCAGGTCCCACTGGGGTGCTGAGTGAGTCGGCCAAGTGCTCTTGTTGCTAGAGAAGAAAAAGCACATTTTCCTGTTTCTCCCAGCTTTTCTTTCCCACCTCTCACAGCCCCTCTTAAGACAGTGTCATTTTTCTCCATCCTGAAATTAATCTTTTCTCTGATTCATACTTAATTCCTATTTAGATTTAAAAACCTGATATTGAAGAAATTAACTCTAATCTACGCTAGAGTGTTTCTACCCTTACTGCCCAAAATGTTACTCATGAAATCTGGTAAAATATATACAAAAATTTTATTCACACACACACACACACACACACACACACACACACACACACACACACACATCTTATTGTGTGTTCATTATACACATCATTTCCTGAGTCAGGTACTATTACTATCCCTTTTTCACAGATGAGGAAATATTAACGTTAAATAAAACATTGTCCATACAACCTGTATCCATCAACAGATGAATGGATAAAGAAGATGTAGTACAGATATACAGTAGAATATTAATCAGCTGTAAAAAAGAATTAAATTTTGCCATTTGCAACAGCATGGATGTACTTGGAGGGCATTATGCTAACTGAAATAAGTCAGACAGAGAAAGACAAATACTGTATGATATCACTTATATGTGGAATATAAAAAAATACAACAAACTAGTGAATATAACAAAAAAGAAGAAGACTCACAGATATATAGAGCAAACTAGTTATTACCTTTAGGGAGGGGCAGGGAGGGGCAGTATAGGGGTGGGTAGTGAGAGGTACAAACTATTGGGTGTACGATAGGCTCAAGGATTTATTGTACAACATGGTGAATATAACCCATATTTTTAATAACTGTAAATGAAAAGTAACCTTTAAAATTTGTATAAAAATTTAAAAAAGAAAAACATTGTCCAGGGCTTTCTAAATTACATGTGCACAGTCAGGATTTAGAACCCTGTCTAGCTGTCTTTAGAGAGCACGTGATTCATTCAAACTTCCATGTGTAGATCCCACGACAGTGAACTGGTATTTTTATTTTTCCCATCACTCATTCTGACCTCCTTCCTTGGCGCACAGTGGGAAACACTGCTTTAGAGGTCACACAACACCTGCTCGTGCAATGAATGGTGTGACTCCAGGAGCTCTGGCCTGTCTTGGCATCGTTTGGGAGGTGTTGCTTGGTTTCTGTCCCAACCTGAACTTTCCAATGGTCTCTCTTACAGTCAGGGCAAAGTGGTGTGATCAGGGAGGAAAATAAGACCCTGGCTTTCCTTCTACACCTGTACCAGTTCTAGACCTGTTTAAAAGAGACTCAACACCTGTGTTTTTTGAAGTCTCGAAACCATGTCATGATCTACTCAGAAAAACACAGCAGTGGGAGTCACAATTGTGAAAGGTATCAAAATTGAGGCAGTCATCTCTTTAAGTCTCCCTGATCATGAAAAGCAAATTTTTTATTCTGCATTTTATCCAAAAATGTTTGCAACTATGGAACTAAACTTCAAAGTCAATTCTCAATCCCTCTTTGTTACATTCATTTCTTCTTCTTGCTTCTTTTCTTAGTCTACAGCAATTTAAAAATGTAATTCCTCTCCCTCCCTTCCCCTCCCTACACCAGGAAACATTTCTTCTCAGCTTCCCTATCTTACTTCCTTTGCAACAATTACATCAACCTTTTGAAGAGAGGTTTACTACTAATTACCTTGAGGGAACAATTGAGATAGGACACCACATCTCCTCCTGTGTCTCTGGGCTTGCCAGGCAACCTTAGTTTGTCAGAGCACTCTGAGTCACTGAGCCCTGACATAGCTTCACATGGCGGTCACTAAATTTGGTCAGCCTGTGCAGAGGATGAAAAGAAATATTTCATTTCACACTTAGGATGATGCAAACAACAATAGCATGATAGAGAGTTTTTAAAGAAAATATTGTAGTCAGGGCTGTCTCTGGTAAAGTTCCTCACTCTGAACCTCCTTTTTAAATTCCCTTCTTGTGTAGTTGGGACCAGGGGACGACCAAAGGCCATGCTTATGAGAATTAGTGCATTCCATGAAGGATGGACTAAGCCACCAATGAGAATAAATGAACCCCCAATTTTCAGTCCCCTCTCTTTCCTTTGCTTAAGTATCTACCATTTCGGGGAAGAAAAGTTGAAAAATGTCCTAGTAAGAGACAATTTGCTTACCATTAAGAAGCAGGAGCTTTCTCTGAACTAAAAAATACTTCCCGGAAATAGTTATTCTTGATTCAGGACACTTTTGCTGCTCATCAGGTCGGAAGTCAGGAGCTTTTTAACTGGATGTTTTCTTGATTAGATGATTTGGATGCAGGTCAATGTGGGTGTGAGGGGGTTATCTCCTCATATACTTTGTACAAAATTAAGGGCAGCCCTGTTGACTCCTGTCTATGATTCAGAGGTTCCTTCCTCAAGAGCCACAACTTGAAAGGAGAATAAGGAACTAGCTAAATGAAAGAGCATCTCATATTTGTTGCTTTATAGGGTGTTTCATTCATCTCCTCTTTTTGGCTCTTCAGAAAACAATACTTATTCTTAATAAAAAGATTCAACAAACTAGGAATAGAGGTAAACTTTCTTAGGCTGATAAAGGTCATTTGTGAAAAACCCACAGCAAATGCTGTCTCCCTAAGATCAGAAACAAGATAAAAATGTCTACTCTTGGGACTTCAATTCAATATTTTACTGGAAGTTCTATCCAGAGTTGTTAGGTGATAAAAAGAAATGGAAATTAAAAGACATCCAGAATGGAATGGAGGAAGTAAAAACTATCTCTATTCTGAGATTACATTATCTTGTATATAGGAAATTTATTAAAAAACTATTAGAACTAAAAAATGAGTTGAGCAAGGTTGCAGGATATAAGATCAGTATACAAAAATCAATTGTAGTCTATACACTAACAATGAACAACCAAAAATAAAATTAAGAAAACGATTTTATTTACAATAGCATCAAAAAGAATAAGATATCTAGGAATAAATTTAACCAAGGAGGCAAAAGATTTGTCCAATGAAAATTATAAATTATTGAAAGAATGCACCCTAAATAAATGTACAGACATTCTCTGTTCATTGATGAGAAGACTTATCATTGTTAAGATGGCAACATTCCCTAAATTGATCCATAGATTCAGTGCAATCCTTATCAAAATTCCAGCTGCCTTTTTTTTTTTTTGCAGAAATTGACAACCTGATCCTAAAATTTATATCGATATTAACTGGAGTTAGCCAAACTCAAGGTTAAAGGCACAGTTCTCCAAAAGACTGTTCTCATTTCAGAGACCAGCCACAATTCCAGGGATTCCCAAGACTATCCTCACTTCTGGCCAGCTGGCTACAAATTCAGGGGTTCCCATGATCATCCTCAGTTTTGATAATTCATTAAAACAATTCACAGGACTCAGGAAGTGCTATACTTAGGATCACAGTTACAAATTAGAACCAGTTAAAAGGAGAGACACATCATGTGAAGTCTAGGAGGATTCCAAATGGAAAGCTTCCATTTTCCTCAGGGATGTACCACCCTCTTAGCATCCAAGTGTAACCATACTCACAGTATTGTCAACTGGGATAGCTTACCAAGCTTCAGTATTCAGAGTTTTTACTGAGGCTTCATTACAAAGGCATGATTGATTGAGTCATTAGCTATGTGGTTAAACTCAGTCTCCAACTCCCCTCCCCTTCCCAGGGGTTGGGCTGATATCATGTGACTCAAAGCCTCAACACTGTAATCACATGGTTGGTCTCTCTGGAATGACCAACACCCATCTCGGGTCATCTCCTTAGCATAAACTATCTAAGGGACCACCATGAGTCATCTCAGTAGCATAAACTATCAGGTGTGGTCCCAGGGACCCAACATGAATAAAAGATACTTCTTTGACTAAGGAAATTCCAAGGATTTAGAGGTTACCTCCCAGGAACTGGGGACAAAGTCAAGCCAAGTTCTTTATTACACAGAAATGGAAAGCACCCAGAATAGCTCAAACAGTGTTGAAGAAGAACAAATTTAGAGGACTTAAAATTCTTGACCTCAAAACTTACTTCAAAGCTACAGTAATTAAGATGGTGTTGTCCTGGTATGGGAATAGACATGTAGTTCAATGGAATAAAATTGAGATCCAGAAATAAACCCTCATTTTTAGGGTCAGCTGATCATCTACAGGATATCAAGACAATTCAACAGGGAAAGAATAGTCTTTTCCAAAAATGGTGCTGGGAAAATTGGATGTCCACACGCACAAAAAGGAAGTTGAACTCCTACCTCACCTCACACCATGTAAAAAATGAACTCAAATGGATTGAAAAACCTAAATGTAGGAGCTAAAATTATAAAATTCTTAGAAAAAAATAGGGATACATCTTCATGACTTTACATTAGACAGCAGTTTCTTAGCACAAGTGATGAAAGAAAAGACTGATAAAATGTACTTAATCAAAATTAAAAACTTTTATGCTGCACATAGTAACATCAAGAAAGTGAAAAGACAATCCACAAGATGATAGAAAATACCTACATCTTATATGCCAATCATATATCTGATAAAGCATGTGAATGCAAAATATATAAACTTATACAATCCACAGTAAAGAGACAAATAACCCAATTTTAAAATAACTAAAATTTTTGAATAGATATTTCTTGAAAGAGTATATGCAGATGGATAACAAGCACATGAAAAGATGTTCAATATTTTTAGTCATTAGGGAAGTGCAAATCAAAACATAACAAGATATAACTTCACAATTTATGAGGATGGCTAAAATAAAAGAGACTGGTAATAACAAACGTTGACAAAGATGTGGAGAAATTGGAACCTCCACACTTTGCTAGTGGGGTTGTAAAATGGTGTGGCCACTTTGGAAAACAGTTTGAAAATTTCTCAAGATGTTAAATATAGAGTTACCTTATAACCCAGCAGTTCTACTCCTTGGTCTATTCCCAAGAGAACTGAAACATATGTCCACACAAAAACTTGTAAATAAGTGTTCACAGCAGCACTGCTCACAGTAGCCAAAAAGTGGAAACAATCCAGACATCCATCAGTTGCTGTGTGGATAAGCAAAATGTGGTATAGCCATAAAGTAGAATATTATTCAGCCAGAAAAAGAAATGTACTCTTACATGCTATGACATGATTGAACCTTCACAGCATTATGCTCAGTGAAAGAAACCAAACACCAAAGGCCACATGTTATATGTTTACATTTATATGAAATATCCAGAATATGCAAATCCATAGACAGAATGTAGACTAGTGGTTGCTGAGGGTGGATTGTGAGTGACCACTGAAGGGCACAGGCTTTCTTTTCTGGGTGATAAAGATGTACAATGAGATATTGGTGATGGTTGCACAATTCTGTGGATATTTTAAACACCCCTGAATTGTACACTTTAAAAAGGTGAATTTTATTTTATATATCTATATATAAAGTATATATATGATATATAAATAGATCTTAATAAAGCTGACATTAAAGAAACCAATAATTGTTTCCAGAGGCGATCTTATGTCTCATTTTTTCAAGAAGAAATGTTTAGTGTGCGTTGCTGGGGAGTGAGCAAGATTATAGTTCTCCTAGAGTTTCAAGGGTTATGGGTTGGAGGGCCTCGCCGCACTGGGTGCCCCAACTGGGAGAGATAATTCAGGAGGAGATGCTGGTTCAGGGAGGAAAAGGATGACTTCAGTTGTGGAATAAAGATATGATCAATTACTGCGCTCCATTCCAAATATAAATAAACGAATGCGTCACACACAGGTAGGAGAACAAGGTAAGGCAAATACTTTCTTGTCATTGCATACACATCCTAGAATTTTTCTTGGCTTAGTTCTGCTTAGTATTGTGCTCTACCTCAGCTGATAAGAATGAGTCCTTGTGAGATAAAAGAAAACAAACAAAACACAGTTTTACATCTCATCAGCTGTCAGGGCATCTGGATCATGCTTTGTAAGTTGTCTGATCAAATGTCCTTTCTCCGCGAGCCTGCTTCTGTCCAGCTTTGCCTTGTTTTCTCTTTCTTTCTTTAGGGGTCAGCTTCCTCTTCCTGCTTTCCTCTCCCTTTGAGAGTGGACACACAGGAGACCAGCATATCTGCCTGAGCACTTCCTATTCAACCTGCCTCCTGGGGACGGCTTTAGTGCACTTCGCAATATCACTCCCTTCCCTGCTGCTGACAGAAGTCACAGCATTTTACAATACAACACATCCATGCTAATGAAAAGTCAGTCATCATATATAAACAGATTCAAATAACATAGCAGTTATATTCAGCCACATTGAGTTGATTTGACCGTGACAATAAACCGTATTTGAAGTAACTTTCTGAGTAGTATTCTGAGTCTTTAAGAGGAGCAACACGTTCTAGATGTTACAGCTCGTTCTGCAGTAAAGTGATAGATGACTCGTTCTGTGGGCAAGTGGCCATAGTTCACCACCACTGAAAGGCAACTTCCCCTGACTGGGAATAGACACTCATTCTAACACTCTAGTACAGCTCTTCCAAATATTTACAAGAGAAAGCAATATCCAGTTGCACTTCCTGTCCTACCACAGGAGAAAGTTTAGAGAATTAAATATAATTAAGCAAGCTGATGTTTTAGGATAATGGTTTAATTCAAGTAGGCTGGGAGAGGCCCTTTGATTTATGGTGACAGGTGTGATACAGTGCAAAATTCAGAAGGTAGGGACGGGGAGGAGTCATTCAAACTCTCTGAATCTGCTTCCTTAAAATCCCTGCAGAAGGACAGGGTTATACCAGATGACTCTGGCATCTTGTTTACCCCTGAAGTCCACGGTTAAGTGCTTACTGTGTCACTGTGGTAGAACCAGGGGGAGAGCACATCTAATTGACCTGTTTATTGGTAGTGAGAACAGGCTTTCTATGAGATGATGCTCATTGCAGTTTCTATTGCGACAGGCAGTTATAATGTTGACATGAGCAAATAGAAGTGTGACCTATGTTTTACAATAATCATAACCGAATCTTTTGTCAATCAATGTATGCCATTGTTAATTCACAAGCTACAATAATTCATGGACCATCATGTGTTCAAAAGTTAAAATGTTTTGATTCTCTGGGATGTCATGATACGTTTCTACAGAGAGCAGTGGGGAGGCCCAATTGGGGGGAGGTAAGTGTGACATCTTTAGGGATATTGTTCTCCATCTCCCTCACCCAGTGGTTCCCCCTGGGGTTATAATACTCTGTAATAACCTACCAACCTCTAGGCTTCAAGACATTGTAAAACTCAACACTCATTTTGAAATGTTTCAGACATCCAAGAGTGTAAAGAATAACATAATGATCCTCTTGTACTAACACCATCCACCTGAACAAATAAAACATTACCAATACAGGTGAGATGCTCACAGCCCCTCCTCTGCTGCATCTCTCCCTCTCTGAGGGGGTCACCACCTGGCATGACTTTTCTTTCTTCTCTAATTAAACCTTATGCATAACTCATTTATGCAGAACCCTACAGACTAGAATGTTTTCATTGAACAGTGAGGATCGTGTGTGTGTGTGTGTGTGTGTGTGTGTGTGTGTATCTGTGTCTGTGTGTAGATAGATATAAACATATATATATATATATATATATATATATATATATAAAATATACTATGGCACTTATTTTTAAAAGAAGTTACCACAAAGTTGAGGTGCTTGGTCAAAGACTACATGTATTATTCATTTTAATAGATATTGCCAGATAGTTTCCCAAAAGCTATTTATTTGGAATTGAAGGTTTCTACATCTGAAGCACTATTTTGGAATCTTGAATTTTCTGGAACATTTTGAGGATCACTAGCCTTGGGGTTTAACTCATTATGTTTCTGCCATGGTTGCCTATGTGTCCTCGGCTAAATGTGAAACTCCGTAAAGTATCTTGGTTTCCTTGTCTATGACACAAAATGGAGAAATAAAGAAAAATGCCTGGCTAGATACTAACGAATTGAGTGTGGGCCTGACTTCCTGTTTTCCTGGACTAACTTTATGGTTTGGAAAAGGGACAAAGGTCCCCAGAAGTGGGTAAAGGAGACTTTCACTTCTACTGCATTTCAGAACAAGCATAAAAAAATATTGGGAAGTAATTGAGGAAAGCTCCTTATTGTTTAATGATCCATTCAGTTTTGTAGGGTTCTGCATCTTATTCAAAAAAGGGACCCTCCAGGAACTCAATATTCCAGCATCACTGTGTACAAAACTAGATGAAACAAATTACTTAAAAAAAAAAATCAGAATCAAACATTCTTCTCAAAAGTAGTTTCCCAAAGTCAGTGTGAGGAAGACTAGATGAAACAGAACAGTTACTGTGAAATAAAGTTTGGAGCACATCCTTTGTGAAAAACTAGTTGTAATAGGAAAGACTGGGTCTTAATTAACAAAACTCAAAAGCAAATTTGGACCAAATCAAAATACACAAGAAATTCATATCTGCTGCCCTGGATTTTAGGGTCTACTTTGAACTCCTGTCCTATATATTCTCATGGATTTTCTTCTTAAGCCCTTAAACTCTCAGGGGGGTAGACTAATGGCCTCTTAAAGAGGCACCTGAATTTCCACTTTGCTGTCACCATAAATAAGCAGAGCACATCTCTAACAAATCTCCAGATCAACCCAGAGAAAGTAAATCTTAGAAAAGAAGAGAGGAAGGAAAGGAAGATGGGAAGGAGGGGAAAAAAAATTACCCAAGCAAACCTTCAAACATTCAAAATTTAGACCTAAGGGCACTGTGGCATTGAACAACAAAAACCCCAAAAACACAAACAAACACACAAACAAACAAAAAAACCCCTCCATCTTGTGCCAAAACGTGAACTGCTGAGACTTAAAAAAAAGAGAGAGAGAGGTAAAAGAAAAAGTTAAAATAAGCAGCTAAGCAAACAAACAAATCTATGGTATAAAGACAAACATTGGGACACATTCAATGAATCCCTTTTAGATCAATTAATGCCATTGTTTATTTAATCTCCGAATTCCATCACATGTGGCAGGCAGGCCTGCTGCTCTTCTTTTCAACTGAAACAGCACAAAACATAGTCTGGATCCAAGGAAATCTTGCCAAAATCCCTGGCAATGTATCACTTCTTTAAGCCCTGTTTTGCTTTTGTGCTCATGGTAACGTTTGCAGCTGTTGAACGTGGCTTTGGGCTGTCTGACTCCCTTGAGAGAATTTATGTGTTTTTCTACTTCCTTTCCTTATTAGGAGGCAGGAATCTGCAACACCTATTAGAACAAGTATGCATAAAGGGTAATGACCGTGCAATTTATTAGCGGTCTGCTCTTCCTCAAATGAGCCCTCGGCCCCCAGCTCCGAGATGCTGTGTCCATGTTTGAATCACCTCTGCTTTCTCGGCAGCAGGTGGGCCAAGCAGCCTTAATCAAGGGGGTGGGAGAGACATTGGCCTCTAGGAAAGCAGTTTTTTTCTTCCACAGCAAGGCATGGAAGGGCCTGGAATATCACGGTTTGAATTTCATGATGTTGAAGTACTAGCTGACAAAGTGGCCAGGATGAAAGTAAGGAGAAAACGTGAGCTACAAACTTGTTCATGACAGCTCTGTAGCAGAAGAAAATGTCTCAGATCCTTTCTCTTTCCTTCTCTCTAAAATGGGAAGCTGTGGGGGTAATTCTTTTTCTTCAAGGCCTGGGCTAGGGGGATGAGCCTTTCTCAAGAAAGTATGGGAAATACTTGCTTCCTCTGAGTTTCCAGGGAGGAGGCAGTGGGCAGCCACCATTCAGGGAAAGGATGACTGAGAAGCTAAGAGTGGTCTCATGTGGGCTGACCCCTCCCCAAAATCTGCCAACAGGAGGCAGGAAAGAAGTTACGGTTTCTAAGAAATTCATATCATCAGCCTGAAAATGCCAGGCCAAACTCACCCCTTCCAGGAATCATGGTAAGATTTGGAGTCCAGACAGAAAGTTCAGGGGAACAGAATGCTTGGGGACAAAGGCAGTTCTCATAAAATTACAGGTATATTCAAGAAAACATAATCCATATGTTTTGTTTGTTTGTTTTTTTGCGGTACGCGGGCCTCTCACTGTCGTGGCCTGTCCCGTTGAGGAGCACAGGCTCCGGACGCGCAGGCTCAGCGGCCATGGCTCACGGGCCCAGCCGCTCCGCGGCTTGTGGGATCTTCCCGGACCGGGACACGAACCCGTGTCCCCTGCCTCGGCAGGCGGACTCCCAACCACTGCGCCACCAGGGAAACCCTCCGTATGTTTTTGATTCGTTCACATTTAGCTTACTAAAATGTTTTGGGCAGCCATGTGCACAAAGCTTGTTAAGTCATTTTTCTTCAAGGCAGGAAACCATTTTTTGGCCACAGAACGTGGATCCTAACCCCTGGAAGGCGGGGTTCAAACTAGAGTCTCAAGGTGTGAGTGGGCTCTGCTGAGAAATAGCAGGACGAAGAATATACACACTTTACTTGTGCAGTTTTTAGCTGTGGGTAGTTTTGCAGGGGGAAGGCAGTGAGCCAATGTTCTTTTGAGCGTGATCTGTATTGTGAAATGAAGAAAATAATGCAAATATACTCTAACCAGTATGGTAAAAAAGTCAAAATTTCTCCATAATGGATTGCTTTCTCCCCATGAACGCTCAAAGATTCTTCTTTTCTTCTAACATCACCTCTGACCCCCTCCTTCACAGGCTCGTTTTCATGTCCCTTTGGCCCAGTACCTGGCACGTTCTACTAGACCCCAACAAAGCTGACCTGAGCTGAAATGACATGTGTTTTCAATGTACTGATCATACACAGAGCATTATACCTCTGGCTTAGATGAAATGATGGCCAGCAGCCTGTGCTATTAAAATCGGAGAATATGCATTCTGTGCTGAGAAAGTAAAAGTGATACATAGAAGGAAAACCCACTGGTACAGATAAGCAGGGGGGTAAACAGGTAAACAAGAAACATTGGAAGGTGTACTAATTAGCTTCCTCCTCTCCCTAGTGTTCTTGAGCTTTTTTCACTTTGAACATAACACTGGAATAAAAAGGGAAAGAAACCTGCTTTAGGGTTTATCCAGAGCAGAGGGAGAGCATTTCATTGTGGTGCTTCAAGTAACTGACTCAGATCCCCCAACACATTCACCCCAAACTGCATAAATCTCTCAGTGAGCAGCAAATGAGACCCGTGTTTTTGTTTCTGACTAAACTCCTGGCTTATTTTCCTTCTTTGCTCAGTCATTTCAAGTCAACTAGCAAAAGCTGCCAATTAAAGAGGGGATGATTTATTTCATAACTTTCTTTTCCCTTCAGGAAACATAACTCAACTCCAGGCCCAGCAAGTTGGCCTTGCTCTATTCAATATATTATACCCACCTCATTAATACTTCATTAGGAAAATTGAAAACCCCATGACAGAACCTCAAGGAAGGAAGAGGTTGACTGGTTCTGACCCAGAAGGCACAGCAGACCTGATCGGATGGGCCTTCGGGCTCCCGGGCCAGGTGGCTGACCCAGTGGGTCAGCTTGTGTGCTTAAGAAGTTCATTCTGTCCTTCACTGCTTTCCTTGGGTGAATTCTTCACTCATTTCTTCTTTGTGAGGTGGAGGATAGGGAAACCTGTCTTTAATCTTCCTACGAATTGTCATAATTTAAAAAATAGACCCACAGACATAGAGAACAAACTTATGGTTACCAAAGGGAAAAGGGAGGGGGAGGGATAAATTAGGAGTTTGGGATTAACATATACACATTCCTATACTGTATATAAAATAGATAACCAACAAGGACCTACTGTATATTGCAGGTAACTATACTCAATAGTTTGTAATAACCCATAAGAGGGAAAATAATCTGAAAAAGAATAAATATATAAGTGTATATCTTAATCACTTTGCTGTACACCTGAAACTAACACAACATTGTAAATCAACTGTACTTTAATTAAAAAAAAAAACCCAAAACACTATGGACAACAAAATATAGAGATCAGTAGTCCTTCCTCAACACAAGTTTCTCCATCAATGAACACATCACCGTGGTTTAAGCCCATGATGCTTTTTTTTTCTTTTAATAAAGGAGAGAGGCCCCAAAGCTTATACATGGTTGACTTAGCCTTTCCATATATAAATGTGAACTGGAGGAGAGCCAGACCATGCCAGCTCCCCAGATTCTCTATACATATATGGCAAGTCAGTTCATCAGTGCATTGCAGGAGCAAATATACATACAATGAGAAATCTAAAACTAATATCCACTTAAGGTACTTTGGATGTTCCAAGTAGTCCACTAATGTTTGACCTGAGGGTTATAGATGTGAGACTGCTGCTTCTCAAACTTCAATGTTCACACATATCTCCTATGGGTCTTATTCAAAGGCAGATTCTGAAAGGTCTGAGGTGGGACCTAAGAATCTGTATTCCAGACAAGCTTCCAGATGATGCTGATGTTGTTGATCCGTGGACCAATCTCTGAGTAATATTGGGCTGAGAAACATCAGCCACCTTCTGGAGTTGCCTAGTGGATCTGATAATACTGGAGTGAAAAGGTATTAAAAACCAGGTAGCAGTGTGTGTTGTATTCCTCCTCCTATAAAACCATCCTGCAGAGTAGGGTTGGCAAACTTTATAAAGTATCAGTTAGCAACGATTTTAGGCTTTGTAAGCCATCTAGTCACTGTTGCAATTACTTGACTCTACTGTTATAGCACAAAGGTGGCCATTGAAAATATGTAAAGAAATTGATATAGCTATGTACCAATAAAACTTTATTTATAAAAATAAGTCAAGGGCCAGGTTTGGTCCATGGGCTGTAGTTTGCCAACTCCTGTTCTATACCAATGACTTCCAAAACTTTGTGACTGTACACCCAGAACAGTAAGCCTCTGTGATACTAGTACATTTATTTATAAATCCTATACACATCCTACTGCAGGAATGCAAAAATGAAATGCAAAAGAAAGAAAATTGATATAGAAACTCTAATTTTTCTTTGTTCATCCCAATGGAGTATCTTTGCTATCCCCTGCATACGCAAACTCACCTTAGAAACCAGTGACATGGAGAACTTTAAAATGTTTTTTCTCTGCAAAAATGATCACATTGATAACAGAAATATTTGGGATCTTGATGGTCTTTGGAGTTCTAGGACATGGAACAGCCATAATATATTGAGATCTTTACAGTAAGCAAAGTGAAGGAAAGAACTGAAAAGAATTATTTATGCAAATCAATAAAGTGACATAGTCACTCCGCCCTATTTGGGGCTGATTTGAGAAGTCCTACGAGCCAGGTGCTGAACTAAGCACTCTGTACATACTATCTCGTTTAATGCTCACATCGCCCTCTGAGGTAGAGGCGACTATTCTTTCCATTTTACAGAAGAGAAAACTGAGACTCAGAGAGGCTAGTACAAGGGAATACAATTATGTTACTATTTATTTATGGTGTGATGACATCACACTCATGGAAAATCCCACCCGTTATAGTGAATGGGTTTAGCAGGCCCTACCCACAAATCCCTTCATTCTGCCAGAAGTTGCATCTGGAGGAGGTGGTGATAGCAGGCCTCTGTGCTGAGAGAGCGGGCCGGCTAATTTCAACTCAATTGTTGGTTTCTTTAAAGAGATTGCTTACTGGCTATCAAATATACTGAGAAGTCTCCCTCATCTCAACAGTCATGTGCTGAAAGCCCATTTAATACCAAAACTCAATCAGAGATGACCAGGTTAGCCGAATGCTCATGACTATTTTGATTGATATGTAAGGAGGAGTTGATTTGTGAGGTTAATAGTTTACTTGCTTTGCAGTTTATTCCTAAAGATCTGAATCAGTAACACAGGGAGCCTATCCATATACTTCACTCAAAAGTGAGTGAAGGAAGGCACACAGGAAGGTTTTAGAATTATAAAACATGGCTCTGCATTTTAAGAGAGAAGATTATTGGCGTACTGAAAAACTTTCATTTCAAAATAAATAATGATGCATTAGGATAGATGTGTAGCAATTATATCTGGTAGCACCAATATTCAGACTGAAGGTCCAATCAATAAGCTTTGGCCAGACGATCATCAACTGTAAATCAAAAACAAGAGAATTGTTTCAATAAGAGGACATTGGGAATAAGAGTGCAGACAAATCTAAAAACAATGAGAGCAGAAACTAGGGTGATGAGATCCATGTTTTGAATTTAAAAATCAAGACATATTATCTGAAACATGGTCTGACACATATTCCTGTTTACAAACATTCTCTTTGTTAGATTATCCTGAGAAACCTAGGACATATAATCGCTGTAGCTTTAGTCATTCATAAAGCTACTTAAAATATGGCACATTTCAGCATTTTTCTAGAAATATAATTGTATTTCCATCCCGACATTCTCCATGTTGTTTAATAGTACTTTCAAATGTAAAATTCAGAGTCTGTATGGCCCTCCTTATTTATATAATTATCTTACCACAATTAAAATATTTACAAATTTACTTTAAAATGTTTTAGTATAGTCTGTAAACTCAAAAAGGCTATCAAAGATATAACAGCAGGCTACAAAAACTGAAATACAGTTATATCAAAAGTAGGATACCCTTAATTATTAAACACATAATCAATGTTTTTGCATAAGTTTTATATTTTAAATAAATCAATTTCATAAAATTCTTGAGCGTTAAAAAGTAGGCAACTTCCTTGTAAGTTCTGTGAAAAAGTTACTTGTTAACAATACCAAAACACTCAGCTGACATGATTCTATGATATATTTTGCCTAATAAATGAAAATATAAGTACATATATATAGACAAAACCTCCAGCCTTGAGATCTTTATTCTACACTGTTTTGAGTTTAGTTCCTTGGCACAAAATTTGGGCTTTCCCTTTATCATACTTTTAAGCTTTCCATAAAATTGTCTACATTCTTTTCACAATTTATAAATTCTCTTAATATTAATAGATAGGCATTATTATTCCTTTAATAATAATTTTGTCTCCGAGATCTATTATTATAATTCAGATAAAAAAATACTTCTCTAACTTTCAAAATGCTTAATTTCCATTAGTGACATAACTAAAAAATACTGTGATTGGTTCAGAAAGGAATGTTCAATAGAGATATAATGTCTATTATGCCTGTGCCTTAGTAGAAAAATAATTTTTTATTGTCCAGCAGTCAAAACCTTCTTTTTCTTTTCAGAGAAAATCCCTTATTGTATGTAGTATTGTGGTGATTCCATGCTCCATAACTTAGTCTGAATTTTCTTTGAGGCAAACTGAGGGACAAGTTCAATTGCAAGGAGCTTATTTTGAAAAGGACTCCAAGAGACACTGGCAAAAGGATGGGTGGGTGGGACAGCAAAGGGAATGAAACCAACAAATGCTGCCTTATCAAGCGAGTCATCCCTGTGGGCAATGCGAGCTTACTCCCTACATGGAACTCTGGGAAACGGTACAACACAACTCTCAGAGTTTTCACACCAGCAGGAGGGAGTGGGGAACTTAAATATGATGATGGTTCATTTCATGTGTCAACGTGGCTGGGCTAGAGTGCCGAGATGTTGGGTCATAAACCAGTCTAAATGTCTCTATGAATGTATTTTTTGCTTTTAGATATGATTAACATTTAAATCAGTAGACTTTCAGATTACCCCTCAAAATGTGGGTGGGCCTCATTCAATAAGTTGAAGACCTTACGAGAAACAGACTGCTAGCAGACTGCCTTTGGACTCAAACTGCAACATCATATCTTCCCTGGATGTCCAACCTGCTGACCTGCCCTGCAGATTTCAGACTTGGCAACACCACAATCATGTGAGCCAATTTCTTAAAATCTCTCTCTTTGCTTTACACACACACACACACACACACACACACAAGTATACATCCTATTGGTTTTGTTTCTCTGGAGAACCCTGTCTAACACAAATACTCTTCAGTATTGGTATTTTGTTGAGGACTCCTTCAGGTAAAGAGGTACAGGTACTGGCATTAAGAAGTTGTGCAGGTTTGCAGTGAAATGAGGTGAGGGGATGATGGCAGGTTACCAGCAGTGGCTGCTGTATACTCTGCCTCCCATTACTAAAGCCCATATGATCAGTGTCTAAGGGGAGTGGCTTCCAGGAGGTGAAAGGTGGAGTCTATATGGTACCACATAGAAATGTGGATCCAAACAACAAAACAAGAAGGGTGCCGAAAATGATTTGAAAATTAGGGCAAATATAAAAGTACTTTTTTGTTTTTAACTTCTGTATAATTGATTGTCTGAAGCAAAAACAGTACCAATGCATTTTGGTATTTAGAACATCTGTAGGAATAAAAAGTATGACAAGAATTGCATAGAGGATAGGAAGTTAGAACTGGAAGTATGCAGTTATGGGTTTCCCATACTGCACTTGAAGTATTATAATATTTTTGAAGATAGACAGTACTACATTAAATTTGTAAATTGTAAACCTTAAAGCAATCATTAAAAAAGTAAAATAAGAGGTACAACTTACAGTGCAATGGTGGATAAAATAGAAGCATAAAAATAATATTCAATGAATCCAGAAGAAGACAGGAAAAGAGTTTTGGGGGAAAAAAGAACACATGGGACAGATAAAAGTAATATGAAACTCCAGCAAAGATGTTTTAAAAAAAACTAATATGGAAATGGTATATTATAGTCAATAGAATGGCTATAATCAAAACAATAGACAATACCAAGTGTTGACAAGTATACGTAAAAATTGAAACCCTTATACATTGCTGGTGGGAATGTAAAATTACATAGTCATTTTGCAAAACATTTTGGAAGTTCTTCAAAATATTTGAGTGAACATGACTCACAAATACTACTCCTAAGTGTATACACAAGAAACTGAAAACACAGGCCCACATAAAAGTTGTACACAAATGTTCATATCAATATTATTCATGATATCCTCCAAATGAAAACAATCCAAATGTTCAACTGATGAATGGATAAAAAGTATGATATATTCATACAGTGAAATATTATTCAGCAATGAAAATGAATGAGGTACTGATACATGCAATGACATAGATAAATCTTGAAAACATGTTGCTAAGTGAAAGAAGCCAGTCACAAAAGACTACATATTGTATGATCCCATTTATATAAAACCTCCAGAATAAGCGAATATAAAGACAGAAAGTTGATTAGTGATTGCATAGGGCTGCTTTAGGAGGCAGAACGGAGAGTGACTGCTACTAAGTACAGGATTTTGGGGGGTGGTGATGGTTGCAAAACTCCATAAATATAATAAAACTCACTGACTTGTGTACTTTAAATGGATAAATTATATGGTGTGTGAATTATATCTCAGTAAATCAGTTTCTTAAAACAAAAAAAGACAGATTTTCAGATTGGTTAAAAAAGCAAGAACCAACTTCATGCTTTTAAAATATAAGAAAGCATTTAAAATATAAGAAAGTCAAGTGGGGAGCAATGATGCTGCAGGGGTAAGCAAGGGCAAGATGATGTACAACCTCTACACGGCACTGAGAGATTGAGTTTTACACTGAGGGACATAGAGATATCACATAAAGGTTTTTTTTTTTTAATTGAAGTGTAGTTGATTTACAATGTAGAGTTTCATGTGTACAGCAAAAGTGATTGTTATATATATACAAATATATATGTATATATAAATATATACATATATATTTATAAATTCTTTTTTAGATTCTTTTCCCTTATAGGTTATTAAAAAGTATGGAGTATAATTTCCTGTGCTATACAGTAGGTCCCTGTTAGTTATCTATTTTATATATAGTAGTGTGTATCTATTAGTACCAAACTCCTTTATCCCTCCCCACCTCCTTCCCCTTTGGTAACCATAGGTTTGTTTTCTATGTCTGTGGGTCTATTTCTGTTTTGTATATAAGTTCATTAGTATCATTTTTTTTAGATTCCACATATAAATGATATCATATGATATTTGTCTTTGTCTGGCTTACTTCACTTAGTATGGTAATCTCTAGGTCCATCCATGTTGCTGCAAATGGCATTATTTCATTCTTTTTTATGGATGAATAATATTCCATTACATATGTACCACATCTTCTTTATCCATTCATCTGACAATGGACATTTAGACTGTTTCCATGTCTTGGCTATTGTAAATAGTGCTACAATGAACATTGGGGTGCATGTATCTTTTCAAATTATGGTTTTCTCTGGATATATGCCCAGGAGTGGGATTGCAGGATCACATGGTAGCTCTATTTTTAGATTTCACAGAACAGTTTTAAGCAGAGCAATAATGCAACAAGCAGGGCCAGGATGCGGGGCTTAACAACAGTTAAGGTGAAACCCACTCTCTGGGTCGTACACAGCACGCAGCCCCCTATTCTGAGTTGGAACTGGAAGCATCCAGTTGTGGGTTCTTATAGACTTGAAGTGCTATAATATTTTGGAAGATACACAGTAATACATTAAAGATACAAGTTGTAAACCTTAAAGCAGTCACTAAAAAAATAAAATTAGAGATGCAACTTATAAGGCAATGGTTGTGCCTCCTTAGAGATTATATCCTGAGTGGTGGCCTGCCTCACCTTTGTCCTGGCAAAGAGCAACATGCTTTTGAAAATGCACCCTCCATACTCTACAACTGGAATGGATTTAAAGAGAGAAAAATCAGAAGCAGAGAGATCCGTGAGAGCTTTATTCATTTGTTCTACACATTTGCTTTGTGATGAAGAGAGAGCCACTCTTTCATGCAGCCAAGCTTCTGGTTCTGGCAGGGGAAGGCAGATAGTAGACACTTACACTAATAAATAAATTAGATAGTGCCAAGTGTGTGGTAAGTGCTAAAAAGAAATCAAAGCAGGGTAATGGGGTACCAGTGACTGGATGAGTTGAAGACTACTTTAGGTAACACTATGGTGATCACTGTAATTTATTGTACAAACCGAGACAGTTTTGAGAGTGAAATGGAGAGCTAATTGTAATTTAATTGTATAATTTTGGAAATATTTATTTTTCTAATAATTTTTAACAAATGATATCTTGAAAAATTAAAATAGCGCATATCAATATAGATTAAGTCAAAATTGAGAAATCTTTTTACTCAGTGTTTGAAATTAAAAAACAATTATTCTTAGAAATATGCGGATTTACTTTAATCTTAGATATATGTCTCTATTTGTGTCACTACTATTTGCTCTAAAGATTTTTTAAGTAGTCTTAGTATTTTTCATCACACAAGTGCCAGAAAACTTCAAATTTGCATTTTATGGTTAATTAATTTCAAATTGTTGCAGTCTTCAAATATCTCTTATCTATAGATGATCATATTTTTAATTGACAAACTCCTGTTAAATGGAGGATGTTTTTAATTCTATTTTTTTTTAGTGTGATACTTTATTGAGCTAAAAACATACATGTTAAGAAAAGTAGAAGCACAGTTGTATTTATTTATTTATTTATTCTAAATACAATTATATTTTTAAACACTGGGTGAAGGCTTTACATAAAAATAGCATCCTACTTTTCCCCCTAAATTTCTTTTTTTTTTACATCTTTATTGGAGTATAATTGCTTTACAATGGTGTGTTAGTTTCTACTTTATAACAAAGTGAATCAGTTATACATATACATATATTCCCATATCTCTTCCCTCTTGCGTCTCCCTCCCTCCCACCCTCCCTATCCCACCCCTCTAGGTGGTCAAAAAGCACC
Organism: Physeter macrocephalus; assembly: GCF_002837175.3. Lineage (NCBI taxonomy): Eukaryota > Metazoa > Chordata > Mammalia > Artiodactyla > Physeteridae > Physeter > Physeter macrocephalus. The sequence continues at coordinate 78,675,336 of NC_041222.1, forward strand.
GAGCTTATCTCCCTGTGCTCTGCGGCTGCTTCCCACTAGCTATCTATTTTACGTTTGGTAGTGTATATATGTCCATGCCACTCTCTCACTTTGTCACAGCTTACCCTTCCCTCTCCCCATATCCTCAAATCCATTCTCTAGTAGGTCTCTGTCTTTATTCCCATCTTACCCCTAGGTTCTTCATGATATTTTTTTTTCTTAGATTCCATATATATGTGTTAGCATACGGTATTTGTCTTTCTCTTTCTAACTTACTTCACTCTGTATGACAGACTCTAGGTCCATCCACCTTACTACAAATAAGTCAATTTCATTTCTTTTTATGGCTGAGTAATATTGCATTGTATATATGTGCCACATGTTCTTTATCCATTCATCCGATGATGGACACTTAGGTTGCTTCCATCTCCTGGCTATTGTAAATAGAGCTGCAATGAACATTTTGCTACATGACTCTTTTTGAATTATGGTTTTCTCAGGGTATATGCCCAGTAGTGGGATTACTGGGTCATATGGTAGTTCTATTTGTAGTTTTTTAAGGAACCTCCATACTGTTCTC
>NC_041222.1:78676725-78677756 GCF_002837175.3 Physeter macrocephalus
TCTGAAGTCAGGGAGCCTGATTCCTCCAGCTCCATTTTTCTTTCTCAAGATTGCTTTGGCTATTCGGGGTCTTTTGTGTTTCCATACAAATTGTGAAATTTTTTGTTCTAGTTCAGTGAAAAATGCCAGTGGTAGTTTGATAGGGATTGCATTGAATCTGTAGATTGCTTTGGGTAGTAGAGTCATTTTCACAATGTTGTTTCTTCCAATCCAAGAACATGGTATATCTCTCCACCTATTTGTATCATATTTAATTTCTTTCATCAGCATCTTATAGTTTTCTGCACACAGATTTTTTGTCTCCTTAGGTAGGTTTATACCTAGATATTTTATTCTTTTTGTTGCAGTGGTAAATGGGAGTGTTTTCTTAATTTCACTTTCAGATTATTAAGATGATCATATGGTTTTTCTCCTTCAATTTGTTAATATGGTGTTATCACGTTGATTGATTTGCGTATATTGAAGAATCCCTAAATTCCTGGAATAAACCCCACTTGATCATGGTGTATGATCCTTTTAATGTGCTGTTGGATTCTGTTTGCTAGTATTTTGTTGAGGATTTTTGCATCTATGTTCATCAGTGATATTCCTTTTAATGTGCTGTTGGATTCTGTTTGCTAGTATTTTGCTGAGGATTTTTGCATTTATACTGGCCTGTGGTTTTCTTTCTTTGTGACATCCTTGTTTGGTTTTGGTATCAGGGTGATGGTGGCCTTGTAGAATGAGTTTAGGAGTGCTCCTCCCTCTGCTATATTTTGGAAGAGTTTGAGAGGATAGGTGTTATCTCTTCTCTAAATGTTTGATAGAATTCGCCTGTGAAGCCATCTGGTCCTGGGCTTTTGTTTCTTGGAAGATTTTTAATCACAATTTCAATTTCAGTGCTTGTGATTGGTCTGTTCATATTTTATTTTTCTTCCTGGTTCAGTCTCGGCAGCTTGTGCATTTCCAAGAATTTGTCCATTTCTTCCAGGTTGTCAATTTTTTTGGCATACAGTTGCTTGTAGTAATCTCTAATAATCTTTTGTATTTCT
>NC_041222.1:78679918-78680677 GCF_002837175.3 Physeter macrocephalus
TGCTGTCCCAGAGGTCTCTGAGACTGTCCTCAATTCTTTTCATTCTTTTTTCTTTATTCTGCTCTGTGGTAGTTATTTCTACTATTTTATCTTCCTGGTCACTTATCCGTTCTTCTGCCTCAGTTATTCTGCTATTGATCCCTTCTAGAGAATTTTTAATTTCATTTATTGTGTTGTTCATCATTGCTTGTTTCCTCTTTAGTTCTTCTAGGTCTTTGTTAAATGTTGCATTCTTGCATTTTCTCTATTCTATTTCCAAGATTTTGGATCATCTTTACTATCATTATTATGAATTCTTTTTCAGGTAGATTGCCTATTTCCTCTTCATTTGTTAGTCTGGTGGGTTTTTATCTTGCTCCTTCATGTGCTGTGTGTTTTTCTGCCTTCTCATTTTGCTTATCTTACTGTGTTTGGGGTCTCCTTTTTGCAGGCTGCAGGTTTGTAGTTCCCATTGTTTTTGGTGTCTGTCCCCAGTGGCTAAAGTTGGTTCAGTGGGTTGTGTAAGCTTCCTGGTGTAGGAGACTAGTGCCTGTGTTCTGGTGGATGAGGCTGGATCTTGTCTTTCTGGTGGGCAGGTCCACATCTGGTGGTGTGTTTTGGGGTGTCTGTGGCCTTATTATGATTTTAGGTAGCCTCTCTGCTAATGGGTGGGGGTGTGTTCCTGTCTTGCTAGTTGTTTGGCATAGGGTGTCCAGCACTGTAGCTTGCTGGTTGTTGAGTGAAGCTGGGTGTTGGTGTTGAGATGGAGATCTCTGGGAG
>NC_041222.1:78680884-78683763 GCF_002837175.3 Physeter macrocephalus
TCTGGGAGATTTTCACCGTTTGATATTACACGGAACTGGGAAGTCTCTTGTGGACCAGTGTCCTGAACTTGGCTCTCCCACCTCAGAGGCACAGCCCTGACACCTGGCTGGAGCACCAAGAGCCTGCCATCCACACGGCTCAGAATAAAAGGGAGAAAAAAGAAAGAAAGAGAGAGAGAGAGAGAGAGAGAGAGAGGGAGGGAGGGAGGGAGGAAGGAAGGAAGGAAGAAGATAAAATAAAATAAAATAAAGTAAAATAGTTATTAAAATAAAAAAATTTTTAATAATTATTTTTAAAGTAATTTAAAAAAGGAAAAGAAAAGAGCAACCAAACCAAAAAACAAATCTACCAATGATAACAGGTGCTAAAAACTATACTAAAAAAGCAAACAAACAAAAAAGGACAGACAGAACCCTAGGACAAATGGTAAAAGCAAAGCTATACAGACAAAATAACACACAGAAGCATACACATACACACTCACAAAAAGAGGAAAAGGGGAAAAAATAATAAATCTTGCTCTCAAAGTCCACCTACTCAATTTGGGATGATTCGTTGTCTATTCAGGTATTCCACAGATGCAGGGTACATCAAGTTGATTGTGGAGATTTAATCCGCTGCTCCTGAGGCTGCTGGGGGAAATTTCCCTTTCTCTTCTTTGTTCTCACAGCTCCCGGGGTTCAGCTTTGGATCTGGCCTCGCCTCTGCGTATAGGTCGCCTGAGGGCGTCTGTTCTTCGCTCAGACGGGACGGGGTTAAAGGAGCAGCTGACTCGGGGGCTCTGGCTCACTCAGGCCGGGGGGAGGGAGGGGTACGGATGCAGGACGAGCCTGCGGCGGCAGAGGCCCACGTGACGGTTCACCAGCCTGAGGCGCGCCGTGTGTTTTCCCAGGGAAGTTGTCACTGGATCACGGGACCCTGGCAGTGGCGGCCTGCACAGGCTCTCGGGAGGGGCGGTGTGGAGAGTGACCTGTGCTCGCACACAGGCTTCTTGGTGGCGGCAGCAGCAGCCTTAGTGTCTCATGCCCGTCTCTGGGGTCCGCGCTGATAGCCGCGGCTCGCGCCCGTCTCTGGAGCTCCTTTAAGCGGCGCGCTTAATCCCCCCTCCTCACGCCCCAGGAAACAAAGAGGGAAGGAAAAGTCTCTTGCCTCTTCAGCAGCTCCAGACCTTTTTCCCGGACTCCCTCCCAGCTAGCTGTGGTGCACTAGCCCCTTCAGGCTGTTCACGCAGCCAACCCCAGTCCTCTCCCTGCAATCCGACCTCCGAAGCCCGAGCCTCAGCTCCCCGCCCCCGCCTGTCCCGGCAGGTGAGTAGACAAACCTCTCGGGCTGGTGACTGCCGGTCAGCACCGATCCTCTGCAGGAATCTCTCCGCCTTGCCCTCCGCACCCCTGTTGCACCCCTGTTACTGTGCTCTCCTCCGTGGCTCCGAAGCTTCCCCCTCTGCCACCCGCAGCCTCCGCGCGAAGCGACTTCTAGTGTGTTGAAACCTTTCCTCCTTCACAGCTCCCTCCCAGTGGTGCAGGTCCCGTCCCTATTCTTTTGTCTGTGTTTATTCTTTTTTCTTTTGCCCTACCCAGGTACGTGGGGAGTTTCTTGCCTTTTGGGAGGTCTGAGGTCTTCTGCCAGCGTTCAGTGGGTGTTCTGTAGTTGTTCCACGTGTAGATGTATTTCTGATGTATCTGTGGGGAGGAAGGTGATCTCCACGTCTTACTCTTCCGCCATCTTCCCCCTCTCCCTCTATTGTTTTTTTAGTTATAGAAAGGTGTAAGTATTTTAGCCTGACTCCATAGTTGGCTCCCTTAGCAGAACTGAACAAAAAGGTAAATGGTGTTATCAGATGCTTCAGATGGAAATTCAGCTGTATTAATCCTAACAATAGTTTGATTTCTTCTCCTAACTCATAGAAGCAAAGTAAAACTTTTTAAAAGTTAATTCTGTTTAAGGTGAAACATCTACCATTGTTGTAAAAACTGTTGAATTAATTTAACTTTTGAAATTTAATTTTAAAACTATTGAAATTAATTTTAATCTAATTTTAAATTTAAAATTAGATTAAAATTAATTTCAATAGTTTTAAAATTAAATTTCAAAAGTTAAATTAATTCAACAGTTTTTACAACAATGGTAGATGTTTCACCTTAAACAGAATTAACTTTTAAAAAGTTTTACTTTGCTTCTATGAGTTAGGAGAAGAAATCAAACTATTGTTAGGATTAATACAGCTGAATTTCCATCTGAAGCATCTGATAACACCATTTACCTTTTTGTTCAGTTCTGCTAAGGGAGCCAACTATGGAGTCAGGCTAAAATACTTACACCTTTCTATAACTAAAAAAACAATAGAGGGAGAGGGGGAAGATGGCGGAAGAGTAAGACGTGGAGATCACCTTCCTCCCCACAGATACATCAGAAATACATCTACACGGTGAACAACTCCTACAGAACACCTACTGAACACTGGCAGAAGACCTCAGAATTCCCAAAAGGCAAGAAACTCCCCCACGTACCTGGGTAGAGCAAAAGGAAAAAGCAAAAACAGAGGCAAAAGAATAGGGATGGGACCTGCACCTCGGGGAGGGAGCTGTGAAGGAGGAAAGGTTTCCACACACTTGGAAGCCCCTTCGCGGGCGGAGACCGTGGGTGGCGGAGGTGGGAAGCTTTGGAGCCATGGAGGAGAGCGCAGTAACGGGTGCAGAGGGCAAAGCGGAGAGATTCCTGCACAGAGGATCAGTGCCGACCGGCACTCACCAGCCCCAGAGGCTTGTCTGCTCACCCGCCGGGGCGAGTGGGGGCTGGGAGCTGAGGCTCGGGCTTCGGAGGTCAGACCCCAGGGAGAGGACTGGGGATGGCTGTGTGAACACAGCCTGAAGGGGGC
>NC_041222.1:78684088-78775468 GCF_002837175.3 Physeter macrocephalus
GCCCCCTTCAGGCTGTGTTCACACAGCCATCCCCAGTCCTCTCCCTGGGGTCTGACCTCCGAAGCCCGAGCCTCAGCTCCCAGCCCCCACTCGCCCCGGCGGGTGAGCAGACAAGCCTCTGGGGCTGGTGAGTGCCGGTCGGCACTGATCCTCTGTGCAGGAATCTCTCCGCTTTGCCCTCTGCACCCGTTACTGCGCTCTCCTCCATGGCTCCAAAGCTTCCCACCTCCGCCACCCACGGTCTCCGCCCGCGAAGGGGCTTCCAAGTGTGTGGAAACCTTTCCTCCTTCACAGCTCCCTCCCCGAGGTGCAGGTCCCATCCCTATTCTTTTGCCTCTGTTTTTGCTTTTTCCTTTTGCTCTACCCAGGTACGTGGGGGAGTTTCTTGCCTTTTGGGAATTCTGAGGTCTTCTGCCAGTGTTCAGTAGGTGTTCTGTAGGAGTTGTTCACCGTGTAGATGTATTTCTGATGTATCTGTGGGGAGGAAGGTGATCTCCACGTCTTACTCTTCCGCCATCTTCCCCCTCTCCCTCTATTGTTTTTTTAGTTATAGAAAGGTGTAAGTATTTTAGCCTGACTCCATAGTTGGCTCCCTTAGCAGAACTGAACAAAAAGGTAAATGGTGTTATCAGATGCTTCAGATGGAAATTCAGCTGTATTAATCCTAACAATAGTTTGATTTCTTCTCCTAACTCATAGAAGCAAAGTAAAACTTTTTAAAAGTTAATTCTGTTTAAGGTGAAACATCTACCATTGTTGTAAAAACTGTTGAATTAATTTAACTTTTGAAATTTAATTTTAAAACTATTGAAATTAATTTTAATCTAATTTTAAATTTAAAATTAGATTAAAATTAATTTAAACTATTAAAATTAATTTTAATCTAATCTAATTTTAAATTAATTTTAAAACTTCCACATTAAAAGTAAGAATATTTGTTTTTGCAGTGATAACATAAATACAAATTTTGGGTGGAGTGCAAATTAATTTCCTATTGTTGCTGTAACAAATTACCACAAATTTAGTGCCTTGAAACAACCTAAGTTTATTAGCGTACAGTTCTATAGGTCAGAAGTCTCACTGGGCTAAGATTAAAGTGTCACCGTGGCTATTATTCCTTCTGAAGTCTCTAAGGGAAAATCCATTCCCTTGCCTTTTCCAGCTTCTAGAGGCCACCTATATTCCTTGACTTGTGGCCCCTTCCTGCATCTTCAAAGACAGTAATGGAGCGCCTTCAAATCTCTCTCTGACTCTTACTCCTACTTCCATCATCAAAGCTCCTTCTCTGACTCTCACCCTCCTGCCTCCCTCCTATAAGGACCCTTGTGATGACATTGGGCCCACACTGATGCTACAGGATAACCTCGCCATCTCAAGGCCTATAACCTCAATCACATCTGCAAAGTCCTATTCACTAGGTAAGGTAACATATTCATAGGCTTCAGGGATTAGGATGTGGACATCTTTGGGGAGGGCAGGCATCATTCTGCTTACCACAAAGTGTCATGGTGAAAATACTCTTTTCACTAAGTTCAGCCACCAGTGGGAATGAAATGTACCTGGAAAATGTTGGGTGTACACATCATTCATACTTTCACAGTCTTCTTAAAAGAATTAGTGATATCTGAAGTCTTCTGGTGTTCACATGGTCACTGGTATCCCTTTGACCCCTGTGGTGGATGGTAAATGTTGACGTTTTGTGTAAATTGCATATCCATCGTGAACTTTTTTGAGAAATGGAAATGTCGTTTTTTGAACTTGTCTTTTGAGCTTATTGCTGCTGAAAGGGCTTACTGAAAAATAAAAATGAGTTGCCAAACAGTATAGTGCACACATAGTTGAAGATTGACATCATACGGTAAACGATACAACTGAGCGTTCTGTCTTTCTCTACACGTTCTGTGGTAGGACTGCTCAGCTTCTATTGCTTACACATATTCAGGTACCCTTCATGTATTAGAATTTCCCACATTTTGCTTATTCTGCTGACTAGTGGCCTGGTGGCCTTGTGCATCTTGCAGGCCATGACACAGGCCATGGCACAGCTGGCCAATGGCTGGGCAGGGGTAGCAAGCAGCTTTGAGACTTCTCCCACCAACCACCCAATAGTTGGGAAGTTAGTTGCCTGAGCACACTTTTTTTTATCCGCAAGCTCCTTGCATTTATATTTGAAATGGAGGTTTTAAGTAGGTTGCTTCTGGAAAGAGTCAGAGAAAGAGAGTAATCTCTGGAGGTCTTTCAGATTTAACTACACATTGCAGTGAGAACTCTGTTCACTGCACATGAGCCTTACAGATTACCAAACAGACTAGCTCATGGCAAAAGCTGGAAGATCAAAGTAGAGGCCAATCAGACATATCCTAGGTACATGTTTGTTTCTATAACTAACTATATTTTGTTTAAAAATAAAAAATCTGGAGCAAATGCCAAATCAAATAGGATGCCAGGGCAAGAAGCATAAATGGGGACTGTCCCAGGGCTGAGTGGCACTATAAGTAGTCCAGCCCGGGGCAGCAGGACTTTCTGAGGTGGAGACTGGTGAACAGAGACCTGAGGGGAAGGTGTCAGTGCCCCAGTGACCTCAGGAAGAAGGGTTGCAGGTTGAGGGAACATTAAGGGTAAATGACCTCAGTAAGAAGACCAGTGTGGCTGCACAGAGAGAATGGGAGGGGGGCAAGGGTAGAAAATGAGGAAAGAGAGGCAGGCATGGCCAGATAATACAGGGTCTAGGAGACCATTGAAAGGAGATTCGATTTTATTCTAAGTAAGTGGAAAGCCACCGGAAAGGGAGTAAGTGATACAATGGTTTACATTTCAGAACGATGATTCTAGTTATTTTATGGCGAATGGTCACCAGGTGGTGGCAAGAGTGAAAATTAAAAAGAGAAGTCATTGCAGTATTTGAGGCAACATTCAACGTTGCTAAGACCAGTGTGGTAGCAACGGAGAGAGGGAGAGATGCTCAGATTTGGGATATGTTTTAAAGGTAAGATCCAGAGAATTTGCTTATGGATTGGATGCAGGTAGGGAGGGGTAGAGAGGAGGTGAAGACTCCAAGCTGAGATTCTAGAATGGATGGTGGTGTCATTTACTGGAAAGGGAAAACGAGAGGTGGGAGCAGGTTTTGTATGTTGCTTGTATGTTGTTTTGTTTTGTGGGAGGAAGAAATCAAGGAACTGGTCTAAGAATCTGGACAGTAATAGTTGACTCAGGCAAATGGGTGTGTTTGATAAAGAATTGACAAGACTTGCCTATGAGTGTGATATTGAGAAAAAATGGAGTGAATCAAGAAAAATGTCCAGTGTCTGCTTAGGCAAGTGAGTGGATAGTCATAGTAGGACAGCATATGGTTTGAACATCCAGATTTTCAAGCACACCTGAGATATCCAGGTAGCAAGTCTCTAGATGGTTTTCCAATGAAAAGATCTGAAGCTCAAGGGAGATATCTTTATGGACTAGAGAAATTTAGAGAGACCTCAGCATTAGGTGTGTGGCGGGAGAGAGGATTGTCTGAGAGTTTGCATGCTGAAATGGGAAGAAGGGATGAAACACTGGGGGAAAAGAGGATAGATTCCTGATGGGACATGAGCATCCAAACCCTTGTGAGGTAATGTAAGGTTACTTCAAACCTTAGAAAGAGAGGTGGAGAGAGAGAGAGAGTTAATTGCAAACAATCATGCTTACTTTAGCATTTTGCCTAAAGCTGGTCTTCAAGCGGGGATGATGGATGACATCAAATTTATCAGTGCTTTTCAAACTATTCTTTGCCCTCCCCCAGAACTACTGATTTAAAATCTTCTTGAGCAGGACAGGAAATTGGCAGCTTATTTCAATGTTGGACATTGAAGCTTGCGAATGATGGTGCTAAGGTTCATGACGCTGAGGAAGGCCTCACGTGAATCACTTGAGCTGTTCATGCTTTACAGACACTGGGGGCTCCATACCATTGACTCATGGATAGACTTGCTTTTAGATCATGTCACAAAAGTCCATGTCTTAGTCCAGTGAGCCCTGAACTCATCTGGTCACAAGGATCATCTGGGACTTTGGTAAAAACACACATTTCCAAACCAATTCCCTAGAAATTCTGATTCAGTGATGCCTGGGTCTGTGAATTTAACAAGTAGTCCCGAGGTGATACTCATGATTCGGCAAGGTTGAGAAACATTGCTTTAGTCAAAGTATTTTTTGTCTCATAAGTGAAAATCTAGGAGCAGATCAGAAGCAAAGGGCAAACAAACCCCCAGCTGAAGAAGCAAAATAATATCCAAAGTCTTCCAGATGTTTCCATGTTTATGAAGCGAATTCTGGTTTCATTAGCTGCCTTGATTTCATTTATGCTGCTGGTTGAGTCAAGAATTCAGATAATACAATACATTACACAGAGACAATGATGAGAATAGTCACTTAGATTATGCAAAAAAATAAATAAATAAACAAGCCAACAAACAAAAAGAGGATGCAAAAAAGATGGGGGGAGGAAGGAAAGTAGAACATTCTAAACTCATTTCATTAAAGAGAAGAGATTTTTTGAATTGACCATAATATCAAAGGTTCTCTGCTCTATATAATTCGTTCCTCATTGCCACTTCCCAAGTCATTTCTCAACTGTCTTACAGCGTGATAGGTCTTTTCACTAATTTATAATTCATTGCCTAGTCACAGTTAAACAAAAAGATCTACTGAGCTTTCTCACATCTCCACTGTTTTGTTCCAACCTTCTTCCTCCCCCATGAAATATGCATTTGGGAGTTGATTAATGTATCCATCTGGAACCAATATACCAAATTCCTGGTTCCAATATCGAATATTCAGCTATCAAGTTTAGACAGCAAGGGAGGAAGCATTATCTGAATTGATTTGTTTTTTAAATTTCGGAAAGCAAGCAGCAAGTCTTTGACTGGCAAGAAATTTATCTGAAATTGCCTTCTAATCTTTTCGACTTTTGAGTGCAGAGGGTAAAATTTGGGGAGCAAGAGTTGAAGAAGCAAGGGGTTACCGTGATTTATCATCAGTGACACTACAGCAACGTGGTATCAAGCATTGTTCATAAGGTAAATATTCGAGACCTGAGTCAAATTTGTTACTTGTCAAGTATTTGAGAAAACACCAAAATATTGTCACCTCTAAAACATCCTGTTTCTTTTTTCCTGGTTGGAGCTAAAAACCACACATTGGATTGTTTTCAACATGGATGAGCATGGAAGGAAAACACAGACGTTTGGCAAATTATGACTCGACACCTTCCCCCTGGCACCAGCCACAACACAGAGACCCCATGACCTTGAACTTCAACCATATTTGAATATTGCATCATTGGGTCTTTCATGCAAACTAATCTGAGACTTGGAATTCTGTGATGTTTCTCCTTAATCTTCTCCTTTGAAATATCCTTATAACCACCCTTTCTCTCCTTCACGTACAATATTTGTTACACATGCCCAGCTCTGATGTAAAATATCTTTTATTTTTAAAAGTAGATGACTGATAAATAAATTATGTAACACATACAGTGGGAAAATATTCATTTAGTGAGAGTTATAATGTAGATATGTATTTATTGACATGAAAAGTCACATGCATATTATTTAGAAAAAGATACTTTATAACAATAATGAATCTATCATTGTTAACACACACACACTCATATTAAAGATTTTCAAATACATTTGCCTATTGTCTAGGTAGTGAGATTGTGAGCATTATAAATTTTCTCTTTCCTTTTTAAAATTTTTGATTTTTACCTTTTATGTAATTACTTATAAGGAAAAATAACTATTTGTATTCAAATATTAAAATGAAGATTTTCCTGGATTAAATTTGCATATTGACATCTACAAAACTAACAAAAAGCTAATGATGTTGAGGTAATGAACTCTTTCTGTCCCATCTCTGAGTTACAGTAGGTAGAGAAAAAATTTAAGAAGCTCACATGCTCACTGTTGATTATATTACCTACACATTGTGCTGATCTTGAAGTACAGTATTGCGAGAGACAACCAGTGATGTGTAACATAATTTTTTCCTACACAGTTGAGTCTGTATAGGAATGAATAAAAGAATAAGTGTTTCCTCAACTACAGAATGAAGATGATAAAAAAAAAAATCTAGCTCCTGGAGTTGCTATAATGATTAAATAGAGAATATTTTATAATGTGCTCTATAAAAATTGTTAGATCAGACTTCTTCTGTTGCTTATACCCTGATTGAGAGGGAAGTAACACATTAAATCAGACCCCCTCACTTATCTCAGGAAAAAAAGGGTAAATTAGTGTGTTAATTAGTCTTAAGAGAAAAGTTAGTGCATTAATTAAACATAAAAAAGATCAGACAAGTATACATAAGAATTAGCAGTGTACAAGAGAAAGCCTTGGGTCAGAGGAAATCAGACTTAAGGATCTAACACCTCATGTCTCCAATTTCTTATGGTTCTTTCTTTTTTTCATAATTCTTTTTCCCCTTTTAAGGTGACAAGATATTGAAGTGATTAAAGGGAATCACAGTAAAAAATTAAAGGCAAAAACAAAGCAAATAGAAGAAGGAAATCCATAGGAGTATGTATACAGTTTACATCCATATTTTTCTGCCTATAAGAAGATAGATACAGAGATTGAGATGGGAAATGGATAGAGATACATACAGATGAATTGAGATTATGGGTTGATTTGGCTTCATCTACTTTGTGACCTCTATTTTTTTTCTTTTTTCTTTTTTTGGGTTTACTTTGTGACCTCTAGATTGTTGATAAATTTCCCAAATTTTATAGAACATCACACTGAGCTACTACAATGAGGATATTTTAATGTGAGATTTAAAAAATCATTATTTTTATTTTATTTCTTCATTCAAACTTTTATTTCTCTCTTGAAATTTTTACCTATATTAGATAATATGGCTTGACACAAACCACTCGATGTCTATTTTCAGCTTCCAGGGGTCTCATACATGTCACTGTTGAGACCATAAACTATGAGAAAACATAAATAAATACAGTTAAGTGTAGTATGATTGGTTAATAAGATAATTGAAGAAGTTTCTCAAGGTATTCTAAAGACTTAAATGGATTTAGAGCCAATTCTATTGACTTAGCATTTGGAATAATAGAAAATTATAAAATTTGTTTGCATTTTTATCCAGGTTATACATTACTAAGTATGTAAAGCTAATTGTTATGGTACAGTTATTTCCTGCCACTACTTCAAAATTCTCTCTTCCTCCCTTTTCCACTTTTTTTTATGTTCCTGTTATTTTTGATGCCAGAAGGAAGCCAAGAGTTATGAGAATAATATGTTATGTAAGGGTGAAGCATCTGAAGCATCAGCTGATAAGTTTAAAGAAGAGAATAAGGTGAACCCCTTAGTGTTCCCATTGGCAACATTTTTATTATTCCATATGCTACTAACAAATTTTTCCTAATTTTTTCTTAATTTTTGGAACTCTGGACCTCTCTGGTGTTTATTTCCAGGTTCTTCGTGTAACTGGGATTTGAGATTATATCTCTTTCTGTAGTTAATTTATATACATTTTTAAGCATTTCTAAAAGCAGTTGTCAAATGTACTCAGGGACTAGTAATGGAGGCATAAATGCAGGATTTAATAAAGGAGCTATTTCTCAGATGCATTATTCCATGCCATGAAAGGTAAGCGATATGTTCAGTGCTTAGAAAAAAATGAATCAAATGATGTCATGGGTTGAATTGTGTCCCTAAAAAAGATCAGTTGAAGCCCTAAACCCCAGTAAGTCAGGTTGTGACCAGATTTTGAAATAGGGTCATTGTAGATACAATTAGTTAAGTTCAAATGAGGTCACAAAAGCAGTAGGTCATAAAATGTAGCCCCTAATACAATATGACTGGTGTCCTTATAAGAAGACAGAGACACAGGGAGAATGCCAGGTGATGACCTAGGCAGCGATTGGCTTGATGCATCTGCAAACCAGGAAACACTAAAGATTGACAGCAAAATACCAGAAGCTAGGTGAGGCCAGGAAGGTTTTCCATACGTCTTTAGAGAGAGCAAGGCCCTGCTGATGCCTTGATTTCTGAGCTCTGGCTCCCAGATCTGTGAGACAGTAAATTTCTGTTATATTAAGCCAAATAAACAAAGGGCAAAAGCAAAGACTAATCATTTGCTGTTTTAAACCTTCCAATTCTTTGTCCATATCTATCTGGTATTTTAGTCTTACATTCTCTGTCTGGTCTCTAAGACTCCTACAGCCCTTCTCGGCATTCTGTTTGTAGTGCATTTATAATACAGCACAGAACAATATGTTAAGCCCACCTTATTTGATGGTGCTCATACACCACTAAGATTGGATAGCTGTCTCTTTGGTGTGCAGAGAATGGAAACCTGAGGCAAAAGGGGCACAGAAATTATGCTTTTAGGGAACTATACTCAATATTTTGTAATAACCTATAAGAGAAAAGAATGTGAATCACTATGCTGTAAACCTGAAACTAACACAACATTGTAAATCAACTATACTTCAATAAAAAATTTTGAATTAAATTTAAAAAAAATAAGAAATGTTTCAGTTTTATTATCCAGAGAAGAGCTCTGTAGCCTGGGGCCTACTTTATAATTTTCTCCTGGTATCAAATCCATCTTTTAATTAATAATCATTTTAAGACTTAGCTCTAAGTTCACAGAATCAAGCAAGAGATGGTTAAGAGCGTGAGATTTGGAAATGAGTTGTGAGTTCTGCATTATGCCTGGCAAGGTGACATTGATCAAGTTACCGCACTTCTCTTAGTCTCAGGTCTGTCATGGGTAAAATAGGGATAGAAATTCCTCTGACATAGGATCACTGCAATGATTAAATATGATAATATCTATAAAATATTTAGCAAAGCGCCTGGCCTGTGGAAAGCACTAAATAAATAGGACCTATCATTGTCACCATCCTTATTCTGTAACCACTGCAACACCCTTTACCTTTTTGCTAATTTAAGAGAATCCAATCTCTAATGGGTCAAATACAGTATATTTTCCTGCAAGGTGTGGCTCCTGTTATGTGAAGAAGGCCACAAACAAATGGTAAACAGGGAAGTGCTACCAGTGTAACAGGAAAATCGTGTTAGCTCACACACGACATTTCCTGGATAATGGGAGGCAAAGAAGGAAGAGTAGAATTATAACCTTCCACAGGGAAGGAAGATCTCTCAACCTGGCTGCTGTACTTGTGGAACAAGCCCTTTCATCTATGTTTTAGGAAAATTTGACACAAATTCTTGCATTCCATCTTTCCTGCCCCTCCCCCACTCTCCCCCAAGATACGGGCTCCCTGCTGTGAGGTTGCTATTGGCTCTGGGCAGGTTGCACTTGCTCTTACCTTAGCAGCTGCCCCTTCCACCAGCCCGGTCTCAGTTCCTGCAGCTGTGAACCAATCTAATGGATTGCTGCCAGGTTCACTCTACTGGTTTTATTCATTCTTAATATCTGCAGCCAAGAAAATTCATGATGCCTTCCCCAGGTTCAAGTCATTGCTTTTGTTAAGGCTCTAGATACGCAGGGCATCAGCACAGAGTGCTTTGCCACCCTCCTCTTATTCATAAGCCCGCTTATTTTAAGCGCATGATTTTACAGAATGTAAAGTTTTTCAGGAATGCTTTATTTAAAAAACACCTCAAGTGTGGTAGGCATTAGCAGGGGATCCATTGAGGAATTACTTCCCAAACTCTCATACAAAGTAACTCAATAGTGAAACTATACACTCCAGTTGAAGATCTTCCCTCCAGATCATTCGGCTGATATGAACGATGGTGGGGGGTAGTCAGGAGGAGTGGACAAAGATTTCAGAGAGACAGCCGCAAGAAACATGGGAAAAAAAGGAAAAGTACATGATAGACTGTCTTTCTAAAAAGTAGTCATAAATCCTGAAAACAATTTATTCTATTTTGCAACAGCACACCCACAGACATTCTTTCCAGTTGACTTTTTGATTTGAGAGTTTGTGGGTCATTCACTCTGTGTGTGTGTGTCTGTTGTAACCTTGGTTCAACTAAAAATAAAGTGGGATCAGAGTCAGCAATCTCACCAGGCAGCCTGAGAGGCTGGGATCAGAGCTTGTGATTAGTGGTCAGAGCTGCTGTCAAAGGAAACAGACCAGGTCATCATCCTCGGGATTACAGATGCCTCAGTGAGGATAAAATGTAGGGCTTTCTGTGGCCCTTGATATTACTACTGTGTTAAGTTTTTTCTTTAATCCAAAAGATATTTAATACAGTTGATCCTTGAACAATACAGGGCATGGGGAGGGGGTGGTGTTGGCAGGGTGTAAGGGCACCAACCTGCCACTTAGTTGAAAATCCTTGTGTAACTTATAGTCGGCCCTCCATATCCACAGTTCCACATCCAAGGATTCAATCAACCTTGTAATATTGTACTATTTACTATTGAAAAAAAGCTGCATATAAGTGGTGGATCCACACAGTTCAAACCCGTGTTGTTCAAGGTCAACAGTGTTTACAGTTACCATTGTCAGAAACTTCCAGAAGATTACGTTTTACAGAATCAGCAAAGTGGATTATAAAGAAATACATCAGTGTGTTTCTACCTCAGGGATTTGGTCCTCGCTGGGAATCTGCTGGGAATCTGCTTTGCACAGACATCTGCATGGCTTATTGCAGGGACGCTCACTGACTGCCTTTCCCCAGGTGTTTCCCATCCTCTTTCTTGATTTATTATTCTTCAGAGCATTATCATCACTTTATACACTCTATGGAAATTGTGTTTGTTGACTGCCAGCAGATGATCCAGAAAAAAAATGTTTACAAATTCTGAGGCTATCCAAATTAAAAACCAGTTTCCTATTTGATTTGCTCCAGGTGGGAAGATACTTTTTACCAGGAGAAAGAGAAAAACAGAGAGAAAAAAATTGAGAGATGGAGAGAAAGGAAGGAAGGGAGGAAGGAAGGGGGGAAGGAGGGAGGGAGGAAAGAAAGAGAGAAGAAATATAATTGGAGAAAATACTTTAATGTGTAGCCTTGTTCAAGTCCTTCTAAATCACATCCCAGAGGACACCTTGGACCCAAGATGACATCATGAATATTTTTAGAAGAAGGCAGAAAACATCTTCTTAAAAGCCTTTGCTTCTTAGGTATTCAAAAGTATCACTTTTCCTGCTCTGGGGTCACTTTAAAATATAATTAAACCATAGAGCTTAGCATGGTGGATGAGCGGTGGTCACTGCAGTGAAAAGTACAAGGCTGTGTGACTTTGGAGAGGCATGGGGGACAGACAAAAGAATACAATTTTTACAGATCAGCTAGGCACAATTCAGGTTAAGAGATGATCTAGAGTTGTACTTGAAAACATACTTACTTATAAAAAGGAATGAACTTCCGATATATACAACAACATGCATAAAGCTCACATGCGTTATGCTAGGCAAACATAAAGCCTTTGAAGCCAAAGGCTGTGTACTGTAGGACCTCATTCATCTAGCACTTGGACCAGGCAAAACTATAAGGACAGAGAACAGGTCAGTGTTTACGAAGGTCAAGAGAAGGTGGGTGCTGGTATTGCCCCGATTGGTTGGAAGCCATCACATGATGTGGCTATGGCCGTGGGACTCCAAATCAAGCACACTTTGGAATCACTGGCACAAATTCTCACTACCAGAACCCTAAGAAATCAATGGTAGGTATGCTAGGGTCTGGAGAACAAAAATGATTATGGGGCATGCGCCCCGGAGTTGGTACAAGGATGGCAAGGCTTGGCAACAGAGAGATGCTGCCATTTATGTGAGTTTGTGGGGCCTCACCTTAACGTTGCTTATGGGCTTAATATTATGGGCTTCAGTTTGTGAAAGCCCAATCAGAGAGGATGAAACACTGTGGATTCTTGATTGCCTGAGGCTGAGTTAATCAGTATGTGGATTATTCGGTGAGGTTCCTCTAATCAAAGCTGTTCTGCCTTGTCAGCATGTCCTTAACTGCAGTCCATCATGCTTCTGGATCATGGGCAGCGGCTGTATTTTCTGTCCGCACCAGAATGCAGGGTATCTGTGGCCACCACCCCATACACCCAGTACCCTGGTAAGCAGAAAGCCTATGAGCAGGGGAGTAGAGAATCGGAAGCAACATCACCCGGACTTGGGGAGATCCCAGAAGGTCTTGCAAGGTGTGACTTTTGAGCTGAAACTTGAAAAATAAAGTTCTGAGATAGGGAGAATATTGAGAGAAGTGTTTCAGGAGGAGGAAACTGCATACTCTAAATATGAATGCGTAATTATGATGTTAAATGTGGAGTACTTTGAGACATCGTTGTGTGTGTGTGTGTGTGTGTGTGTGTGTGTGTTCATAATGTAATTTTTTTAGAACATAAAAGTGGTGGAAAGATAGGCAGTGCTTGGGGAGACCATGGGGGAACTTCATTACCATCCAAAGACTGTAGCTTTTTTTCCTCCCTCCTCTGACACTTCTCTCCTGGAAGGCAAGTAGCATAATCAAAATTTTGCTGATGTTGCATAAGATGGAGCACCACCTGACCATTTGTTCAAGGGTGAGTAAACTGCTAATCTAATGCTGAACAGTAGAAACTTGTTTATATCTATGACTGTAATGGCCAAGAATCAGACGCACAGGGTAAAAAATACGTTAAGACAATGTCATTTTTTACGTGGGCCAATTCTTTTTTTTTTTTTAATATCTTTATTGGAGTATAATTGCTTTACAATTGTGTGTTAGTTTCTGCTCTACAACAAAGTGAATCAGTTATACATATACATATGTTCCCATATCTCTTCCCTCTTGCATCTCCCTCCCTCCCACCCTCCCTATCCCACCCCTCTAGGTTGTCACAAACCACCTAGCTGATCTCCCTGTGACGTGGGCCAATTCTTAACTGTAGCCACATTCTAAGTTCCTATGTATCTCTCCCCTGAGTTAATTAAAATTAGCAGGGACTCACCAATCATCAAAGGGATTCACAAGCTTTAAAAGATGAACCATTAATTAAGGCTTCTCTGTGTCAGCTTCAAATTGATTTTTCAAATCTTGGTTGACTCCTACACATGCAAGTATGAAGCAAAGAGAATCACCATTTTCCTTAGAAAAGAAATCCACAAATCAGAACTGGTTTAATTCCAACATAATTTGGCAAATTACGGAGAGTTAGAAATAAAGAAGGAATATCAGTTTTAGTGAATGTGAGGATAAAAAGTTAACAGCTTGATTTTATTTGGGACAATTCCAAATTGGCTTATTTTAGTCTCATATTCCAAGCAAGGCCACAAGTCCATGTGGAACCGGTTCTTAGTATGAAATTCTTCCATTTGGTGTTGCTTCCAATTCCCAGGGGCTGTCCTGTGAAATTTGGTTGGGGAATTTTCTGTTGAAGTTCTCTGTGTATTGCTTGATACAAAATAGTAACTCAGTAAAGACTCATATTATCCAAATTTGAAAATCAAACTTAATGCTCACTATCTGAGCCTCACCATAAACCTGTAAGTAGAATC
Source organism: Physeter macrocephalus (assembly GCF_002837175.3). Taxonomy (NCBI): domain Eukaryota; kingdom Metazoa; phylum Chordata; class Mammalia; order Artiodactyla; family Physeteridae; genus Physeter; species Physeter macrocephalus. Next base: position 78,697,548 of record NC_041222.1, read on the forward strand.
ACTCCCATTTTACTGATGAAGAAACTGAGTCATAGATTTAATTCCCAGTTTTCATGGTAGGACAATGCACATTCCTCCTTCATAAGAAGATTAAGGTACTGCTGTTTTGTTTGCTTGTTTTGGTATATATGTCCCTAAAATGTGTTTCCTAAAAGATCTGTTTACTGTCTGTCTTCCCCATTAACCTGTGTATCCTAAAAGGAAGGGACTATGTCTGTCTTGTTCAGAGCTCCATGCCCAAAGCCTAGGACACTGTATAGAAAACAGAAGTTTCTCAGTATCTGTTGAATAAGTACACCACAAAATATACTTTAAATTACCTTGTCCTCTCTCCAGCTACTGCAGTTTTTCCTACTATTTGGAGGTTTAGCATTAATCAAATAGGTCCTTATACCTAGATACCCATTAATAGGTTTTATCTCTAAAGAAAAGCAATGTGAACAAAGGTTTGGATAGTTTTGTTTGCTCTCCACACAGCAGAAATGAGCAAATTGGTGTGTACATTCTAAAGTCTCCCTGAGATCTGTTTACATGGAAACGCAATTATTATGGGGATACTAGGCTCACACTTACAGCTACAGCTGGGCTTGTAGGAGGAGAGGATCTGAAAGTGTTGGTTGGATTCCACTTGTCTAAAGATTGCTGGCCTGGCCCCGACATCCCCTTTCATCCTCCCTTTCAGCTGATTTATCTTGAAGGAGGAAAACTAAGCAAGGAGTAACAGATTTCTGTGGTAGAGTATGAGAATTAGGATCACAAGGCAATTGTACGTTTCAAAGCTGTGGAAAGAGGCTCTATCTCATGCATACATTTAAGGAAGCATAAGCCTGGAATAATTAATTTTCCACTAGAAATGATCTTGAGAACTTTTATTTTCAATGAAATTCCCAATCACAGTTGGGGATGAATTTAGCAACAATACGGTTTTTTTTTTTCCATCTCAGCTTTACTTTCGGAAACTGTCTTTCAAAAGGCCAGAAAGCAAGTTTGATTTTTTTCACATGCAGAAACAAACAAAAAAATAAAACACAGAAGGACTTGTGTCTTGAGATCTAGGGGCAAGCTTAGTGCCTATGTCTGAGTCGTGTAAAACACAAAGAAGCCACTAACAGTGGGCTGAAAATACAGAACTTTGCACCTTTATTTCAGTTGAGTTGATGTACTTTATTTAGCCATCTGGACAAGGGAATTTAATATTTTCATGCTCTCACACACAGATATGCCAAGACCTATATGCAAGGGGAATATTTCATCGATTAATCCATGTCCGAAGGCATCCAAGTTTTCTATTTTTATGATCTCAATTTTACATATGAGAAACTAAGGCCAAGAGAGATTAATTTCCCCCAAGGTCACCCACTTAATAAGTAGCAGAGCAGGAATTCGGCATGTTAAGTTCCAGCACTCGGGTCTATAATCGTGATTCTGCCCTCCCCCATCTCTGTAAGCACGTGTTGCTCAGAAATGGGGGCTTCTCTAGTAGCTGTATCAAAAGGACACTGAAGAGACAATTCCGTAGCTAATTATGTCCTTCAAAAATGCATTTTTGATGATGATAATGACAATGATCCCCTTATTTACTTTAGTCAGCTCACCGTCATCTCTAGTTAATGAAACATGATTCCCCCCCAAAATGTGTTTTGTCTCTCTGGCTCACCAAAGGGGTAACTTATAAGACAAAACTTATAAGATACAACTTAAAAGATAACAGTAAATGTGCCTTGCTAAGAAAAGTAGGGCTGTCGGCACAGCCCACCTACATTCAAGTTGACAGCGGGATTTCTCTATGTTTACTTTAGAAGCCAAAAGCCCTGCATTGGGGTTCAGGAAATCTATATTCTAATTCCAGCCCGATAACTTTGGGCACTTAACCCTCCTGAGCCTCAATTTCCTCATACGTGCATTGGGGAATAATACTTGTTTTGCTTACTTTGCCTTAGTTACTGTGAGGGGAAAGAAACTGCGACAACAGGGAACACCAAAGCTTAGATCAGTGTATCATTCACTCAGCCATTCACATAACAAAGATTTTTACTGGGCGTGTACCTTGTGCAGGCACCATGCTAGGTGTTGGGGCTACAAAGTCTTCACTCTGGGGGAGGAAGATTCTGGACTGAAATTCAGTTTGGCTTTTTGGGTGGTTAATAGCATGAACTTTGTTGGATTTCTTTTTAGGACTCAGTATGTATAAACAGAATTGAAAAATTTGGAATGTTCTGGATCTCTCATCCTATATTTGGCCACAGAATGCATGGAAACTAAAACAGAAAACAAAGCAACCAAAAATGCATCAATGGAGCCCAGGCTGGATGGGTCATATCAAGGGAAATCCTGGCTGTCAAGAGGGTGACGGTTCCCATGACAGCAACACTGTTCCTCTGTGCACGACAAAAGGAAAACACACCCCACTTGAGCTATGTCCGATATAGCCCAGCCAGTTCTGCCCTCCATACACACCTACTCAGATCTGAGATTAGCCAGTTGGTCGTAGTGCCTGATGTTTACGGGGTGGTGGAGGGGCAGGGGCAGGCGTGCTGTGGAAGGAGTTAGCTTCTGCCACCCATGGCCCTTCTGGAACCCTTCTATTTCCTCCCATTCGGACGCATGTCTTTTCATGTGTGAAATGAATTTTCTGATTTCTGTGAAGTCCTTAGGGAAATAATCACGGCAGTAAGCATGCCTACTGGCCACCTTAATTGGCAACAGGGCCTCTGCAGTTGCCATCTTGCAATTCCTAATAATCTAATCTTCCACTTTGTTTTGCAAACGAAGCCTGATGCGACAACACAACGGAGTATGCACTGGATCTTGAAAGCTTGTTCATACAAGGTCCAGCTTCCCACTACCTCTTTCAGGCATGTTCTTGGCCTTCCCCTCCCCACTCTCTGGAGCTCTGGGTCCTCCCCAGCATCCTTCAGCTCCCACCCAACAAGTGCCCCTGGCGGGGAACTGGGCACAAGAATGCGGACAGCTACGGTGTCGCACGGTGGCCACAGCAGAAGGCCCAGGGGATGGGTAGGGGGAACGCAGTAGCCAGTACGCTGCGCACGCGCATGCGCACCTCTGACGGCGGGCCCCCGGGGCTTCATGAGGGTCTGCACTCACCTCGGGGCATCCTGGTGCCCAAGGGGGCGTGCCATTAACTAGGAAATAAACACCATGGCAGATAGACAGAAGCCAAGAAAAAAAGGAAATGGTTTCTATTTTAATACCTTCCATAGCACTGTTTGCTGCTTTGGAACAGAGCCCTGCACTTTCAGTGTTGCGCTGGGCCTCCTAAGATTATGCAGGGGCCCTGCTGGGAAGCTCAAGTTTCCCCGGGGTAAAGACCTGACTCACTTTTTAACGCTCACAGGTTAAAACAAAAAACAAAACAAACAGCTGACAAAAAGGACACATCTCCCCAGTGAAGAGGAAAGGGAAAACACAGGGAAAGTTACATTTACTAATGCCCGTTCCCAGCTGGAAGGAGGCTGATGCTTCACTGACATCATCTTTTAAAAACTCCCAGAGAATCTGTTCGGGTGGGGTGGGATGGGGGAGAGATTAGCTTTGTTTTCAAGATGAGGGAACAAAGGCTCAGGAAAGTAAACTGACTTGCCCAAGACACTGAGCTGGTGTCTGATGCAGGGTCAGGATGCAAACTTGGGTTGCTGGGTGCTAAAGCCCACAGGCTCTGTGTTTCCAGACCTGGATACGAAATTTTTGTAAAAGGAGAAAAATGCCATGGACCCCAACTCAAATCATCTTTATTATAATGTCACTTAAATGTATAAGAACATAAACCTAGGTATTACCTCTTTAGGCTTGATATAAGTTCTCAGGTTAAATACAAAGGAAACTACAAAATCAAATAAATTCACATTAAAAACAATAATGTAATAGATGGTGTTTTGCTCAATGTTAAATTCAAATTAAATTTGAATTTAATTAATATTGAATTTAATTGTGGAAAGATGTATTTCATGGCTTGTTCTATATTTAATTTCTGAATTTGACTTTATGCATACATAGGGAATTCTTGAACACATGAGCATATAGTATAAAATTATGTTAACAATTTGAAGGTTTTTATTATTTTGTTTTATTTTATTTCATTATTATTACTGTATTTCCAGGCGAGTGTTATCAGACCTTATGCTTAACAAAAATCACCACCCTTGATGGTGAGTTGCTTGGTCACTTATAAAATTGTACTGTTCATTTAAAGATAAATTTAGTATGACAACATTAGCAAATCTGTTCCAATTATTTCTGGACTAGGGATTATAACACTTTACTGCACATTTACTACTACACTTTCTCCTAATGAAATGTTGTAAATAGTTGACTAGAAAAGACAGTGGCTACTAACCAATTGGTATGGAGGTATTTCAATATTTTAACACATGGTTATGGCTGCACCATAACAGCTCAATACAGTACAATACAATACATGCCTGTTACAGAAACTTACTCTGCCCTTGGCCATGGCCTTCCCTATCACTGCTCATCAAAGAAAGCATTTAAATATGTGTATGCTTGTGTTCCTTTCCTGTAGTGTGTAGTATTGTGTGTGAGTGTGAATGTACAGATCTATAAATACATATGTATATATTTGTGAATATGTGTATATGTATATGTCAGGAAATTTCTGGGCCTGGAGGGAAAATACAAGGGCTCATCTTTTATCCTTGTTATTGAAAATATTTGTTCTGTACATAATAGGTACACAAAAAATGGTACTGAATCTTATGTTACCAGATGCTCTCTTTCTCAGGCGTTATTTTTCCCTCGGTCTTGGGTTCCCTGCCAACTCCAACCCAGTAAAACATCTTATCCTATTGTTGGATTATCTCAGGCTGGCAAACTAACTTACATATAGTTACTTTATTATTATTTTCTTGGTTTAACCAATAATTACGTAGTGCTTACTTTCAGTAAGGAAGAGATCTAAGTGTTTTATAATATGAATTACTTCATAGTTGTCTTAGGTTGCGTTTCCCTGTGACTAGAATTTAGAGGAAGTAGTTTGTTTGGGAGGTGATTCCAAGGTGTTTTTGTCAGGTTGGAGAGTGAGATTGGGAAGGAAAAGAAGCCACTGTGGGTGCATTCATGAGTAGTTACCATTGTGGGGAGCTGGGCTTGATTCTGTTAGGGGCCTCTGAGAGGGGATGGTGAACAGATGCCTCAGAGACTCCCCACAGGGACAAGAAAGCTGGAGTATTTCCTACCCATCTCTTCTTTCATTGGTTAGAGGAGCTGCTCCCAGGGGCCATTAGCTCCTTGGCACTCCTGGCCTGCCTCACACGTGGCTGAGTGGTCCAAGAGCCCCTTCCAGAGAGGATCGGGAGGCTGCAGTAAGAAGACATTGGTGTTCAAGAGGAGGGTGCCCAGGGGGCTTAAGGGGGCCACCAGCATCTGCTGCCATACTAAGAGCAACACCATCATCACACACATTTGACAGGCGAGGAAATGAAGGTCCGGGGAGGTTAAGTGCATTGCCCCAGGTCCTAGAGACAATGAGTGCAGGAGCTGGGGTTCTTACCCCATGGTTTGGTTACAGTCTGTCCTCTTAATAACTACAAAGGGAATCAAAAGGAATTGTATCCCTCTGGGTACTTTTTCCCCAAAATATTCCACTTCAAATGATAAAGAGGTCTTAATGATGCATACTTTCTAATTCGCTGTAGAAGAAATCCGTTGGTAATAATATATTCTTTCCTTTTCTGTTGACTCTAAACAAATATTTCTGAATGTGATTCTCCTTTTTCTTGGATGACTCTCTAGGATAAAGTCTGCAACTTTTCTATCGAATGCAAATTACCTAAAAGGAAACAAAGAACAGTAACTGTTTGAAAGAGATGGGAATGATGTTACAGTCAGGGGTGGAATTATGTGTCCCAAGGATCAGGGGATGGGACTGGGTATCTCACAAAATACGAGTCGTACTATTTACTTACAACACTTGCATAAAAGTAAAAGGGAGAAAGGCTCAGAGTCCAGGCGATGGGCCCTTGTTGGGAGATGAAGTGTGTCTCCCTCTCCAGGAACAAGATCCAAGGCTGACATGCCTTTTATGAGATGCCATCTGGAGTGATGTGAGGTGGAGACTCCATGGGCCTGTGACTCACAGATCAAAGTCCTGGAACTAAGTCACATCCATTTCAATCTGACTCAGACATGCACAGAATGGGCCTAGCTCACGCATTCCACATCTGTTCCCTATGTTCAGTTTTTTTGTCAGGTGACATGACAAAAAAGGTACAAGACACAGCCCCAACTGCAAAGAACAACCCGATGTTGCAGGAGATGTATTGAGATATTCATTTGAGTCTGTTCTCACTACAGTCCCCTTTCCAGACCCCTCCCTGCTTCCAGAGGGGCTCCTTTGCCTCAGGGGAGTTTTGTGGCAGAGCAGGAAACTGAAGCTTCTGGAAGCAAGTAGTCTATCTCTTCTTGCTTTTGTAAAAGCCTGAATTGATAAAGACATTTTCTGGGTGTCCTTGATTCAAAGGACTGAAAGGGGTGTATCTGCAAGGGCAAAAAGAGAGAAGCAGAGATTTCCCCCCCTCCAAGAAGCAGGTTGAAGTGTTGAGTTTGGGGAAATAGGGACCTAGAAGGGTCCCAGGAACTGGGATCTCAGCCTTAGCAAAGATTCTGAGCCTTATGCGTGGTCCCAAAGCTGAAAGCCACCATACTGTAAGGCAACAGTATCATGGTGATTGTGACCAATGGGACATGAGAGACCCTTCCCTCCCACCAAATTCCAAACAGAAGCCTCTCAAAATCTTAAGAAATCTAGAGAGAGAGGAAGAAGTCACAGCAGCGACTAAAAATGACTTTCTATCCTGCCCAGTGTGATGAAGATGAGGGCAGTTTTAAAGATATTTCTTGAATACTTGAATTTGTAGAGTGTTTCATACTCAACACTGAATAATAGCTAACATTTTAATGTGTGTTTCAGGGACTTACCTGGTGGCGCAGTGGTTAAGAATCCACCTGCCAATGCAGGGACCACGGGTTCGATCCCTGGTCCAGGAAGATCCCACATGCCACAGAGCAGCTAAGACCGCGTGTCACAACTACTGAAACCCGCGCGCCTAGAGCCTGTGCTCCGCAACAAAAGAAGCCACTGCAATGAGAAGACCGCACACCGCAACGAAGAGTAGCCCCTGCTCGACACAACTAGAGAAAGCTGGTGAGAAGCAACAGAGATTCAACGCAACCAAAAATAAATAAATTTTAAAAAATAAAATAAAAATGTGTTTCAGTGTGCTACATGCAGGGCTAAGTACTTTGCATGAATATCTCTTACAATCCTCATAGCAATTCTGTGGGTTTGATGGTTTTGTTTTCCCCATTGCACAGATGAGGAAAATGAGGCTGTTTGTGACTTAGCTCAAGCTAAGGCCCCATCAGGTGAGATGTGACCAAGTCCGGCTGACCAAAAGGTCTGTGCATTTAACTCAATGCTGTAAGTCTAGCTCATGAAATAATTAGGGCACCACACATAAGAGTACATGGGTAAGGATTAAATTCAGTGTTTCAGCTATAAATGTTGCAACTTCAGAGGAAAGAGAGACCAGTGAAGGCTGCAGAGAGGAATGTCAGCACCATGAGGGCTGAAAGTTTGATTGATTTTGTTCAGCGGTGCATCCCAAGTGCCTAGAACAGCACCTGGCCCATGTTAGGAACTTAATCAATATTTGACGAGTGAATGAATGAATGAATGAATGACAGGGACCCAGAATCCTGCCTTTTATGATGAGAGGGCTTTCGAGAATCCAAAGGAAAGCCATTCCAAGTGGGGTAAACACCACTTTGACAAATCACCTTGTAAATGGTTAGGGATTTGTATGACCAAACACTACTTGATGCATTTCCAAAATGGGCTCATTATCCTTGCTTGTCTCCTCTTCCAAACCCTTAAGTGAAGGAGAAGGAATTCTTTCGGATTCTAGAATACAGATAGACTCCATTAGCACAAAGTAGTATTTTGGGTAAAGATGAGATAAGCCGAGGTAAATACCTAGATTAATGACAACAGATCCATATGTTTAGCATAGAATTATGTTTTGATTGTCCATAAGCATATAACTGCTCATTATGTCTTCATTAAAGAGTTTCGAGGGAGCCCCGGATGATTCTAATGATTAAAAGTAATGCAAAGCAAAGAGCTTTTGGATCTACCTTTCAGAACACAAAGACTCTTCTTAGAAGGGGATGGTGGCTCGACTCTAGAATTTTCATAAAACAGTCTAAGACAAGGAGAAGTCTATTGTAGAGAGTTTTTAGGGTAGAAAATACAAGGGTGTGAATTCAAGAAGATTCATTTTAAAATAAAACTATAAGGCAACGTAGCAATGTGTTTCAGAGATCCTGACAAGGAAATGGTTTTATTTCTGATTTACTACTGGGGCAAGTCAGACCGGGAACACATAAGGGATTTTCCCTAGGATAGCAGACCCAAGCCTCCTAATACCATCCTCAAATCTATGGAGAGACACCGTGACCAAAGAAAAGTTCGAAGGAGAAATCACCTGTTAATATTCTAAGACAGTCTGCAACCAAAATTAATGGTGAAATGGAAAAGTATATACATACAGTTCATTTCCTATATGAACTCAAATGACCTTCTGGCTTCTCTAAATGAGAAGTCTGACGTTTCCCTTGGCAGTATTGCTGGGGAGATAAGATAAATTGGAATTCCTGAGATGATCTGGGATACTTATCAGTAGAAACAGCTTCAAGGGAAATGTCTGCTTTCTATCTCTTGAAAATTAAGAAACCACTGACAGGAAGAAGTTTTGGTATTTGATAATAAGAAGGCAGCATGTACCACAATATTCTAGGGCATAGAGTAAACAGAAATCGATCTGCATAAAAACAGACTCATTGAAACATCGCTGCCTGCTCGCTCCTGCCTTAGCCGCCCCCAACCTGGCTCCTCTGTCTGCCCAGAGCAGCAGTACTGTCATGTCAAAGGCCCACTGTCCTGTTTGTGTCCATTGGGGTCATTGTTACCATTTTTTTTTTTTTTTACCGTTGTTACCTTTATGTAAACACTGGCACTTTCCTGACATACGCTCCAACACCAAGGAGAGCAAGGGAAAGAAATGTTGGTAGTGACTGTCAAGTGTCTAGGGATATAGTTTACAATGACAGTGGATTCTATTCCACTTTCTGGACTTTAGGGTAATGTTCACCACTGCCCCACTGGGGCCAACTATGGGAGTGACATTGGCAGTGCTGCACAAAGAGTAGGTAAACTTTTTGATTCTTTCCCAACGTCAAATTTAATCCCCAAAGGCAAGAACTCATTTCACTTCCTCATTTTCCTAAGACTCAGTGCTAAAATTCCAGTATGTTTTTCTGCTATAAGATTTGAAACTTTTATTGGTCCTGGAGGTACCAGAAAAGGTACAGAAGAACCCTTGCTTGCAGTACCAGCTTCAAAAACTTTGAGCTAAAATCAGGAAACTTGAAAACATCAAATATAAAGGCTATTTTGATTGAGACAAATCTTTTGCACTTGCATTCAGATGCAAATTCTGATGGAAAGATTAACATTAATTACAGAGAGAAAGATCTACTTAGAGGTGAGATAACTCTGCCTATTTTCAGAGAGAATGGCTGGCGTGTGTTGCAGACAGATTGTGCAACTACAGTGGCCTCTTTGAAACACAAATCTGACTGTGCCACTCTCCTGTTTAAAACCTTGTACTGGTTCTCTTTGACATTAATGCATATTCATCAGAATCCTGTTGGTAGTAAGACACAAAAACCAACTTAAAAGGGTTTAAGTAAAAAGTATGTTTATTGGCTTATGTGGCTGAAAATTCCAAGCTATGGGACAGGTTCTAGATGGATCCAGGGGTTCAAATAATACCACCAAGAATTTATCTATTTCAGGACGGGGTCTGGAAGGAGGCATGCTGGGTGTCTAGGGTGCAGGTTTTGAGGCAACTGAGTTGTGTAAGTGCTAACCCCACTCTTAAAGGGCCCTGAGAGTCAGAGCCTGCTTCCTTATATTTGTGCCTTAGGCATGTTGCTGGCCTCACCTGTCAAGGCCCTGAGCCATCTCCATCTCTCAGCTCTTGTTTTCACCTTAACTTCTTTTTCAGGTGAGTTCTTCCCTTGCAATGGCCATAAGGTCCAGGCATGATTCTATCATTTTAGTAAACTTTCCCCTTTCCACCTATGCCTCCCTCAAAATCTTTTCCTTGTAATGTCAAGAAAGAACAATTCTAGAATTTGGCCCTGATTAACTTGGGTGCGGCTGAATCATTTAATACTATGTAGTCCCTCAATTATTCCCTTTTCCTCCTGGGCATACAGCTAACCTATATTTTGCATCTCAGTTGGGTCATGCATAGTGATCTCCACATGACCTCCCTCTCCACTCATTGACTGGCTGGTACAGAGGATTCAGCAAGTGGTTCCAGGGGCCCAGAGGATTCTGAGGCCCCAGGTTGTGACACAGCCATTGTTGAAAGGAGCCGGGATTCCTGAGTCACCATTTGGAGTAAGCCATCCTGAAGAGCCACTTGATCAGGAACATATGCGTTGGGTTTTTTGTGAGAGAGAAACCAAACACTGAGATTTGGGGATGTTTGGTACAAAAGTTAGTGATTCTTGTCCTGTTTAATCCATTGGGTATGTGCTTGTTCCTGAACACATTACTCTTGCCAGAAAGGATGGGGTATTCTCAGTGGCTAAGCCTGGGTCATGCACCCATCTTTGGTGCCCTGAGTTAGGTAGAGCCCTGCCCCAAACCACACAGATGCAGAGCGAGGAAGGAGCATTTCCCTAGAGGACAATCAAGATGCTGTTACCAGAATAGGGAGGGGGGTGTTGGACAGACAAACAAACAAACCAGCAGTCCACTACAGACCTGCACAAAACCTTTAGGCTTCCCCTTGTAATGTTATGCTGTAAGAATGCCCAAAGTGGTGAGTCATTAATTATGTTATCAAAAACCATGGAATCCTCAAAGCAGGGATGGGCCTCATCATCACTTCATCCCCAACACTGAGCACAGTTCTTCCAACTGGTGGAAATGTTCAGATGAATGAAGAAATGAATATAGTCCACTTATCCAGTTGTGGACTAAACTCACTTTTCCAGAGGATATTCATGAGATATTGAAATCTACTTTTTCACTCATATCATTAAGTAAGAAATTTAGCAATCAAAAATGATCAGTAGGGCTTCCCTGGTGGCACAGTGGTTGAGAGTCTGCCTGCCGATGCGGGGGACACGGGTTCATGCCCCGGTCCGGGAAGATCCCACATGCCGTGGAGCGGCTGGGCCGGTGAGCCATGGCCGGTGAGCCATGGCCGCTGAGACTGTGCGTCCGGAGCCTGTGCTCTGCAACGGGAGAGGCCACAACGGTGGGAGGCCCGCGTACCACAAAAAAAAAAATTATAAGTAGCATGAATATTTCTGAAACCACTTATCTATTTTACAAATCTTACTGTGTTAGTGAATCTAAAGGATAATTTTTGAATATAAGGTACTTATAATTTATTTCAGAATAGAGGTATTATGATAACTTAGTTATATCAAGAACTTACCTGCCTTATTTGTGTGTGCATGTGTGTGTGTCAAGGGAAAAACAGGCTAAAAAGCAAATTTTAAGTGAAAACTACTTTGTGGAAGTAGGTTTATTCTTCGCTTTATTTTTTCTTCCTTTTCCCATTGTTTGGGGCTCTTTAGAAGACTAGTATCCAACATATGGCTGATATGAGGATGAAACTGTAAGCAATGTCTCAGATTTTATTGTGATCTTTCTCTCTTAAATAAAGATAATGTCCTCATTGTCTGATTGAGACAGAAACTCCCCTCCTCCCTATTTAAAAAAAAAAAAAGCAGCCTTGACCAGGAGGTTTCTGAAGCCTCCATTGATAACACACAATGGCCTGTTCTTACAGGAATGTTTCATGGCCCTTAAATGAGTCACTGTTGGCTAATATGATGAAAGAGTGAAAAATGGAAAAAGAGAACCTGAGGGCTCATCAGCTAAACCCAGTCCTGGCAGGGGTCTGTGGGTATAAGCAGGAATCCATAAAAACCAGGCTAGGATAAGAGATGCCAAGTTTTATCTTAATGATGAGAAAAAGACAAACCTTCAAAGTAAATGTTTTCCAGCATCTTTTAGCTCAGGGGAGGGGTGAAAAGAAGGAAAAGGAAGGGGCACGAATGACCACTGCCATGGACCACAGCCAGTGCTCTGGGTGGCTTTGCCCCCTCTCTCGTGGGCTCTCTGATGCCAGTCTTCACTGTCCTGAGCCACAGCTGAGACCATTTTCCCATTGTATAGAGGTGAAGGACCCTACGGAGATGTATTACGCTGAGTTGTGTTTGCTGCATCCATGCCTGGAAAGATAAGATTGCCACTTTCTATCAGCTTGACCTGAGGCTCATCTACTGTGAATGTCCCCACCCTAATCCCTGGAACTTGCTGTATTACAAGGTTCTCCAGAGTTTTTATTTATGTATTTGTTTGTTTGTTATCTATTTATTTGTTTGTTTATATAAGAGGAGATTTATTATAAAAATTGATTATGGAAGACGAGAAATCCTACAATCTGCCATCTGCACGCTGAAGAAACAGGAAATCCAGTGGTATAGTTCAGTCCAAGACCGAAGGCCTGAGAACCAGGAACCCCAGTGTCCAAGGGCAGAAGATGGCTGCCCCAGTTCAAGAAGAGAGAATTTGCCCCTTCTCTGCCTTCCTGTTCTATATGAGCTCACAGTGGATTGGATGCTGCCCACCCACGTTGGGGAGCGTGATCTTCTTTATTCATTGTACTGATTCAAATGTAATCTCTTCTAGAAACAACCTCAAGGACATATCCACAAATCATTTTTTTAATCAACTTTCTGGGTTTCCCTTAGCACAATCAAGTGGACACATAAAATTAACCATGATACCTGTGAATATATTAGCCTTGTAAGGCATAAGGGACTCTGCAGGTGTGCTTAATGGTTCACAATTTTAAGATGGGAGATTATTCTGGCTTATCCAGATGAGCCCAATTTAATCATACGAGAATATTTCCTAGTTGTGGTCAGAGAGAGAGATGTGACAACAGAAGATGGATCAGAGAGATGCCACACTGCTGACTTTGAAGATGGAGTGAGGGACCATAAGCCCAGGACTGTGGGCAGCCTCTAGAAGCTGGAAAAGGCAAGAAAGAGTTCTGCTCCCTGCCCCCCACCCCAGCCAGAGCTCTCAGAAAAGAAGGTAGCCCTGCCAAAACCTTGATTTTACCCTGTTGAGATAATGTCAGAATTCTGCCCCACATAAGTGTAAGATAGTAAATCTGTGTTGTCACTAAATTTGTGGTCATTTGTTATGGCAGCTATAGAAAACTGACATATCCATCCACTAACAGATCTTGAAAAGAGATAGTGGTCCGAGGCCAAAAAAATACTTCATAGTCTGCTTGACAGTGGAAAGTGAGAAATAAACATTAAATTGTGTGTTCTATGCTTCTGCCTTCTAGTCTCATTCTGCTCAGTTATACAAATATGTAACAAGAGGAGAGAGATTGGAAGGAACAACCTTGAGTATTTATTTACTGACTTGGAGCAGAAGAAGATGATGAAGGTCAGCATGAGAGGAGCTGTCTCTGACCACTTAGGACAAACACAAGTCTGGAGAGCCCATGGTTGTGAAAATTATATCTTGAAATCAAAGTTGGGAGGAGGAATCAAAGTTGGATTACTGTTTTCTAGCTCCAGGAGCATAAATTTATTAAGATGATCAAATAAGATGATGCATGTGAAATCTCTTTGAAAGCTACACAATACAAGGTGCAGTAGGCTGGATGGTAGCCCCCACAAAGCTATGTCCATATCCTAATTCCTGGAAATTGTGAATGGGACCTTATTTGTAAAAAGTTTTTTGCCGACGTGAGTAAGTTAAGGATCATGATAAGGGAAGCTTGTCTGTGATTATCCAGGTGGGCCCTAAACGCAATCACGTGTCCTCATAAGACAAACACACAGAGAATGAGACATCCAAAGAAGAGGATGAGGCTATGTGACTACAGAGGCAGAGACTGAAGTGATGCAGCCACAAGCCAAGGAATGCCAGCAACCTCCAGAAGCTGGAAGTCAAGGAATAAAAGCTCTCCTTGAGCTCTGGAGGAAATGTAGTCTTGCTAACATCTTAATTTCAGTCTTCTGGCCTGCAGAACTGTAAGAGAATACTTTTCTATTGTTTTAAGCCACCCAATTTATGATAATTTGGTGTGGCAGCTCTAGGAAGCTAAAACAGTAAGCTTATGGACTAAGCTATAAAACAAAAATATTGGTAGAAATTACAGCATACACATTTATTAGTGCTATTAAGTTGTCCAGAGACATTCCCATATCGCAGAATGATTATCAGCATGGGAGCCCCAATCCAATTAATTTTAAATTCATGATTAGGTGGTGATATCCTTGAGGATTCTTATCTCCTGGTGCCCGTTCCCCATAGAACGGGGTGCCAAATAGACGCCAACCAAATATTTTCTGATTTGTATCACATAAGAGGAAGTAATTCATCCAGTGAGGAACTCCTTGGGAATGCAGAAACGCTGAACTGCCAAGACCAGAAGAAGTGACCCTGTGCGATCCCAGCCCACCCTTTCTCTTGGAAGCTACTGAATTCTAAGGAGAGACCTAAACTGGATCCAAGAACTCCCGGGTCATCCGAGACGCACAGTGAGCCCTCTGCAGATGTTTCCCTGTAGCTCCTTACAAGAGGAGTTTCTGGTTGGATGCCAAAGCCAAACTGGCCAGATGAACCCACAGAACCAAATGGGATCAAGTTTCCAAGGTGATGGGATCTGAAGCCACCTTGCCCCAGGGCTGTGCCCACCAGGTCATATTCTCATTGGCCTCCACCCAAACTTGAGTCATATTGCACCGTGAATTTGAGATGACTTCTGGTCCTCAGAGTGCCACCTCATTTCTTTCTAGAAACCTCTAGAAAGTTTCTAGTAGTTCCTTGAACTTTTCTAGAAATAGTTATTTTGTATGGAAACACCCCAGTGTTCTTTTCTGGCTAGCTCTGGCTCATGCCCTTCCCCCTGTCACAACACATCCCTTCCAATCAGCATGATGACTATCTGCCCTTGCAGCTGAGAGGCCAAAACAAATATGATTATCAGGCTATCTTCAGAGTGCTGACAGCACCCTTGGTGTTGGATGAGCAGGCAGCCTAAGCCACTGTGCCAAGTTCAGTTCCCAGGGGACTGTGCAGAAACTGAAAAAGGAGAGAGGACGGTATATGCATTTGAATGAGAAACATACTTCCATCAGCACCGGTTTCCTCCACCCCAATACAGCAATACAAGAAGCCACTAAAGAAACCTGCATTTTTCTTCCTTCTTCTCTTTCTTTCTTTCTTTCTTTCTTTCTCTCTCTTCCTTCCTTCCTTCTTTCCTTCCTTCCTTCTTTCCTCCTTCCTTCCTTCCTTCCTTTCTTTTCTTTTCTTTTCTTTCTTTCTTTTCTTTCTTTCTTTCTCTCTCTCTCTTTCTTTCTTTCTTTCTTTCTTTCTTTCTTTCTTTCTTTCTTTCTTTCTTTCTTTCTTTTTCTTTCTTTTATTAGAGTATAGTTGCTTTACCTTTCCGGAGAGGACGGTATATGCATTTGAATGAGAAACATACTTCCATCAGCACCGGTTTCCTCCACCCCAATACAGCAATACAAGAAGCCACTAAAGAAACCTGCATTTTTCTTCCTCAGCCATGCGTATACATATATCCCCTCTTTTTTGGATTTCCTTCCCATTTAGGTCACCACAGAGCACCGAGTAGAGTTCCCTGTGCTATACGGTAGGTTCTCATTAGTTATCTATTTAAGGCTGCATTTTTCATTACTAGTTTGGTAATTGTTCATTTATCACTGTAGAGTCCCATTCCACCCAAATATGCACAGGCGTCAAACTCCCAAATCTCTCGTCTCTCTCATGGGTGAAATTAATCATTTATCCAAATGAGATTTTCTGTGCCGTGTGGCATGGCCACTTCTCTCTGTCTTTAACATTACCACTCACCCTAGTTTATGGTCAGGACCCTAACGTCTCACTCAAGAAGAATACTCTGTTTTCCTCCCTTCTCAACTGAAGCCCAGGACAGCTATGTTGTCTCCACACAGTAACATCATTCATTCTCAATGCTGAGACTCATACATGGTGGCACTGTGGTCCCTGAATGGGGTAAGGTGGGTGTACTGTTGGCCGTCTCTGCACAGTGTCAGATGACACCAGTGTACCTAGCTCACAAAGTTCAGCAGACCATGGAGAAAGACATGAGTGTGCAAGATGAACTCTTCCCTAGGATAAAAGCACGGTTCAAGCATCACTCAGAAATGACTCCTGACAAGATATATAATCTCACTTTATCTTTCAAACAGAGCTGTGGTGAGGATGGAATAATAAAATGATGTGTAAAAGCACATAGAAACTTATTCTTCAGTGAAAGTCAGTGTGGCCACTGTTATAAGTACTTGTCTTTATTTTACTGGTCTCTTTTTATTTTTCTGAAAAACGTGGACAAAATGCCTATATAATGTAATATAACACAACTAATCTGGGAATCATTTGCTAATCCTCCTCTTTCAGCCAAATAGTTCCCCCAGATGGACATGGAACCAAGAGACAGATCCAATGTTGACTGTGCCAAATGAAGAAATGGAAATAGATTTGAAAGGTGGGAACTTTGAATGGAAAATTTTTCCCTTTCCTCACCTTCCAACCTGGGTTCTGCTCAGAAGTGTTAGAGAGCTCTGAAATTCCATTGTGGGAGGGAAGGATTTCAAATGGAAAATTTTATTTTAAAAGCCAAGAGCTTCTTGTCTCTAGGATAACATTCTCTTTTTTCTTTCTTTCATTCTCTGACTTCTTCCTTTCCTTTGCTGAACTATTTTCCAACCAGCTTACTAATATTTATCTATTGTAATGAACACATTTTGGTTTGGAGTTTCTACAGGTTTTTGTGGGCATGTAAAATAAGGTTAAATCTTGTACTTTGTAAAATTTTATCCATACATTCCACAAGAAGAATTTAAAGGGTGGTTGTAGGGAGAGGGAAGGCTGGCCATGGTTCTGGTTCTGGTTCTGGTCAGCCCTAATGCTTCAGGTCATTCTCCTCTTCTGGGGTTTCAGGCTTTAGTAAGGAGCAAGTCATCCTTGGACATTTCTTTTTCAATTTTTCAACTAAGTTTGATTTTGTTTCTTGAATTCAGCATTTACCGTAAGTTGCCACAGTTGTGCTAAACACTTCACATTGGAGCTCTTGAAGTTGTAGCTACTTTGTGTAGATCAGCAGTTCCCAACCTTTTTGGCACCAGGGACCAATTTCATGGAACACAATTTTTCCACGGACGGGGGCGGGGGGGTGGGGGGAGTATGGTTCAGGCGGTAATGTGAGTGATGGTTCAGGTGATAATGCAAGCAATGGGGAGCGATGGGGAGTGGCAGATGAAGCTTCGCTCACTCGCCTGCCACTCACCTCCTGCTGTGTGGACTGGTACTGGTCGGCGGCCTGGGAGATGGGGACCCCTGGTGCAGATGATTCACAGATGTGTTTTATGCGATAATTAATGCAGTTGACTATTATATATGCATCTGATTTCAGATTAGCTGGACTGACACAAAAGGGCATTGCTGGGTAAATATGAGAAAAATAATAGGAAATCTTTAGTTTTAAAGTTAGGACTGGTGTCCAACTAATAAGACTGATACACTGAAAAGAATATCCATGCCATGCTAATCCCTGGATCCCTGGGACGATATCTTCTTCCTCTCTTGGGCTCTGATATGTGACAGTTTGTAACTTCTCATGGGGAATTACCTGGATGCAATGGTGATCTTCAAATAGATTACCAGGCAGTTATTCTGGTGATCACATAAGGAAAAGACTGACAGACAAAATTAACATCCTTGAATCATAAATTTTTTAAAATCAATTTAAAATATATAGCCAGAAGCTAGAGATGGGGTAAGAATTTAACATACTTTGGGTAAGGGTGGAAAGACCACATTCCCAGAATCTTCTGTTATGCAAAGTTTTTACATCCTGTCTCTCTCTTCCTCTTTGCTGCATCAGCTTTCCCATGACAGCCAAGTTATGAGAACCAGAGTTAAGGGTTCAGTGAGGGGGCCCAATGAATGGAAGGGGCCTAGAGCCAACAATATTCGGTTGATCTGTTGGAGGGATGCAAGCTATAGCTTGTCAGTTAGCTTGATAAACATCTTTGGATTTTATCTGTCTTTCTTGGGGACAGGACATGTGGGACCATGACAAATGTCACTAATAGGTGGCTGATGCAAGACCTCATGAATATGGAGTGCCTGTGTGCCTCATGGATATTTATTACATCATAAATATTCAAAGCTTCATATAGCTCATGAATATTTGGTGTCTGTTAGTCCTTTCCTTCCTTTCTATCTTTATTTAGTACACACACGCTCTTCTCATTTTGTGTACATATAACATGTCTCCCAGGTTACCACCTTATCTGTATTTAACACATCTTATGAATTCCGTATATTCCTCATAAGCTGCTAGCTCATACATCCATCCCATTGATTTTCTATAGCAAAAACAAATATTCTCAAATAACACAGCAAAGACAAATTACAGCAACATTCACAATTGGTTGGGTGGTGTAGTAGGAAAAAATAGAATTAGTAGACGTTCAACAAAAAATTTCTTTATTGCTGGGAGATATTTCTTTGGACAAACACCTTCCTAATGCCCACAGCAACAGTGTAATCCCAGAAGTCTCTGAAAAAAGTTCTCTTATTTCAATTAACAGCATCATGATTTTCCCAGTGGCTCAAGTTCCAAATCCAGGCACTATATTGATTTTTCTCTTGCCCTCACTCCATTATATTCCAACCATCAATAAATCCTGTTGATTCTGCCTCCCATATGTATTCTTAACCCATCCACTTCTCTCCATCTTTAATATTACCACTCCTAATTTAGGTCACCAATTTCTCTTGCCTTCAAGGCAGTAGCCTCCCAACCCTCATCCTTGTTGCCACTCCTTTCTTTTTGCAGCCCATTCTCCATACAGCAAGCAGAGTGGTCTTTTAAATATGTAAATTGGTGTGAGTGGCTTCCAATTGCTTCTAGATTGGTGTCAATCCAAGTATGGTCAGTGGAAGTGGAAACAACCCAAATATCCATAAACAGACAAAAAGATAAGCAAAATGTAGTATATCCATGCAGTGGACTATTATCTGGCCATAAAAAGGAAAGAAGCTCTGACATATGCTACAACATGGATAAATCTTGAAGACTTTATGCTAAGTGAAAGAAGCCAGTCACAAAAGACCACATATTATATGATTCCATTTATATAAAATGTCCGGAATAGGCAAATCTATAGATGCAGAAAGTACATTAGTGATTGCATAGAGCTGGGGAGGGGTGGGTGATGTGGGGAGAAGAGGGAAGTAGTAGCTGAAGAATGCAAGGTTTCCCTTTGTGTTAATGAAAATGTTCTAAAATTGACTGTGGTTTGCACATATTTGTCAACATACTAAAAATGAATTCTGCACTATAATTGGGTAACTTGTATGGTATGAGAATTATATATCAATAAAGTTTTGTTTTTTGTTTTTTAAGCATGGTAAGTGGGCAGGCAACATTTGAATCATCTGGGAGCTTGGAGAAATGCAGACTCTCAGTCCCCACCCCAGATGCACTAAAGAATCTATTGTTATGGATTCCAGCAATCTGTGTTTTAACAAGCACTCCAGGTGACTTTTATGCACAAAAGTTCAAGAAACACAGAAATAAATTAAAATTACAATTCCATACCAGGCTTACTAGACCCTACACAACTATTTTATCTCTCCAACACCAACTCCCAACCCAGCCACACTACCTCTCCTTCTGTGTCCTCAACAGGCCTAATGGCTTCTCCTCTTAGGGCCTTTAAACTCTCCATTCCCTCTACCTGGAGGAACTCCCCTGAGATCTTAATACTTCTGGATTCTTTTTGCCATTCAGTTTTTAGCCTACATGTTACTTCCCCAAAGAAGACTTCCTAGACCATCATAGCTAAAATGTCCTGCCATTCATCTGTCACATCTCCTTGTTATACTTGCTTCCCAATACTTATAACTACTACTATTTTCTACTTTATTTATTTGTGGGCTGTCTGCCTGCCTTCCTGGAATATAAGCAAGCCCATCTATCTAGTAGGCACTCAACTACTGTTGAATGGATGAGGAAACACACTGAACCCAGGTGACCTGGAATATATACCTTACCACTCACTCACCATGATCCACGACTAGTTTCTGAGCCCTCTGTGTCTTGCCAGGAGATTGTGTTGGAAACTGGTCTACCAAAATTAGCCACATTTTCTGGTAACACAAAAGGCCACCCTAATGACTGATGTTACAAGCTATGCTAAGGATGGCAGAGAGAGACAAGTGAAATGGTTGAGGAAACTATTCTTCTTCACCAGACTAAAAGTTCCTCAAGAATGGCCCCAGTGCCTGCTACAAATTAGATGCCCCCCAAAATATTTGCCTAACTCTTGAACTAAGTACTTAGGAAGTAAAATGTATTTCATTCTTGCTTTGTAATAAACCCCTAAGAGGTGCTTCCTAGACTCCTCCGACCCTTTGGAGAGTCATCTAAACACCCTGTTCCCTGTCCCCTTCTTCATCCTTTATGTTAAATAAGATATTTGTGTTTTAAATGAAAGCCATTGTTGACCTATCACTAGTGGAAAAGAATCAGTGTGCATGCATTCCTCATGTAATAAGAAATAAATCCCTTAAGCCTATAATTTGCTCCTACTGGTGTAGAATTTTGAAGTCCAAGAATGCATCTGCCATCGAGGAGGTTAATTTTGGGGCTGCTGGCTCTGCAGGTATGTATGTGGCCATTGTTCATGACAGAGGAACGGTCTAAAGGAGATCAGTGCTCTGTTCTCATAATGAACCTTATGTTTCTAAACACAGGTGCGTTTGGAGTGTAGACATCTGTGTCATTAAATGGGAGGGTGGGGGGAGAAAGAGCACAAAATCAACTCAGAAATGGGTCCCTTGGAAATGCAAGATGGTATTATTGCAGTAGTTCTTATCAACATCATTGCTGTTTCTTTGATGATGTATCATGGTACAGAGATAGTGGTGAGGAATCCAGTCTCTCACCACCAGGTTTCCACTATGCCGCCTTTCACTAAGAGATGGAGGGGACTCTTGCTAGAATTCACCCTATTGTCATCCTATTGAAAGGAGTTGTCAGAAGGCCCCTATTCCATCCTGCAATCATTTCAATCTGCTTTTTACTCCAACTTTGTGTTTCGTCTTTGCTATTGATGCATAAAAATGAAAGAGCTCCTGGGAAATACTTGTTCCCAATGGCTCTGATAAGACAGATATCCTGGGAAACTACCAAAAAGGTGCAGGGCAAAGAAAGGAGGGCTATCCAATGACTCATGGTCATTCTCTTGCCCCACTCACACCCACTAATTCAGCATATATGTGTTCTGCATCTCAGTCCCAGGATTCCTGCAAGTCAGACATTTACCGGTATTCAGGACAACCCAACTCTTATGACAACAAATATTCTTAGCCATTTTACAGACACATATGCACTGGGAATTTTTGTAATTGGTCATATGACACGCTATCATTTGCACTTGTCTCATCTTGATGAATATTTTAAAACATTATGACAAAAGGCTAGGACTCCAATACCAGTAAACAAAGTCAGTTTTAAAAAGGAATCTTAGATGGCCTCATTTGACTAAAACAATCTCCTGGCTTTTTACGAAGTGTAAAACTCTGAATATAATGTCTCAGTAAGTTGTAAATGTTGTGGTGGTGTTTCACTAACTGCCTCAAACCTTGAGCTGGAGCTGCCACTAATATTCATCTGATCTAACAAACGAGAGTTACAGAAAAGTCAGGTGATGTGTCAAGCACACAGCTAGGCAGCTGTTAAGCCAGCGTGAGAATCCAATCTCCTGACTTAAAGTCGTTCTTGCTGTTAAACCATGTGGATCCGTCTGGGTGCAGCTGGGGAAGCAGACCCACCACAAGTGATATGGATTAAGGGTCAGGCCCCTCCCACCAGGTGGGAGCTGGTGAAGGAGTCTTTAAGCGGATATTGCTCTGTGTCTGAGTTCGTCCTGAAAGGGCTGCAGGTCAGCAGGGCTTGAAGTTGGGAAAGTAAAGCTGGGTGTCAAGTGCAGAAGACCAAGGGCAAACTGGAATCCACAAGGACAAACTCCAGCCTGCAGCCCTCTCCCCACCTCCAACATCAGCGATGTGGGTGACTTGCAGGAAGAAGCTGGCAGCCTTCACCGCCAAACCACATGTGCACCTGGCCCAGGCCACAGAGTCGGGGTGGAGGAGATGGGCAGGATCTGAGGCATCTGAGGCCCAGCTGCGGCCTCTTGACACCATGGGGGGCAAGCATATCTGCATACACATGTGGAGCTGCCCTTGGCCCCCTGCAGTGACCTTGTGGGTGTAATGGCCCTCCCTCACTGCCACCTTCCAAATCACGCAGAAACGTACCTTGTGGCCAACTCTCTCTAACCCAAAACCAGCTTAACTAAGTAAAAAGCCACCACACCACGTTATAGCCTGTCAGTGTATTCTCAGCTGCCTTTGATTTTTCTTTATGACACCAAATACAGAATAATTCAAATATACAAGAGAATATGCATAGAGAAACTTTCCATGGTTTCCTTCATGGAATGAGTGATTTTCTGCTGCCTTGAGTACTCAGTCACTTTGGTTCATTTTCTTGCCATGTGCTTATGGAGATGAATTAAAACTGGCCTATTTGTATATTACTTATATATGAAAATTTGGGTCTATTGATTATACCCACAGCAATAGCAGGTCCTCTAATATGATGTATATCATGTAAATGAGGATTAGACAAACTTCAGTATCCATTTGGCATTATTATCTGTGCAACTATGTGCTTATGTACTTATGTATCTATGTAGGTAGGTTTGTATTTGTCCTATCTATCTATCTACCTATCTATCTATCTATCTATCCATCTATCTAACCAGGTAGTACTTTAGAGACTTAAGAACAGTTTTGATGAGTACACAGACAGATATTCTAAAAATTGAGAGCTGAGAGACTGAAATATTGGTGTTGTAACTTCTGAGTAATTGTTTCAGCTACTGAACACTGGCACTAATCCAAAAGTCAAAAGAATTGACAGTTATGTAAGCTGTTTCTTCCTTTGACTTCTTGAGATGACTGAGATAGTTATAGATAGGAAATGCAGACACAGTTAAAAAAATCTAACCACACATGATTAATGAGAATTTGTCATGCTCTGAGACTCTCAGCTTCTGCTTCTCTAAGTACCTCTTAGATTCTTTAGCCTTGTAGCTTGTTTTCCTTCTCAGAGCCAAGCCCCAGCAGTGCTCCTTTCCTTTACTTGTGCTTTTGAGGAGGAAAAAAACAAAGTTAAAACTGTAGGAAAATAAATCAACAAATAAATACAGTTTTGTAAAGACATTGAGATAATAAACTGAGATTATAAATCAACCTTCCAGGCGTCACCATCAACCCAGGAAAAAGGTGAAACAAGTGGTTTCCAAACACTTGATAAAACATAGAGGGTGTTTGGGGGTAGAAAGAGCTCTGGTTTTGGATCTAGAAGAACTGGATCCAAGCCATTTATCCATTTTGTGTCCTCTTTAGTATTATTTAACTTATTAGCATTTATGTTTCCTCTTCTGCAAAAGAGCCGTCATCTTATTTGCTTCCTCGAGAAGTTCCAGGGTTGAAAGAGATAACTTCTATGTCCACCTCGTACCTTACTTCACCTTCACTGCATTGACTCCATCCATCTCATATGACATATATATATGGCATTACAATGAGTGGAGTCACATTATTTTTAAATGTTAGAGAATTAGGTCTTAGTAGATAAGTGGAAATGTTAAAAGAACTTATTTCTTAGTCTGACAACCACTGTTAATCTTGCTTAATTGAAACAACTGAAGCAGCGGATTTTTCCTATGTCAGTAAAAAATC
Organism: Physeter macrocephalus; assembly: GCF_002837175.3. NCBI lineage: Eukaryota > Metazoa > Chordata > Mammalia > Artiodactyla > Physeteridae > Physeter > Physeter macrocephalus. The sequence continues at coordinate 78,721,576 of NC_041222.1, forward strand.
GTGAAAGACTTTGAAAGAGCAAAAAAAATCACTGGGTATTCTGTCTAGGTAACCCTTCTGGATTATATTGTTTTGGAGCTATGTTAACATTTAATTCATGGCCCACAGCATTATAACTCATGCCTGAATGAAGCTTTCTAACTCATGTATTTTATTGAGTAGGTGAATATGCAAATACTAAATCAGCCAATAATGAGAACTAGTATGGTGTCTAGTGGATGCACAATTGACTTATCTCCCCATTTTCCCACCAAGAAGCCACTTTTGTAACTATGATGCAGATTTATTTTGGCCATTCCTGACCACTGATGAATTATTAAAAGATGAACTGGGGCACATTAAAATTTACAAGAGTTTATTTGAGCAAACAGTACTTCCAAACAAAAGTTGTTAGAGGCACTTTATCAGCAGGAGCTACCGGAAAGACTTTTATGGAGAAGACTCAGAAGCAAAGCAAGGAAAATCATTGGATTGGCTATAGCTTAAGCTGTTGCCTTATTTGGGAAAGCCCAAATAAAGGCTGTTTGTGATTGGCTTTCTTAAGTTTCAATTTCTTAACTTTGAGGATTTCTAGGAATTGACTCTGGCTTAGGGTCCAGTTGGTTTACGTAGGTTGCTGAGGCAGTAGAGAAACCTCAGTCTAATGGCCTTCTGTTTCATTATTTTAACAATGCCACGTGTCCACCTTTTAGAGTTTTTTTAAACATCTTTATTGAAGTATAATTGCTTTACAATGGTGTGTTAGTTTCTGCTTTATAACAAAGTGAATCAGCTATACATATACATATATCCCCAATATCTCCTCCCTCTTGCGCCTCTCTCCCTCCCTCCCTATCACACCCCTCCTTGTGGTCACAAAGCACCTAGCTGATCTCCCTGTACTTTGTGGCTGCTTCCCACTAGCTATCTATTTCACATTTGGTAGTGTATATATGTCCATGCCACTCTCTCACTTCGTGCCATATTAGCCTTCCCACTCCCATGTCCTCAAGCCCATTCTCTACATGTGTGTCTCTATTCCTGTCCTGCCCCTAGGTTCATCAGAACTAATTTTTTTTTTTTAGATTCCATATATATGTGTTAATATACAGTATTTGTTTTTCTCTTTCTGACATACTTCACTCTGTATTACAGACTCTAGGTCCATCCACCTCACTACAAATAGTTCAATTTCCTTTCGTTTTATGGCTAAGTAGTATTACACTGTATATATGTGCCACATCTTCGTATCCATTCATCTGTCGATGGACACTTAGGTTGCTTCCATGTCCTGGCAATTGTAAATAGAGCTGAAATGAACACTGTGGTACATGCCTCTTTTAGAACTATGGTTTTCTAAGGGTATATGCCCAGTAGTGGGATTGCTGGGTCATATGGCAGTTCTAATTTTAGTTTTTTAAGGAACCTCCATACTGTTCTCCATAGTGGCTGTATCAATTTACATTCCCACCAATAGTGCAAGAGGGTTCCCTTTTCTCCACACCCTCCCCAGCATTTATTGTTTATAGGTTTTTAATGATGGCCATTCTGACCAGTGTGAGGTGATACCTCATTGTAGTTTTGATTTGCATTTCTCTAATGATTAGTGATGTTGAACATCCTTCCATGTGTTTGTTGGCAATCTGTACATCTTCTTTGGAGAAATGTCTATTTAGGTCTTCTGCCCATTGATATATATTTCTGTTTTTGTGCCAGTACCATACTGTCTTGATTACTGTAGCTTTGTAGTATAGTCTGAAGTGCAGGAGCCGGATTCCTCCAGCTCCGTTTTTCTTTCTCAAGATTGCTTTGGCAATTTGGGGTCTTTTTTGCTTCCATACAAATTGTGAAATTTTCTGTTTTAGTTCTGTGAAAAATGCCATTGGTAGTTTTATAGGGATTGCTTTGAATCTGTAGATTGCTTTGGATAGTATAGTCATTTCCACCATGTTGATTCTTCCAATCCAAGAATATGGTATTTCTCTCCATCTGTTTGTATCATCTTTAATTTCTTTCATCATTGTCTTATAGCTCTATGTATAATATCATGTCATCTGCAAACAGTGACATTTTTACTTCTTTTCCAATTTGGATTCCTTTCATTTCTTTTTCTTCTCTGATTGCTGTGGCTAAAACTTCCAAAACTATGTTGAATAATAGTGGTGAGAGTGGACACCTTTGTCTTGTTCGTGAGCTTAGAGGAAATGGTTTCAGTTTTTCACCATTGAGAATGATGCTGGCTGTGGGTTTGTTATATATGGCCTTTATTATGTTGAGGTAAGTTCCCTCTATGTCCACTTTCTGGAGAGTTTTTATCATAAATCGGTGTTGAATTTTGTCAAAAGCTTTTTCTGCATCTGTTGAGATGATCATATGGTTTTTCTCCTTCAGGTTGTTAATATGGTTTATCACATTGATTGATTTGCATATACTGAAGAACCCTTGCATTCCTGGGATAAACCCCACTCGATCATGGTGTATGATCCTTTTAATGTGCTGTTGGATTCTGTTTGCTTGTATTTTGTTGAGGCCTCTGCTATGTTTTGGAAGAGTTTGAGAAGGATAGGTGTTAGCTTTTCTCTAAATGTTTGATAGAATTCGCCTGTGGAGCCATCTGGTCCTGGGCTTTTGTTTGTTGGAAGATTTTTAATCACAGTTTCAATTTCAGTGCTTGTGATTGGTCTGTTTATATTTTCTATTTCTTCCTGGTTTAGTCTCATAATGTTGTGCTTTTCTAAGAATTTGTCTTTTCGTTCCAGGTTGTCCATTTTATTGGCATATAGTTGCTTGTAGTAATCTCTCATGACCCTTTGTATTTCTGCAGTGTCAGTTGTTACTTCTTTTTCATTTCTAATTCTATTGAATTGTGTCTTCTCCTTAAGTCTGGGAAAGTACTTTCTTAAGGTTTCTGGCAATGAAAATGATTGCTTTAGTCATATAGGAGTCACAAAAATCTTAACTTTTCATCCTTTGAAATACATATGTGTCCTTCTCTCTTCCTAATTTCTACAGTGGAGTCTACTTCTCATCTTTGTGACATGACAGATACATGGTAGGTCAATCAGAAAAGTCAGGTATTACGGAGACTCACTAAAAAGTGATACATGCTTTGCATAATTTAACTCAAAACATATACATTTACATTTATTTGCCAATATTTGATATAGGAACCAAGGATTGTTCTTTGAGCTGGGGACATCTGATTGGAACTCCACATTGTCTTCCATACATGAGCCATAGCAATACTATGTATTCTATCCTTTCCAGTTTTAATTTCTTTTTAAAGGGAGCAAAATCTTAAAGCCAATGACACGATCAACACACAGAATCTCTCTAGATTTTAAAAATTTTTTTCTTTTAAGCTTTATAGTTCTCCTATAACTATTCAAAGCATTTAACTTAATTTTCATAGAGAAAATTCTCTTGCTAAATTCATCTTTCACTTATTTGGTAATATCTAATTAAATCAGACATTTAAAACAATAAGGACAACTGACATACACAGGTTTGGGAACAAATTCAAGTGGCTTATGCATCTACCTCATATGGTAAAGGAATCAGGAATCATTCACAGGATACTTCAGTAGCACCCAACACAGCAAATATTTAGCATGTTGTGGGAAGCAGTTAACACAGTTAGAAACGGAATTGTAAACAGATTGACCATGGTAAGTTAGGTTGCCCTGGAAGGGCCAGATATGAGTTCACCTCCAGGGTAGAATGAACCTTGCTGGTACATGCAGATCAGAAAGCTAAGGGTGTTCACAGATAGGACCTGGGTTTCCAGAATTTCCCACCCTTCCCACCCTGCCAAAACTACCTTGGAGTGCCTGTGAGCAAGTGGGGAGCACTGAGGGCTGAAAGGAGCAGCAGGAAGAACATTCCAGCTGGCCATGTGGCTTGGGAAAGCCACTCACACCTTGGCTACTTCAGCAGCTTTCTCATCTGTGGAAAGTGAAGTTTGAACCAAAGTAAAACCACGTGGATCAATTTCCTCTTAAAAGTCAATGATTTCCTTGTTTATTTGTTTGAGTGGTTGTTTGTTTTAGTTTGCTTGTAGGATACCAAAAATTAAAGCATTGTTTATATACAGCAGCAATAACAGTGTTGAAATTAAGCGGATGCCTTATAATTCACTTCCTCGCCTCTGTAGTGGAAACCATTGCCCAGGACCTCTGACAAGAGCTTTTATCAATTGCTTTTGGACACTGTGGCAATAGGGTCACGGGCTGGCAATCTCTGGCAAAGGGGACACCAAGGGAGAGCGCGCAGCAACTGCCCAGCTCTCGGCATCGCCCCTGACCTCACTGCTGGGCCTGCAGATGGAGAAGAAAGCCTGAAGCCGGAGACCCCTGCCTTCCCTCTTTCTCTCTGAGCTCAAGTGTGAGCACCCTCGAGTCTAAGGAGACCTCTTCCCAAGGCTGGGTGCCAGGGGCTTCCCTGGCAGAGGGAACTGAAACCTGGCAAGTCCTTTAGCCCTCTTCCCTGGGCAGAGGCAGTGAGGAGGGGTGGGCTGGCAGTCCATTTCTTTTGTGCCTGCCTTCTGGGGGAGTCCCGGGAACTGGAGAGGCTCTCAGATCAAACCCGCTGTGCTGCAGGAAAGGTGAATGGACCCAGCCACTCTGTGTCCAGACTGGAGGAATCCACTGTGCTCAAAGGAAGAGGCTTCTGTTATTCCTGGAAGTAAAAGCACAACACAGGGCTAAGCCTGTGTAGACTTTGGTTCTGTCAAATGTATGTCATTTGGGGTAATTCATCTGAATAACCATAATTAGCATGGATAATTGACTTATGGGCCAAGAAGATATTTGTTTGTCTCATATGCATATCTTTTCTCCTTCAAGTTTTTTGGAAATATGAGTATAGAATACTCGGAGGGAAGACCAGGCTCTTCCTCCTCCTCAGCCTGCCCCCTCATCGCCTTTCCTGTCTCTCTCCTTCTCTCTCTTCCCTTAATCAGCCATTGCATGAATTGAAGTGGATTTTGAGTCTTTATTAAATTTTTTGGAAAAGATATTTATACTCCCTGCTTTTAATTTTAAAATCAGTTGAGCATGACATTTCAGATATCTTTCTCTTACCAAACAAAACAGAAGAGAACAGAATTGTGTCTTTTCTAGTCCCAAGTGATTGTGATTTTCTTTTAAAACAGGTCAGTTGCTCTTGATAGACAACTTTCCCAATTCCTGTTAAAAAAAAAAAAGATAGTGTTCCAAACATTACAGTTTAAAGTAGCGCAGAAAAAGAGATAATGGTGCAAAGCTACGTATGTAACTTTAAATTTTCTAGTAGCCATATTCTAAAAAGGAAAAACAGGTAAAATTAATTTAGTGATATATTTATTTAACCCAATATAATCAAAATATTATTATTTTAACATGTAATAAATATTGAAAGTTAGTAATGAGATATTTTGCCTTTTTGGCAGAATTACGTCTTTGAAATGCAAGGTGTGTTTTGCACCTACAGTACATCTCAATTTGGGCTGGACACGCTTCAGGTACTCAGTAGCCACAGGTGGGTAGTAGCTACTGTATGGAGCATTGTTGGTCTACAGATTGTTTTTTATATTCTGAGGCCTAAGTTTTGTTTGATTTCCATTTGTCGCTGTGTCTTCAAGCAGAGAAACCATTTAGAATCCAAGTTTTCTGTCAGATTGGAGGCTGTCGTAGCAGTTTCCACGAGGTATAGAATTTGGTCAAGCAGAAGACATTTCTAGTTATGCCACTTATTCCTTCCCCAGCAGAATGTCCATTTTTGTATAGAGTGAGCAGAGCATCAAAACAAAACTACTTGATTTCACTAATTTCAACTTTAAGTCTCTGAAAAAATCAAATTTTTCCAATGAGAATTATCACCACTCATTACCCAATACTGAAAAAATTGTATATTGTCTTTTGCAATGTTTCTAAATGTGCACAGCACTTCGATAATTTTATAGCTACCTTGCAAATTGATGCAAGCCCAGCTATTAGGTAGAACTTTACATGTGAAGAAAACTACATGCCACACTAGTTCCTGACATGTGGATGCTGAAGACAACACTATCCATGGCTTTCCTCACCTTCAGTGTGACTAGGGAAGAGATGTCCTCTCTGAATTTCCCAGGTAACTGATAGAATTTCTACTCTCGCTCACAAAATCCAGTACCTGAAAGTATCCATCTCATTATTTTTATTACAACATTATAACATCTTATCTCTATGTTAGATTTGGGCAAGTTAAAAAAGACAAAACAAAACAATTGAGATCCATTACATTGCCCATCCCACCAATTTTTGAGCAACTCAGGACAGAAAACATTCCTGATTCTTCACTGTGTCTAACTGAACCCAAGTAGCAATGCCTGGTGCATCGTTGGTGCTCAGTCCTTTTTCATAGAAGGCAGAAAGCTCTGCCCTGTTCATTTACCTTTTTCTCCTAATCGTACACTTTCATTGAGACCCAAGGCCATACTGGTATTTCACACTGATTTTCATTCTTTCAACAAACGTTCATTGAGTGCCTGCTTGAAGCTAGGCACTGTGCCGGGGAGAGTGGTGAAAAACATAGATGTGCTTCTTAAATTCAAGAGGAAGAGGGAAGATTGTGGAAAAAATAAGTGTAATGGGCACTGTGGTTTTGAAATACCTTCCAGTGAGTTTTCCTTCTGGGTATTCTGCTTTGTTTTGTTTATGTGTTTTCCTCCCCTGCAACATATTCCTCCATTCAGTTTTAGGAAGGATATCCAGGTACTGCTTGGGACAAACACAGTAAAGGGTAGGGAGGAAGGAGAGGTCCCCAGGAGACAAAGAAGAGAAGCAGATGCTCTCTGCTCTTCTGTCTGGGTGGGGCCAGTGTGGAGGGAGTGCTGAGTTGAGAGAGAAGGAAGAAGGTGCAGAGGGAGGGAGGGAGAGAGAGGGAGAGGCCTTACCCTGTTCTGCCTCCCGCAGGGCCTAGGAGCTGCTTTCAAGTCTCCTCAGTGCTATTTGGAAGGAAGCTCTGAGTCTCAGGATTTAAATTTCACTAAGTTTTACTATATATATGACTAAAGAGTGACCAGATTTCTCTGAGCTATCGAGCTTCCCACTACCCTGTAGATGGTGGCCCAACAAAGAAAAATGGCTAGTAGTAACCGGAAACTTTAAAACAGATCCGTATTTGTACAGTCCTGAGTTGGGCCTCCTAGTCAAACCCATGAAGGCAAGGGATGGAATTCCCAGCCAAATGATCCTCATGTGGCTATAATTCTTTCAGAAATGACTACTTCTTTTTCGAATACATTGTTGGTGGTTCAACTCAGAATATTCCAGACGCAAGACAACAATCAGTTATTATAAGAAAACACACACATAGTATCTGTTCAAGAACTATTTCGTGAGTGGGTGAATTTATAAGTGGTCCATAAAAGAAGAGAAAATGCCATTTTTTTAAGTTTAATTGTTTCAATAAGTTCTCAATAAATATTGTAATGCATTACCTAAAACTTCAAATGCAGAAAAGCCAGTAATTTGTGTTTTTATACTTAGCCATTTAAGAATTTCTCTAACTTTCTATTTTAGAAAGGCCTATGCTTGGATGTCCAACTTCTTAAAAGCATTTTCCAGACATCTGTGCATATTTTTAGAAGCTTTATATCTTCCAAGGAATACATGGGAGGGTATGGGTTTTGGAATCAGACACATCTGGGCTCAAGTCACAGCTCTGTTATGGTGAAGCTGTGACCTTGATCGAATAACCCAGCCTCCTAGAGTCTTGGTAGTCTCAGCTGTGAAAGAAACAAAGAAAGAAGAAAGGAACAGAAAGAAAGGAAGGAGGACAGGAAGAAAGAAAAAAGAAAGGAGAGGGAGAAAGAGAGAGAAACTGGAAGAGATAGAGGTGGGAGGGAGGAAGGAAATATCCTTCTTTTAGGGTCAGTGTTGGGGAGGCATGGGTTAGAGACAACATCAGAATATCTGGTGTAGTTCTTGGCACAAAGTGGATATTCAGAAATTGGTAATTATCATTATCGTCAGTGATCACTGGTTGATTGTCATCCCTGAAATAACCACAACCTTTTCTGCAAAGATACAATTGCTTTTTGTCTCTGGTCATACCCCTGGTTACCTTCTCTGTTGCACTTCCTGTGAGGGTGGTCTGAATGACATTGGCAGTTGGTAAGTTAGTCTCTGCCTCTAAGGGGTAGATTTCCTCCTGGCTCCTTCATCATGTGACTCAAATGTTTTCGAGCAATGGTTCAGTGACTCTCCTTTGTCCTCTGCAAGAAACTCACCTACCCAGAGATGGCCCTGGAAGGAGAGGGGAGTGGGAGAGCATGCAAGTCACAACCTCACAAGGTACTGTGAGGATTAAAACTAATCCTTGAAAAACATGGCTCCACGGTCATCATAAATAGCATCAATGAATAGTATTAAATATATTAGCGTGTTGCCCATCCAGTGGGCTGTGGGCCACCGCAGCTGGTAACACCAAGAACGGCCATGGGGAGTGATGAGGATTGTTGCAGATCCTGAAACAGGGAATGAAAACCCAGATCAGGGCAAGAACATGAGAGATACTCAGAAGAGCAGGGCTGACCAGGACAAGGGAGAGGAAGAAGAATCCACACATGCCCAAGACAGGTGCAAAGCTGGTTCTCTTAGCTCCCTGGCCCTCTCATGAAAAGAAGCTCTCATTTTGATCTCCTTGCCCCACAGAATCATTTTCTTGTTTACATGTTTATGCTGAAGATAAACTCTAGTAAAATGGTGATAGCTATCATTGCAAAATCTACATCAGCTTGTACTCAGCCAAGCCACATAACTCAGGTCTTTGTGAAGATGATGCAGAACTGCATCAGGCATTGTTGGACAGGGGAACCCTGGGTGGAACAGCCATTACCTGATGGTATGTGTTGACATTTCAGTGCCCAGAATATATGTGTGTTACTCTGGGTACCTCCAGAAGATGATGCTGAGATAAAAATTCAAGTGCAGTTTGTTTGGGAGGTGAAAACAGGATACACTAGTAAGGGAGCAGGGGATTGACACAAGTAAGGGAAGCACAGAGAGTATGCTATTAAATCAGCTTCCACTGTGTGTCTCTGGATCTTAATCCTGCTGGGGAAACTCTAGGAGCCCGTGTAGAACCACCACCTGAGGGACAGGGGAGCTGGGGTATTTATATACCAACTGCAGGTAGTCATCAGTTGATGGCTGTTCCCAGGGAACTTTAATTCCTTAGGACTATTGATCATACTGGTCATCATATTTCTAATTTTTATTTTAAGTGAAATGAAAATTGGGTACAAGCACAAGGAAAGAAAGGAGAAAGAGAGTGACAGTTAGGCAGTGATTAAAACAAGATGCCAGAACTCCCGAAGGTCACCTTTACTCCTTATAAAGGACGTGCACACGTCTTACTCTCTGTGTCATGCTCCACTCTGCACTGTCAGGGCCTGAGGCACACACTGCAAAAGTTCCCAGAGCTCCTCAGAGATGGCATTTTTTCATCCTAGGAAACCAGCTTCCATAATAGAAGAAATCTTCTGAAAGATTTTGACATAGCATAAACATTTCTTTTTAATTTTATGAATTGAAATCTAAAACTACAGTGCCTAGGTAAGTAAAGAATATATACCAAAAAAGTACTTAACACACTGCTCCTTTCTTATTATGTGAGACTGAGCAGAGATCTTGCCTGTAGAAATCAAGCACCTAACGTTCAAATTCTGTCCCAGAAACGCATTCTGTCCCCCTGGCTGCTACGTCACGTGCTCTGACCCCCACGTGACTCAGTTTCACCAAATGCATGTCATTCAGTTCTCTCAGATCATCCTCTCCCGGGTTCCCACCCTTGAAAGCTCTTGGACACTTTAGGAGCCATGGCTTTGGCTACTATCCAGGGAACAATCATTTCCTAAAGCGGGTTTGTGACCCCATAGAGTTCATGGGAGCCTCCCAAAATAGGTTCCTTTTTTCCCAGGTCCAGCTTTTGCTGTGAGACCTGAAATACATAAAACTTTAAAATCAGTTTCCCCTTTGAAAGGAGAAAATGAGTGATTTATTGAAATTACAGGCATTGTCTTGCTGCCTGCAGGAACAGGAAAAAAAATTCTCTCTGGCTACATTGAACTATGTGTCCTGGGGCTTTGGCTTCCCATTAGTGTGAAATAAAGAAAAATTCTGAGCTCACATAGGGATCCTTTCTTCTCTGATTTGTACTACCTGTCTCTTGTGTGGAGAAATTCAATACAACCATGAAGACACAAGGACTCAAGCGGGCCTTTGTAACTGATGGGGAGTTTGGACTGAGCCCAAGGCAGATGGATCATCCTTTGTTCAGGTGAAGTGCTGAGCTCAGGTGCATGTCTTACTAGAATGGCAAGACTAGTCTCCAAAATAATGGCACTTAGTCTTAAGAGGAGTGCCATTGACCTGTCTTTAATGGCAGAATTTTTGCATCATCTCAAGTACACACACACACACACACATACACACTCTCTCTTTCTCTCTCTCTCTCTAAGAGAGAAATGGAGAGAGGGTGATCTCCTTTAATTCCTCATATTTAGTTTCAAGCTAAAGAGAAATTTTTCTTGGCGAGAAAGCTTGCTGATAAATCATCAAACAGTTTGGGAATTTCAGCATTTTGAAAAATGAAAATGTGCAGAGGAAAATTTTTTCCTTGCTGTGTTTCAGATTTTTTTTTCCTCATCCGTAACTCAAAAGAGATTGCCCTTGTACAAGGTCAAACTTCTTATGCATTTAGTTTTCATGTCAGATTGTTAAGGAGAAATAGAAAAGCCTGGATTTTGTGGAGATCCCATATTTTAGGGAAACACAGATAGAATCCCATACACTTTTGAAACTAACATTGGTAGGGGAAAAATGAGTTATCATGACTTAGGCCATAAAACATTAGGTTGGGAAAAGAGATTTCCCTTGTGAACATAAAGTTCATTACTGACTGAAGATCCCCACATAAGTGGTTTAAAAGTTTCCCACTGTTGCTGAAATAGTAAGTCGTGCAAAGATGCACAGAAGACTGGATATTTGTTTTTCAGCCTAAAATATGCTCTCTTTGCCACTTTTGACCTTAAATGGAGCTTCTACCCTCTCTGACTCTCTGTTTCTCTTGTGATCACTGTAGCAATGTGCTCGATGGCTCAGATGTAACTGTCATCTTGCTTTAAGCATCTGGGCATTCAAATAGTTATTGTATTGAGTATTCACACACCCCATACCCTTTCTTCCAGTGCCTCTATGTCTTAAATACACATCTCTTAAAATCTCTTAAAAGTGTGTTTTTTAATCCAAAGACCTAGACAATGATGAGTAATGCATGGAGAGAGGTGATCACTTACCTAATAGTTCATTTTGGTTACTCCATTGCAAGACTATTTGGAAAATCTTTTACTTACCACCCAGTCTCTTACACCATGGAGTCAACTCTCATTGATTCTAGAGAGGTCTGTGAAGAAATGGGATATTGCAAAAGGGGAGGCTGAAAATAAGAGATGACAGAGTTTTGGCAGTCTTGGCAGTTTTGGTTGGCAGTCTTGACAAAATCATCTAGCCCAATCCTGCATCCAATATTTTCATCTGTCTACAACATGCTTGGTTTTGCCTAAAAGCTGACATTTAAGCACAAAGAACTCTCTACCCTCCGAAGCACCATCGGGCAGTTTAGACTGCAGTGCAATGAAGGGATCATTTTTCTTAGATTCTATATAGTTAACATCGATCTGATCTCAGTTTCTTAGAGAGTAAGTTTAACCCCATTGAGCATCACAAGTCTACTTGCTGGTGAGATTATCATCAGTCTGTCTCTGGGAACCTAAGCAAGACATGAACAGAGTGGCTCAGGTTGTTCACTGATCTATCCCATCACCTACATTAGTCACTCAACAAACACCTGTGGAAAGGACCTCGAGAGGTGCCTCTGCCAACTTCAGAGGGCTTCAGCTGTTTGGGGATGGCTGTTTGTGGTCCCTGTGTTTTTTTCTTCCTCTTGCCATAACCATCAAAGGGGCCTTTGACAGCTCTTCTGTGACCTGGTTTAGTGTCTCCTCCTCATCTGGTTGATTACCTTCTGCTGATTGCTTCTCCTTTCTCCTTCTATTTTCACCTTCCTCTTTCCCTTTTATTTTCCACTTCTCCTCTTCCTCTTTATTTTTCTTCTATAAGAAAGAACTTGATAGATAGGTAGCTAAATAGATAGATATAGGTAGAAAGATAGATAAATAGATAGATAGATAGATAGATAGATAGATAGATAGATAGATAGATAGATGTAGATAGATAGAGAGAGAGAGAGAGAGAGAGAGAGAGAGAGAGATAGGGAGAGAAGAATGATAGATCATTCAAGAATGGCCCCAATGGCCCTGTCTCTCAGTCATGAGGCTTTGGTGCTGGTGGTTGTGATACACTGAGGAGGTCAACTGAGCACCAGGTGATCCTATTGTTGCCACACCCTAGTCCACAAGTCTGTTGACCTCTTAGATTCTTAGGCCCATCCCAGGGAATTTTGGTTCAGAAATTCTCTGGTGGGGCTTGGGAGCTGCATTTCAAAAAAATTTTTTTCCTGGGGGATTCTGGTTCACAACTAGCATTGCACTGAACTAACCAAAGTGAGCAATAAAAAGCATTTTATCAAATCTAATACTGGCCCTTCACCTGCACGATTGGAGGAGTGCCCACTGCCAGGCTTCACATAGGCTATGTTTATGAAAGTAAGGTAGATACCTAATGATACAGTATGCTTTCAATCAGAGGCTGAAAATCCAGCTTGGGACTTGACATTAGCTAAGATCTGGAGTCACCCATTTAATTGCCTATAGGGGCTAGGCAGCTCCCTTAGGTGAGAGGAGCTAGGTGGGCTGAGATGCAGCTGAAATAAAGACCTTTGGCCACATTCCAAGGGCCAGCCATCATTCAGCGACTCATGCCAGGCAGGAATGTGGACCCCATGTTGCTAAACCTTCTAAATTTTAAATAAGAAGAAATCCAAATGTTTATATGAAATTGCTCAGCTTTCTGATGTTGGCCATTAATGCAACTTAAAAAAAATAAACCTGACTTGTTTTTGGATTCAGCCTGCAGCCCAATGATTTGCTACCTTTGGTGCAGGCTGCCTGTGTTGAATAAATTTCTGAAAATTATGTTTCATTACTTTAATTGTAAATATTTATCAAGCATTATAACAGTTAGGATAATGTTCAGCTACTAGTAATATAAACCTAAAGTGACAGTGGCTTAAAAATGATGGAGATGTGTTTTTCTTTCACATAAGAAAGTCCAGGGGTAGATGACCCAGCAATACAATTGTGGTTACATGGTTATTCTATCTTTCTGCACTTTTTATATTTCTACTCACTACCCTTAATACATGGCTTATATCTTCAAGGTTGACTCATGATCACAAGATGGCTGCTGCCGCTTCAACCATCGCATTCAAATTTTGAACAGAAAGACAAAAGAAAGGGGAAAGGGGAGAAGGGTGCTTGCCTCCCAGGTGAGTGAGCCCCTTTTAAAAATTTTTCCTGGAAGTCCTATCCAAAAACATCTACTTGCACATTGACCACTTTTATGTGGAAGGAAGAATGGGACACATTTTTTTAAACTAAGCCTAATGACATATTCAACACAAGTCTATTATTGAGGAAGAAAAAGAGAACTAATATTGAGTAGGCAATCAGCACTCTCTCCCACAAGTGTCTGTTAGTAACCAGAAGACCAAAACTTAAAGGTGAATATTCAAGAGTCCTTATCCTCAAGAAACAAGCCCAGTGTAAGAGAAATCATGCCGTGTTATAGTTAGTTGTGTACATCCATCTAAGTAGCATACTGATGATATAAAGAGAGTGCTATAGGAACACAAAGGAGGGAACAATGAACTTGCTTGAAGGTGATATCCACCAAGTCTAACTCTTAAGCAATGACATTGTAGCTGGGGAGAAATCACCCCAGAAACTTACTTGCTATGGATCTTATTTCTTGATGCTCCCTAGAAAGGTGTACTGGAGGGCTTTGAAGAAACAGAAGAACTTAGCCTAGTGGAGAAGAAATGAAATGATTTTCAAAGCAGAGAGAATGACTAAAGAAAGTGTAAACATCTCATGTTCATGGACATAAGAGCCTAGGTAAGGTAGAATGGGGACCAAGTCTATGTCAGTTGCTGAACATGTCATAAATTGCAGAGTATGAACATTTTAAAAGGCAATCTTTATGCAGAAAGAAGCATAAATATTTTTGGATGTCCAGATGATGATTTTGAACTTTTCCACTTAAGCAACTATGTCTGAGTCATTTCTGTGTCACTAGTACTTGGCAAAGAATAAAATCTTAACAAATGATTGATGAAAGTTTGATGTTTTACCTACTTGGGGGTAAAGATGGTCTTTTCTGTTTGTAATGAATGAGGCAGCATGAATTCGAGAAGATGCTAGTAGTTATTTTGGGTCCAGGAGGGGCCTTTTAGAAGAAGCCAAAATCCAGAGGAAGGCAGACCAAAGTTGAAGATAAAGCAATTCCTGGTTACATTACTGAATGATGGAATTGAGATTATCCTAAAGTCAGGAGATACTTGTAGGCAATAAATTCCCTTGATCACTTTCTTCTTTCAAATTTATTATTGCATATTTCAAACCTTCAGAAAAGGATAGAAAATTATATAACAAATATCAGAAGATCTACAATCCAGCATCCTAAAATTGACATATTTTCTTCTGCATTTTTTAAAGAAACCAAATGTTAAAGATGCTGTTGAAGGTCTATAGCACCATGTGATCCAAAGTCCTTAACTGCCATCCAGATGTGGTATTTAATATTATTCCCATATTGTTGGTTGTTGGTTGTAAGGCCAAGCTGCTGTAACAAAAAGACACAAAGCTTCAGCGGTTTCAAGAATATATACTGTCATTTCTTTATCACTTAGCCCCGATGTAAGCATTCCACGTGGGAGGGGCAGTTCTGTTCCACAAGGTCTATCAGGGAACATAGTTCCTTCCTTCCTATTACTCCATCATTACCAGGACTGTCATCACCTGTAAGGCTGAAGCTAGGTCACTGCCACTTCCA
Source organism: Physeter macrocephalus (assembly GCF_002837175.3). NCBI lineage: Eukaryota > Metazoa > Chordata > Mammalia > Artiodactyla > Physeteridae > Physeter > Physeter macrocephalus. Next base: position 78,736,590 of record NC_041222.1, read on the forward strand.
AGTTCCAGCCATTGGGAAAGGGCAGAGAGTTTGGAAGGGGCACACCCATGTCTTAAGATGCAGACCCATATGTACTACACATCCCTTCCTCGTGTTCCACTTCAGAGAACTTAGTCACAGTGTGAAGAAATATGAACTAACTGGGCTACTGAATGCCTGGCTGAGACTCTATGACAATGGAGGAAGAGAAGCCTACTACAGGCCATGCTTTGATACTTTTACCACCTGCACTTGCATATCTAAACACTCTAAGGGCAAATGACAAACTAGCATAAGCCACCCAAACCTGGACATGCCAAAGAAGTAACAGTGAATGTAGGCAAGTTTCTCCTCAGTCTGAGGTGGGAAACATCTAAAATCCCTTTAATATAGATGATGTTTGCTGTTGGTGTTTGATGGGCACCAATCATCAGGTTACAGAGGCTTCTTTCCAGTGCTTCTTTGCTAAATGCTTTTAATTTTTTAATCATGAATGAGGAATAATTTATACTTTATGCTTTTGGGGCATCTACTAAGATGATTATATAATTTTCCTCCTTTAATCTGTTAATAGTATGTATTGCATTGAGGGATTTTCTAGTATTGACCAGCCTTATAATTCCTGGGATTAATCTTACTTTGTCATTGTATATTTTTAATAACTACTAAATTCAATTTGCTGTATTTTATCTGGGATTTTTGCATTCACGATTATAAGTGAGATTGGTCTATAATTGTTCTTTCTTGTACTGTTCTCTCTAGTTTCCATATCAAAGTTCTATTAGCCTGATAAAACTATGTGGGTGTCTGACCTTTTTAGGTCTAGACTCTAAAAAGATCTGTATAAGATGGGGAATGTTTGCTCCTTGAAATTTCCAAAATCTTGTCTGGGCCTGTTGCTTTTGGAAGGAGATATTTTGATTCCTGATTCAATTTGTTGAGTTAAATAAAGTTGTTTATTTTAAATGTTCTTTAAAAAAAAATCACATTTAAGGCTATAAATTTGCCTCTAGGTATGATTTTTGCTGTATTCCACAAGTCTCGATATACATGACTTGTATTGTCATTCACAATTCTCACTGTAATTTTTCTCTTTCACCCATGTGGTAGACTAAGTGATGGCCCCCAAAAGACATTCATATCCTAATCCCTGGAACCTGTGAATGTTATACGACCAAAAAAACCAAAAGAATGCAGATGTGACTAAGTTAAGGATCTTGAGATGGAGAGATTATCCTGGACATCCAGGTGGCCCCGAAATGCCATCACATGTATCCTTACAAGATAGAGGCAGAGAGAGATTCCACAAGGTCAGAAGAGGAGGAGGTAATGTGACCACAAAAACAAAGTAGAGTTATGTAACCAAAAGCCTTGGAACGTCCAGAGCCACCGGAAACTGGAAGATTCAAGGAACAAGTTCTCCCCTGGAGCTTCCAGAGGGAACACAGTCCTAACAATACTTTGATTTCAGCCCAGTGATACTAATTTCAAGATTCCAGTCTCGAGAACTGTGAGAAAATATATTTCTATTGGGTTATGCCACCGTGTTTGTGGTAATTGGTTACAGCACTCATAAGAAGCTAATATACCGATGAATGATTTGGCAGTACATTTCTAAGTTTCCCAATATATAAGTGTCTGTTTTTATTCTCTTTTTTTGTTAATTTCTACTTTAATTGCATTGAATTGGAGCACCATTATTCATATGATATTGCTGTTTGAAATTTGCAGACAATTCCTTTGCGACCTATACATAGTAAATTTTTATAAATACCCTATGTGTAATTGAAAATAACATATATTCTTTTTATTGTCCTATCCATATTTTCTATATTCCTATCAACTTGAAGTCTGTTCAACCAATCATCATTTTTGTATACATTAAAATATCCCAGTGGGTTTTGGGGGATTAGTCAAATTTTCCTTATATCAGTTTCTGCTTTTTGTATTTTGAGGCTATGTTGTTAGATTCATACAATTTTATGACTTCTATACTTTCTCTCCCTAACCCTCTGAGTCCCTAGATCCATGCCCTGTTTCCGTATCATGAGTTTAGTTACCAAGTGAGGATGGATTGACTCATATCCTGGTCAAGAGGCTAAACCTTTACCATTTCTTTCTCCTCTAGTCTTATAGATTTGTAGCCTTGAGTCCCACCCAGGTCCTAGTGTCAAGCATTGATCTGATTGATCTGGCCTATATTTCCTTTCTTTTTCTTTCTTTTCTTTTTTTTTTCCCATGTAGTAATGCTGCCCAGGCCAAACTCCCAGCAAATACTGTCTTCTTCTGGGCCTGAAGCACCTTGTATTATTTTTCCACTTGTGGTCTTTAGATATATTTATGTGGTTTTTGAGCCTCAACTATACCTTTTTCTTATCCATTATTGTGCTATATGTTTGGAGGAGTGCCCAGAACCTTCTTGCCTGGAAGTACTCCTGTATTGTTTAAACTACATTGAGTAGGGTGTTCTATTATTTGCCACTAAATGACATAGTATTATTCTCTCTATTTTACAGATTAGAAAACTGAGGCATAGAAGCTCAATGACTATCCCAAGTCTACACAGCTCACAAGCAAATGATCCAGAAATTCATTTTTAAGTCAACTGGCTGAAAAGTCTAGGTTCTTTTCCTTTTACCATGCTGCTTCCAAAAGACCATTTCAGGAGTCTTAAAAAGAACAGGCTTTTTTCCACACTTGGGCCAACACAATTTTGTCCCACCCTCCACCAGCCCATTCCGCCTCCTCCCTTCTCTACACTCATGATTCCAGCTTGTTTCATTGATGGCAACACCAAAGCCAGATTGAACTGATGTTGCCATCTCAGGGTTTCCCATTAACTCTCACTTTGCTGGCTCTGTTTGGACCCTGTGCTTCCTGTGTGCTGCTGTGGAGAGGACACAGGCTCACTGTGATTCACAGCTCCTTCATGCCAACCAACCATCCATAAAACGGACTCCAGCAAGCAGAGTGGGTCTCTTGAAAATCAGCTCCTCCGCAATGTCTGGATCTCTTCCTGCAAAGGTGACTATATAGCCTCCATCATCAGAGAAAATTAATACTCTCGTCTGCCTTGTTCTCCTTCATTACTTTCCTCTCAGCCTCAACATTCAGCAGATTACAGTCATTTCAAAGGAACATATTTCCATTTTCCAATCCTTTTGTTTAATGTAACTGTCCCAACATATGCACCAGGCAATGATCTTGCTTTTGCTTCCTCTTTTCTCTTTTTCCCTCCCATGGAGCTAGATAAGAAACTGCTGTGTATTCTTTTTCCCTTCTCTTTTGGTAAGATGATACTTACCACATTGGCTGAATGAGCAAGAATGGAAATAGTCCATACCCTAAGAAATCTTCCAATTTTTACAGCTGACTGTCAGCAGATATTAATACAAATAAAGTTAAAATGAAATCAGCTCCAGGAATGTGCTTTCCAGTGTGTATAAACAGTTCTTTCAAGAATAAACTCTCTCCTGACTTAAAATTGTAAAAAGGCATGGTAATGTATTTTGTCAAACTAGATGATTGACAGTGATCCCCAAATACAGAATTGAGGGAGTGTGTGGTGATACCAGGAAGCATAAGTAGCATTAAAGCAAGTTCGTTAATGAAATAACGTGTGAGCAATTTAACACTGAAATGGGTTTCTCCAAGAGCCTTCCATGAAGCACTTGTCTCATGAGATGTCTTCCCACTAACGGGTGCAGGAGCATAACAGACACCTCTCAAGCACAGCTTCAGATTCTCTCAGCCTCAGCTGATCGCAAGCCAGTGACTATGGTGGGATCGCTCCTGTGCAGGCTCTGACCCACTTCCTGCAGGCGCCAATGCTGCCATTACACAAAGACAGGGGATGCGGTGAGCAACTGCTAGGCACTTAGACGTGCAGAGCCTGCACGGGTGGCGAAGTGGCACTTTGACTAATGGTGGTGGAAGCCAGTGGATTGCTGCTGCCTCCTCTCTTCCCCTAGTAGAAAGACCCCAGATGCATTTCCTCCAGCAATTTGAGCTGTCTCATGAGGTCAGGCCACTAACAGCCTCAGAGGTGGCCAGATCTAGGACCCACCTGGCACTGCTCTCCATCTGTCTGTGTTGAGCCCTGCCCTTCACTCTGCCTCCCTGGAAAATAGTCCCCAGTGGAAAGCTTGCACTTAAGCCTTGTCTTAATCCTTGCTTTCTGGAAAACCCAGACAAAACATACTCACCTGGGAAATACCATGCATCATTATCCCAGTTCTGAAAAGCCATGATGTCCATCAGCTTCTTAAAGGTTCTGAGAAATGCCAGTTGTAAAGAAACAAACAAGCAAAACAAACAAAAAAAAGCTGCTACTGCTTAACTTTGCTATACCAAATTATCAAAATCATCTCACCATGAAACTCATTTTAGAAAATAACTCTTCAAAACTAGGTGTAAGAAACTTACCCTGGGAAACACAGATATAGAATTTATAGTATTTACACTGAGGATTTAGGGCTATTTCTGAGAGTCTATTTACATGAATACTATAGCAGGTTGAACGGTGGCCCCGCAAAAGAGATTCCCATGTCTTAACCCCGGAACCTGTGAATGTGACCATATTTGGAAAAAGGGTCTTTGCTGATGTAATTCAGTTAAAGATCTTGAGATGAGAAAATCATCTTGGGTGAGATGAGTTGGCCTTAAATCCAATGACAGATGTTCCTGTAAGGGAAAGAAAAGGAGAAGGCACAGTCATCAAGGAGAAGGCCATGTGACCACGGAGGCAGAGACTGGATTTATGCAACCACAAGCCAACAAACTCCTGGAACCATCAGAAGTGGAAGAAGCAAGAAAATATTCCTTTTCAGAGCCTTTGGAGGGAGTACAACCCTGCTGACACCTTGATTTTGGACTTCTGGCCTTTCCAATTGTGAGAGAATAAACTTCCATTGTCTTAAGCCACCCAGTTTGTGGTAATTTGTTAGGACAGCGACAGGAAAGTAATACAGGTACCATTGTGCTTCATGGAAAAGACACATGGAAGGGAACTGCCTTGTTACCTAGACTTCTGAACTTGGAACTGGCTAAGTGCTCTCCGTAGGGGCTCACTTTTATATAGAGGGATTCTGAAGACCATGTTCTTCCTGAGGGCAGAAGAAAGGGGAGGGGCGGCTAAGAGGACCCCAGCACCTGGGAGACTGGGCTCTGTCTGCCCAGCACCTGTGCAGTGCACACATGGGTTCAAAGTCCTGGCTCTTGGTTTTCCTCATTTGTGAAAGGCATTGAGTGGTTGCTAGATTCCCTTCCAGCTCCAAAGTTCTGGGATTGCCGACAGGAATCCTTCAACAACAAGGTCTTCCAATGCCTCTTAAAAAAAGGTTGTCAACATACGAAGCAAAGGAAAGAGGGAAAACAAGGGAGGGACCAAGCATGTGCTCAAATTATCAGGAACATGCTTCATACATAAGCATTGATTCAACCTTAGGCTCTTCTAAGTACAAATGCCCAGGCAAGGCCTTTTCTTTTTCACTTTGATTGACTTAAACTTGAGGGGATTATGAGGACCACAGGTGGTCCTTTTTAAAATTGAGGTAACAGTGGTTGAATTATCCTCAGTATATTTAAAACTCACGCATTAATTGCCTTTTAAAGTTTCACTTTCTGGGCCTGTTTCAGAAAGAACATGGGCAGCAGCCTCTACTGCAAACCCCTTTGTAAATGTAGATGTTTCTGAAGCTTCTGTGAAGCTGGGACTCCTATCCTCTCATTGGTCTTTTCTGGCTGGGTCTTTGAAGTACTGTGAGCTTTCGGGCATGTGGGGCAGCTCAAAGGCTGTCATACAGAGGCTCACTCACCATCAACCTTCTTTTGAAAGTCTCCTTGTTTCTTCTTAGTGTTGTTTTTCAAACCTGTGACCTATGACTATTTCAAGAAAGTCAAGGTGAATTTTTCTCCATAAGTTGAATTGTATTTTAAAAATTTCAGTAGATTCATTCACTGTTTAAAAGTTCCATGACAGGGCTTCCCTGGCGGTGCGGTGGTTGCGAGTCCGCCTGCCGATGCAGGGGAACCGGGTTCGCGTCCCGGTCTGGGAGGATCCCACATGCCGCGGAGCGGCTGGGCCCGTGAGCCGTGGCCGCTGAGCCTGCGCGTCCGGAGCCTGTGCTCCGCAACGGAAGAGGCCACAACAGTGAGAGGCCCATGCACCGCAAAAAAAAAAAAAAAAAAAAAAAAGTTCCATGACAAAAGGTATATATATATATACATATATATGTGTGTGTGTATATATATATGTATGTATATATATATGAATCACTGTGCTGTACATCTGAAAGTAACACAATTAAGTCAACTATACTTCAATTTTTTTAAAAAAGTTTCAAAACAAATAAGCAAATAAAAGTTCCATGACAAAGCAGCAGGTAGTTATCTGATGTTGAAAAGTGGTCCCTCTCTCAGGGGCCCTTCCCCTGTCTTAGAGTGAGTTGCACAGAGCGGGGTGCACCTGCACGTCCCACCAGTCTTTTCTATTTCGAGGCTTTGTGATGCCTGCATTCCTGCCTCGGTCAACCTGTCAGGGGGCGCTCTATAGAGTTCTGCAGGACCACCTCCAGGAAACAGCAAGAGATTCTTGAAAATGTGCCAAATGGAAAACACAGTGACGGCTTTGGATTCCTTCCAGGGCCCAGAAAAGAAGCACTGCAGATACAGTCATTCCTTCACAGGGACTTGAGAAAATACAAAAATAAGTTACTAATGTCTCTCAAATCTTTCCACAGGGTCAGAAGTAAACAGACTTAGAGAAGAGCATATATTTCGTGTGGACGTTTTCACAGGACATTCGTAGGATGTTAGAGTCATGGCCTTGGTCGAGTGAAGAAAGGCCTGGACAAGAAACCAGGGCCCTGAACTGCAGTCCTGATGGGGTCACACTGCAAGTGACTCCTGGTTGCTGGGAGCCTTTATTCCTCCTCTACAGAAGGGAGGGGACACCTGCTTCTCCCGGTTCCTGTGAGGACAAAATGAGATGAGCTGAAATACACATCGTTTGTAAAGATGCTATCATCGGTCATACATATGGAAAATATCATTAAGAAAGGTCTCAGGGGGTATTTTTCTGAAAGGGACATCCGACGATTCTTGGATGGTTACATAATTCTCTACCAAGCAGGTAAGTGCCGTTGTCCAAATATTTTTTTTTTCCTTTTTTGAAAAAACAAGTTAATTGTGAGAGTCCTCACTATGACAAGCCCACGTGCTGCAGCCCCCACGTAGCAGTCACTGTGCAGTGTCTGCAGATCATCGCTGGGATAATGGGCAGTTAAGGGACCAGTGGTGATCTAATGGGGTTACGCCCCCAAATTAGGGTACTCAACTTGGGTGATAGAACAAAAGAGTATAACTTCAGAATACTCCCAGCCATGGGAATGTTAAAAGCCTACAGATTCCATCACTTTCCCCCTCACCCCTTATGTCTTGGAAGAATATGTCCTTGAGTGAAACAAGGAAGCTGGACAAATTTTCCCATAGAAATATGCATAATTATGGGGCTCTGTTTCTGTTCAAGAACTTGGCATGAAATGGACCATTGATATACGGCAGAAAGAAAGACACCGCAACTCCACATCACTATACTTATTTAAACTAGAAACATTATGTTCCAAGTGGTGGAATGTTAGAACTAGAAGGGATCTCTTTTTCTGGAAATAAAAAAACCAAACATTTTATTATTTATAAATGGTATTGCCCGTATAGGAAGCCCCAAAGTAGCTACATCTATATTAGTACATTTAACAAGTACCTATAGCAAGTTTAGTGGACAATAAATCTATTTAGACAGTCAATTTATGTTTAATTTTTCATACAAGCCTCCAACTGTTAGAAATACTTGGTGGACTCCATCTCTGCCAGGCTCATCAGCTGAGGAGACCAAGCTTTCCCACGTCTCAGAATGAGTTTGGTGTTCATAGTTAGAGCTGCAGGTTTGAGGCGCTGCTTTGCACATCTTTTCCAGAGGATAGACTCTGATAGACTCCATTTAAATCCTGGCTTCTCCATCTGCTACTTGTGTGAATCTTGGTTTTCTCACCTGTAAGATGGGGGTAATGATGGTGATTATGACAACTCGCAATATGGCTACTCGGTTCAAATAACACACATGAAGGTGATCTATGCCTAGAAACTCCTGAGAGCTGAACCATCGCTGTTAACTGGGTCAGTGAGAGCCCAGACTGAAGCCATGTTACCTGGTTCTTCCACTTATAACTGCATGACCTTTAACCTCTCCAGGCCTCAGCTTCTTCATCTGTCAAGTAGGGATGATAACACAGGGTTGTAGTAAAGACGAAATGAGTTACTATATGCAAAGCTTTTAAAATAGGGCCTGGCACGTGGCAAGTGTTACTCTTACTGTATTTTCATGTGTGCCCAGAAAAAAGTTGTCTTAAAAAAGAAGCAATCTTAAAGATGACCCAGGTCATCTCCCTCTCATTTCAGGGAAGGCAACTCAGGCCTGAAGTGCCTGAAGTGTTTCCTTTGGTCACAAAGCTGGGTCACCCAGGGCCTCTGGGCTTCCAATTCTATATTTTTCCCATATACTGTGAATATAAGCCTCTATGAAGACTCTGTTATCCTCACCGGCTAGACACAAGAGTCATGAATCCCATGAAACTGTAATTTTTATAGATGAGAAAAACATAACTCAGAGTTTAAGAAGCATGCTTAAAGTTGCCTGGGTCTGAACCATCTGAAATTAATTGAGATTCACTACAGTCACTGGAGTAACCACTAACTAGTTATATAACCTGAAGCTGGCCACTTAGTCCACTCCCTTAAGACTCAAAAGTGTGGATCGGAATCACACAGGAGCTTGGTAGAAATGCAGACTCTCAGGCCCCACCCCAGACCTTAAATGAATCAGAAACTACATTTGAAAGTTCCTTCTAGAAGCATTCCTCTTTTTTGCTCATCGATAAAGGAGGCCAGGAAACAAACGGGATGTTCCAGACCCTCCCTTCCAGCTCTAAAATGTTCTTTTCTCTTTGCCTCTCTACCTGCTACAACCTCCTAATTTAAAGAAATATTTGAAGGAGAAAAGAGGTTACAAAGACAGCCTGAAGGTCAAGGTGAAGGGAAAGTGGACAAGGACATATTTCTTTTCATCAGGGATGCTAGTTTCTGGGTATTAGGAAGTCTCTTTGCAGGTCTGTGTGTGATAATGTTTGGATCAAATGATTGATGGGGGCAGAGCCCTCCAACAAGAGTCCGGGGGACCTGAGTGCTGTTCTCAGCTCTGTCCCCAGAAGGCCTGGGAACCTGTAAGATAGGAAAGCTTTAGTAACTGACCCAGTGCCCTCCTTTCTAAGATGAAATAACTGGTTTTCTAAATATTTTTAATTTATATCATCAGTCTGTGAAATCAGTTTTTTTTTTAATTTCCCAATTATCTAACTTACCTGTGACGTATTGGTGTGAGTTTCTAGCAGATTCTTCAGCTCTAACCCAGGACTCTGGCTGCCGAGGACGGCGGGGTGCTCTGGTTAAAGTCTTGCAATCACTACCAGGATTCCCACAGGCAATAATCGATCGAACACATTCACTTTGGGCCTGAACCTACTTAAAAGGGCCACCTGTTCCATCAGTCCACTTGTTCTAGGGGAGCACATGCCCGAGCCATCCACTCACTGATCCCCCCCTCCCTCCCTCCACTGCAAAAGTGTGTGTGCAGGCACCAGACCAAAGGCAACCGAAAGAGTGAAACCAAGTAAATTTATCTTTAAGAGGCTCTGTCTGCTTTCCTCTGGATTTAACCCCAGTTCTCTGGGCTCCAGCCAAGGTTCATGGCTACAGAATATAAAACCCCAATTCTCAGTCTTTAGGCTCAACCTTTGCACACAGAGCACCGTGGAGCTCTTTGTAAGCATCAGGCTGCATGAAAGTTTTGCGTTCTCATAAACATAGAAGTTTTAGGAGTTTAAAGTTGACTTTGAAAGTGGCCCAGAGCTACACAGAGCTTTTGTTTGCCAAACACTTGCAAATCATTTTCCTTCCACAAAAGCCTTTAAAATGTCAGCAGTCTAAGCATCTCTGCCCACATGGCTGTTCCTTCCATGGGACCTGGGCAGTAATTCACTACCCAGGATCAACTGGCCCCTGGACCCCAGGAAGGCTGTGTATGTTTACCGCCTTCCAGGCAAAAAAATTTCTGGAACCATCTGGGAGAAGTGCAGGCCCTTTCACTACCTCTATGGCACTGAACCATTTCTGTGAAGGTATTTTTATTTTAAATAAGTGAGCTCAACAAGGAAAAATTAGGGAGGGCGAGTGAAGTGCCTCAAAATGAAGCAGGCTGAGTGAAGAAAGAACAGCCTTTGGATAATAAGATTCTGGTTTTCCTTTTTTTCCTCCCTCTTTTCTTGAGGGGCGAGACCATGGAAAACAGGCATCAGCCTCTCTTTCAGAGAGGCTGGTTCTTTCAGAACCAGTTCCCTGTGGAAATCATAGATACATGGGCTGAGAACAGACCCAGGAAGGTGGGTGATGGTGTGGACTTCATTTCCCTTCAGTTACCACGTGAAGGAAATAATTCGTCATCTTGCTGCTCCCTCTCTAATCAAGACTCCAGGAAGACAATCATGAATTATCAAGAATTATCAAGAGAGAAGTAGAATTTATTTTTATTCCTAAATGGACCAAAGCGGCATGTGGTCAAGTTCAGAGGAGATTAGGGCAGAATGGTGGGTGAGAGGCACATCCAAGTTTTCCCACACACATTGCTCCCTATTTGACTAACACAATATTCTCAAAAGCAGACGAAGAAAACAGCACATGATTTTTCCCCCAGAAAGGGAAATCTAACCTACCTCACTATAGTACAATTAAATTATACTATTTATAATTAAAGAGTCTTCCAAGCACATACTGTATTCAGCTGACAAATTGATTCCTGCCTCTAGCCTCTGTTCTCTGCCTTACCAACATTCTCTAGGCACTAAACAGGGTGTAAGAAGAATTACCAAGTCACTGCTTGATCATTTGTCGCTCTGCAGTTGCTTTCCCAGCTCTTACTGCATCTGATTCTACTGATGAGAAAACTGATCAAGAATGAAAAGCTTTTCTGGAGTTTTGTGCTACAGTGTTGATCAATGAAAAGAATGTCTTGGCCGTAGATTTTATTTTACTTTTACAATGAATGAGCTAAAAGAAAATAGAAACAGCAGAAATTTTTTTTTTAAGTCTAGGAAATTTCGCAAATAAGGCTGATGGACTTAAAGGACTTCCAGAAATAGATGGAAATGAATTTAAAATCTAGCTTTTAGCTGTGTTTCCTTCTTTTAAACTGTTCATGCTCTCCTCTTCCCTGCAGTTTTCACATACAGAGGAAACATTTGTAAAAAGCTCAAATCCCAAAGGACCCCAAACAGCTAAAAGATGTCACAGAAGCAGTTTCACTTCTAGAAATCTAAATAAACTCATTTATTTTAAGGCCAGGGAAATGACAATAACATAAAACAACTGGCTTGCTCTCCATACTACATGAGCAAGTATAGATGCTCCTGTACACATACACATATACACGCAGCCATGCACACATCTCATTGAGCCAAAGTCAACCACTCTAAAACAAAATATAAGGGCTTACTCAACGACTTGAAAGATCATTAGTTTCACTTGGGATTGGGAGAAAAAGAAAAAAATACAATCAGGTCTTAAATGCCAAAGCCAATAAAAAGAAGAGATGTTGTGATCAAGAATTTTTTTTATCTTCCTCCACGCATGGGTTTAGAAAGTCTCCCGTGTCTGTCTCCCATAGCGTGACAAAATGAGAATTCTTCATAGGGAAGTCTTCCTAGCATTCCTCAATTTCACATGGATTTTGTTTTCTTTTATTGAAGTATTAAATATATTAAAATACACAGATCTTAAGTGTACAACTGAAAGAATTTTCTTCCAAATATCACCCATATCAAGATAGAAAACATTTCTGTCAACTCAGATATTTCCCACATGCCAATCCCAGTCAATACTGCTCTTCACAGAGGTCCCTACTAGAAGGTTTTAAGTTTCATTTGTACAACACTAGAATAGGAACAAAGATTTCTGAAATGTATAGGCCATTTGGTTTCCATATCTCCAGAATGGATTATTGTCCCATTCTAGCAACTATTCATGTATTCATTCAGCAAATATTCATTGAGCACTCACTATGTGGCAGTCACTAGTTTAGATGCTTGAGATAGATCAGTGTACAAAATAAATAAAGATCTCTGCCCCCATGGATGTTATAGGCTAGTGGGGGTAGATTAGCAATACACAATACATATAATACATTAGTAAATTATAGAGTAAGTTAAAAGATTTAAGTGTTGTAGAAAAAAAGAAAAAGAAAAAGTGGAACAAGGCAAGAGAGATCATAAGTACTAAGAGGGGTTAGCAGGAATTTGGTCCTTTCCAAGACATCCATGGGACATTTGGTCCATGACAAAAGGTCCTTGATATTTGGTCCTATCCAAAATGTCCATGAGCATATTTGGTCCATGCCAAACTGTTTTGGACAAGACCAAATGTCAGGGACCTTTTGGCATGGAGCAAATGTCTTGTGGGCATTTTGAAAAGAACCAAATGTCCAGGATATTTTGGTGTAGACCAAATGTCTTATGAACTTTTGGGGAAGGATCAAAGGTCCTGCTAGGCTAAGAGGTGGTAAGAATGAGTTACAATATTAAATAGGGTGGTCAGAGTAAGCTTCCCTGAGAAGGTGAAGCAAAGACTTGAGGATGGAGGGAGCTCCCTGTGTGAATACCCCAGGAAATATAGTTTCAAGTGGAGAATGGCCAGTGCGAGGCCCTGAGGTGGGAGTGGACTAGAGAGTTTGAGGAACAGCAAGGAAGCCAGTATGGCCAGACCACAGGAAATGACAGGGACAGTGAAGTCAGAACCAAGGGTGGTTCAGATCATGCTGGTAAGAACTTTGGCTTTTATTCTAAATAAAATGGGATTTCTTCCAGAAGAGAAAGGATGTGATCTAATTTATGTTTAAAAGTTTCGCTCTGCCCATTGCATCATGGATAGACTGTAGGGGGCAAATGGAAATGGGATAAGAGGAGTTAGGAAGCTATTACAATAATCCACATGCAGGAAAATGCAGGTTCAGATCAGAACACTAGTAAGAGGAAGTAGTAAGAAATGATCGTATTCTACTTATACTTTGAAGTAATACTTTCAGGGTTTCCCTAATGTGTGTGGATATGGAGTATATGAGAGAAACAGAGAAGTTGAGAGTACACCAAGTATTACCTGTTGGTATTCATCACCACTCCTGTCTTTCTCTGTATTCCAGGGGCAGGAAACTACATTTTTAAGATCCCTTTGCCACCAGGGTTCCAATTCACGTTCTACCAATGGGAGGCTCATGGGTGATGAGAAGGTGGGAGGAAGGTACATGCTATTCTTGTGGCTCCAGCTGTACCAGTAGCAGCAGACCACAGACTCCCTTAGGAGCCTTGTGGCAGCCCAAGGGCTCATGGGCATAACCCACAGCATGTGTCATCACTCCCTGCAGTTCTTAATCTCTGGGTACCATCCTTCTCTTTCTGATCCCTGCAGAAATTCTGAGAAGGCTGGTGTTAAACCAAGGAGAAAGAAGGATGAGGAAGAAGGAAGGATTGCAGAAGAAGGGAAAAAGGAAGAAGTGGCACTGTGTGAAACAAAGATGGAAAGGGGCAAGATTTGTTATGTCAAGAGCAAAAGTCTCATCAAAATAATCCCACTCCCAAAGACCATTGCCTTCTGCAATTCTATTTGCCTCAGGTGTGTCAGAAAGCCCAAGGATCTCAAGTCATCACTCACAACCGGCCTTCTCATCCACACGAAGTTCCGTATGTCCCCTAACCTGACCATATCTCATATCCCTTTGACAGCCTACAAGCACCTCTACTAGGTCTGCTCAAATTCAAGGCCATCAGCAGAATCTTCTATGACTCAAACTCTTCTCTGAACCTCCTTTCACCTATGGTCAATCCTCGTTATACACAGATAACATATTTGCGAATTTGCCTACATACTAAAATTTATTGGTAACCCCCAAATCAATATACACAATGTTTTCACAGTTATTAGTGAACATGTGCATAGTGGCGAAAAGCCTGAGTCACCTGACACATTCTCAGGTAAAATCAAACAAGGCAACACCCTGCCTTTGTGTTTCAGCCTCTCATACTATAAACATGGTCTATTTAGTGCCACTTTCTTTCACATTTTTATGGTTTATGTTAGTGACTCTACTGTTTAAAATGGCCCCAGCATAGTACTGAAGTGCTGTCCAGTGATCCTAAGAGCAAGGAGGCTGTGACGTGCCTTATAGAGAAAATATGTGCGTTAGATAAGCTTTGCTCAGGCATGAGTTAGAGTTGCTGGCCATGACTTTAATGTGAATGAATCAACAATATATATTAAATAAGGTGTCTTTAAACAGAAATACACAGAAAACACGGTTATGTATTGAGCAGTTGATGAAAATCTTGTGGCCAGGAGCTTATATTTTTCCTAAGAGCAATGGTATTTGTTAATTCAATGTTCACAGCAACTTTATAGAACATCACTACCATGAAAAATGAGAATCGACTGTACATAACAGACACTTGGCTCTCCTCTGAAGCTACTGCTTCCCTCACAGCCTTCTCAAGAGGTTACATTTATTTACTTACTTATATTTAAATTCCCTGCCCCTCCATCCTCCACTTACCTCTGGGAGCAGGGGAGGGGGTGAGATCAGTGTCCTCCTTGTTCCTTGTTGCCTTTCCCGGGCCATTTATCCTCCTTCCACTCTCATTCCCCACAACCATCTCAGCTCCTTGAACTTCAGGCCATAAGACTATGCTACATCTTCAGACTCCCTAATAACTCTCCCTCGTTTCTTGAAGAGTTTAGTTTTTCCTTGTTTTACTGTCATTCTCTTCACTGCTACTTCTAATATGATTCTTGAGGATTTTAATATCCACATTTTCAATAATTTCATTTCTTAATTCTCCCTCCTCCTCCCCACCACCTGTGAGCTTGCCCTCCATCCCCACCTCATCCACCCACCTCAAATGATCCATCCCACTCTAGACTTTATCATCACCAGTAAGCAGCCCCCTCCATCATCTCAATTTCAAATATTCCACCTTATGACCACCAGCTCCTATCTTTACAGATCATTATCTCTAGTGCCCAAACTCAATAACCCTTTGACCCCTGGACCTCTAAGCTCCTCTCCCCTATCTTTTCACTGCTTCTCACCTCCTCAGGTCCTCTTCTGCCTCCAGACCTGACTTGGATCCCATGCTCTATAACTATAATCAGTCCCTTGCACTATCCACCACTCCATTTCCCCATCTCCCCATCCATTAGCCAGAACCTGATTAAATCCAAATACTTTGTGCTTACTGTCTGGTCTTGATCTAAATTCTTTACCAAACCTCAATGGGCCAGAAATGCTACACATATCCCTGATCAATTCTCACTATCAATCTTCAAGTCTACTATTTCATAATTCCCTTTCTATCCTTAAACACTAAAATGTATTCCTCATTACTTTCTCTCAAGTAAAGATCTTCTTACTTTAAGAAAAAATAGAATCAGTAATAAGAGAAACTCTAAAATTTCCCACCTCCAAATCCTACCAACCTGCCTGCATCTGGACCCATATACCTCACCCCCCTCCTGTTCCTATGAGTGAGGTCCCTATACCTTCCTAAGGTCACTCCTCCCTCAGACACTGGATTCCATCCTCTCCAAAGTCATCAAGGTCATCACTCCTGCAATTGTGCCCTCCTCTCTCAAGAGTCCATTTCTGTTTCGATCACTTTGATTATTCCAGTGAGCAGGTGTAATCCTCCCTTGACATCACTTTCCCCACACACTACTAGCCACATTTCTCTACCTTGTTGCAGCAAAAATTCTCCAAAGAATTTTCTAAATTCATTGTTCCCATAGTATCTCTTCTGATTCTCTCTTGAACATCTTCCTATCAGGTTTTTGTCTCTACCCACTCCATTAAAACTCCTGTCAATCCAATCCAGTGTTCATTTTTTAGTCTTCTTTCTTGTTCTGTCTACAGAATTTATGCCAGTTGATTGTGCTTTTTTTCTTGAAGCATTTTTTTTCACTTGGCTTCCAGAGCACCATTTATGTCTAGTTTTCTTCTTACATCACTGCCTCCTTCTTCTTATATCTTTAATGAATTCTTCTCATTCCTCTAATCTCCAAATTTTGGAGTGTTCCAGAGTCCAGTCCTCAAATTGCCTCTCTTATCTATACACACCCCCACATAATCTCTTCTAGTAAATACCATTTATACCCTGATGGCTCCCAAATGTCTGTCTGCAGCCTGGGTCTTTCTCCTGAACTCCAGACTTATTTTCCTGCCTTCTTGGATATATATCCAACTCTTGATTACCCACCCAAACTTGCTTTTTCCCCACCTTCCTCATCTGGGTAAATGACAACTCCATCTTGACAGTTGTTGAAGCCCAAATCCTTGACATCTTCTTTGCTCGACTCCTTTCTCTCAGATCCCTCCTCCAATATATTATCAAATGCTCATGGCTCTATTTTTAGAATGTATCCAGAATATGGCCACCTCTCAACTCCCTTCTTCTGCTTCTGCTTCCGTCATTTTTTACCAAGATTACTGCAACAACCTTCTAATGTTCTCCCTGATTCTATCCTTTTGCTTCCCTTTCAACGTGTGTGTCTGTTTTAACACAGCAATGAGAGTGCTTTTAAGATCTAAGTTGGACCATAAGGTAGTTCTATTTTTAGTTTTTTAAGAAACTTCCATTGTCCACAGTGGCTGCACCAATTCCACTCCTGGGATAGATCCAAAAACAAAAACAAAAACACTAATTTGAAAAGATACATGCACCCCAATGTTCATAGCAGCATTAATTACAATTGCCAAGATATGGAAGCAACTTATGTATCCATCAACAGATGGATATATAGAATGCTTTTTTTTAGAAGAAAAGATCTAAGCTGGACCTATTATTGCTTTAAACAAAATCTACCAGGAGCTCTATCTCTCTCAGAATAAAATCCAGAGTTTTCACCATAGACTACACAACCCTATCTGATCTGGCCCCGCTACCACTTCTCTATCTGGTCCCCTGTGGCTCCACCCACAACCACTCACCTCCAGCCACTTGGGTTCTCACCTCAGGACATTTGTCCTTGCTTCTCCCAGATATCTGTCCATCTAACTTTATTCAGAGCCTTGCTCAAATGTCAAATTATTCAAGAACTTTCCTCTCTGTTCTACTGAAAATAGCCCCATGCACCTCCTTCTTTTTCTGTCTACTTACCCTGCTTTAGTCTCCCTTCACACTCACCATCACCTGATATGATAGATTTATTTATTTATTATATTACCTCAGTTACAAAGTGGGCTCCATGATAACAATGGTTTTATTTGTTTGTTTTTGCTGTATCCCAAGAGCTCTGAGATATAGTAGATGAACAGTAAACATGTATCGACTGAATAAATTAATTTTTAATAAGAACATTTAATAATAATATAAACTCTGAAACAGATTCAACCATTGATATAGCCATTAAGCACTTTTTGAGCATCTTCCTTGGGCCAAAAATATCAGCTGCAAAATAAAAATACTGAGAAACCAAAGAGAAATTTGTTCATGAAAGACAACATTGATAACCATTTAAAAATATTTAATTGGCTAAGACTGTGGTATGGACCATATCCCAGTCAAAAGGAGGAGCTGAGTGTGACACATATTTGCCAGTTAAAGAAGATGCAAATGTTAAGGAAAGTAGAGGCTTGATACACACATGACTAAATGAATTAAGAAGGTAAGTAGAAATTTTTCAATAAAATTCACATTTGACATTTTGATGGTCTGTAGAAGACTGAGTCATTGTAAATCTATTATTTTTCACTAGTAATAGATGCAATCTGTTACCTTAGCTCTCAAGAGAAAAAAGTCACGTCTACACAAGAGAAACATACATTTTATTTGCAGTTTAATATCTCTGACCATTGTTGTCACACTCTCCTTTAAATGTTTTAGATGTGGAAAGCGTTGTCCTTAAAAATGTATTGGATTTACTTGATCAGATCACAAGGAGGACAATGCACTGACATTGAGGTTGGAGATGGGGTTGCTGTGTTTTGTTTGGGCTGCATTTAATTTGTGTTTTGTGCCGTGCAGTGTGGGCTGGTGGGAGGAACCTGGCACCAGGGATTGAGAGGCAAACCTATAATCCTGGATGTCAGAACACCCAGGGCCTCCACGGAGAAGGAAATTCATACTCCTTTCCTTGGTCCTCACCTATCTCTCTGACTTCACATCCCACTGTCTGCCTTTTGGTTGCTATGATCTAAAAAGAGTGACTATTTCTTTAATAGTTGTTAGTTTGTTAGTTACTAATTAGCAATTAGTTATTTCTCTAATAACCAAAGATGTTAAACTTCTTTTCATATGTTTTCTAGTCCCTGGGGTTTCATTATTTCTTTCTTGCCTCAAGCTTTGAACTTTCTCTCTCCTCTGCCTGGAGCTCACTTCCCCAGATCTTCTTTCTCATCCTTCCATCTCAGTTTAAATGTCACCTCTTCAAAGAGACCTGAGCTGACCACCCAATTTAATAATGCCCCTGCCCTTTAAACTCTCCCTTTGACATTACCCTATTTGGTTTTCTTCTTAGAACTTGCCACTGCCTGAAATTATCTGTTTACTTATTTATTTACTTTTTGTTCACATCCTCCTCCCTTCCCCCCAACTGAGCAAAATCTCTAGGACAGCAGAGAGCGTGTCTATCTTGCTAAGATCTGGATCACCAGTACTGGAGCTGTGCCTGGCACACAGCAGGCACCCTACAAGTATTTTTTGGAGGGAAAAAATGAAATGACTCCTCTTTTCTGATCATGTGGTCCTTATCTCCAGAATGAAAGAGCTGGGCTAGATCAGTGGTTCTCAAAGTGGACAAGCAGCATCAGCACTTACTGGGAGCTTGTTGGGAATGCAGATTCCCAGGCCCCACCCCAAACCTGCTGCATCAGAGACTCTGGGGTGTGTCCCCATGATCTGTGATTTATCAGCCCTGCAGTGCCTGAATATGCACCAGAGTTTGGAGACCACTGCAGCAGATGATCTCTGAGGCCTTCATATTTAATTATTTTAGCTGTTTAAATAACAAAGGTATTTCACATATAGAAATGAGAATTGAAAATAATACAATGAATTGCCATCCCCAACGGCTCAGTTTAGTAAATCTTAATATGATGTCACATTTATTTTTAAATATTTAAAAATAGATTTCAAATATATTTGAAGTTTACAGTGTACGACTTTTTCCAGTCCCATCTCCTCCCACCCTCTCCAGAGGGAAGCCACTCTAATTATCTCAGTGCTCATCATTTCCCAATTATTTTCCAAAACACTTGTATAATATTATGTTCCCATTAATAGGGCATAGGAGCCCCATTTCTCCATATACTTCCAACATTTGGTATTGTCAGAGATTTTAAGTGTTGCCAATTGATGGGTGTGAAATGTTATTTATTGGGATATTAATTTGTATTTCTCTAATAACTAATGATGTTAAACTTCTTCTGTTTGTTAACCACTTAGGTTTCCTTTATACGTCAAATACTTATTCTCTATCAGCTATGTGGTTGCAAATATTTTTCTAGAATGCAATTTTTTTCATTATGCTTCCGATGATTTTTATTACACAGAATTTTAATGCATTTATCATTTCTTTTATGATAAGTACTTTTTTTATTGCTTAAGGAATCCTTCCTTAACCCCAAGGTCATAATGATATTCTCCAAAATTTTATAACGATTGTTATACTTTTCTCATGGAGGTCTTTAATCCTTGATCTTTGTAATTGGTGTGAGGCAAGGATTCTAATTTAATACTTTACCTTTCTATAATAGATTGGTATCTTGTCTTCCCTTTCATTCAACATGAAAACAAAATTATATGTATATATAACCTCTGCCCTAATGGAAGCTTAGTTTGGGGGGAAGAGAAACCATAAATAAGTAAGCAAATATATGAATAGCAATATGAACATATATACAGGGCCTCCCTGTGTGAGGCATAAGCTCTTTACGTCTGTTTAAACTATATAATCATTGTAATTTCTCCATGAGGTAGAAGCAGTTAATACCCTCATTCTATGTATGAAAAAATTAAAGCATAAAACAATGCAGTAAATTTCTCAAAGTTTCACAGACCATGGGACAGCTGGAATTTCAGCCCAGGCAACTCACCTCCAGGATCTGTGTTTCCCAGCCTAACACTAGGCTCCCCTTGTCTGTGACACAGGAAAAGCTGCAACTGAAATTTACATGGGGGTCAGGGAAGGGGCTTAGCTTCTTGGGGATCAGAGAAGAAGTCTTTCAGAAAGTGACACTTAGGCTAAAATCTGAAGTCTGAGAAGAAAGCAGCTTCTCCCTGCCCCAGGGAGGTAGATGGTTCTACTGTTCTAAGTCTTAAATAGGCCAGAGAACAAAGAAGGAATGAAGGGATTTTTTAACCCTTTAGGGTGAACTGAGTAAAGATAGGATATCTGTCTCAGTGGTCACAAAATATTAACATTCTTTTCGCCCCCCTGCCAGAAAAAGCAAAACCCAACAGTACACTGGGATTGCATCTGTGTGCCCTGGCCTGGGCTGTGGGTACACCCATGTGCCATCCACACAGCAGACAGACCCAACACAATGGCTTCTTCTCTCCCAGTAGAGAACATCTGTCCTGAGAAAACAGCATGGTGTGCTCTCCGCATGGGCTCTCCTCCTGTCCCTCTCCTCCCTCTGTATTCCCGGCAAGACAGCGACGCCTTTGTGACTCCATGATGGGAGCAAACAAATTACACAGACCGTCTGAACCAAGTCTGAACATATTAGTCAAGGCACTTGAAAAACATTATCTTCTTCCCCTCAAGACACTTCATTCACAGTTTCACCAGGCCCTCACATTACAAATCAAATGAGTATGTTGTTCTTAAATTGCTCAGGAGATGAGAAGTAGCAGAAAAGATTCCCCCAGGGACTAGGGGGAAGGCTGAAGCTTTCTGGAAAGATCCCTGAAGTGTTGGGCTGGCTTCGTCCCCCTTGTTAGCAGGGCTTGCAGTGCACATTCAGAACTCAAAGTTCAAGAAACAACCAAATATGTGCTTGGAGATTTTATAACCCCCTCTGCACCATTCTGTGAGATGAGTTCAATGCAGTGCCTGCACTGTTCCCAGGTTCTGGAGGATGGGGATAAAGACAGGCTCTAGACTGCCTTAGAATGTCATAAGCTGGCCTGAACAAGGGGACCCATCCTCGGCCACATTTTGGGTGTCAGAAGCTCTGGTGTGCATGGACAATCGAAGGCATCTGATTTCTCCCCTGGCACAAACCCCTAGCTAGCTCCACTGTGCTGCCCTACTTATTATAGCAGTGAAATATTTTAGAACAAGAACATACCATTCATTCACTGAGCCAATGCTCAGCTTTATAATCTCTGTGCTTGCCCTTGCATTTTATGTACGGATCAGTAGGGATAAATTGTGGGATGAGACATGTTACCTTATATACTTGAGTTAAAAATATGCTCTGATTGTATAGGGCACACCATGACCCACCTTGAAGTGTACTCTTGAAGTGTCACTTTTAAAAACTGTCCCCTTTGAAAATTATTTGATATAATGTCTTGGCATTCAGAACTTCTAAGGTGTTCTTTGATTGTCAGTGTGCTGGGCAAAGGGAAAAATGGGAGGACAAAAAGAAGAGGAAGGAGAAGTAGGTAATATGGGGGAGGAGAGGGAAAGGGATGGAAGGGAGAAGAGAGGGGAAGCTGGCAGTGGAGAGATGGGTTTGTTTTCACCAGTATGCAATCGTCTCTAAACTTTCACAAAACATGAGGTGCTGGGAAGTTGACAGCCTTCACAGAAGTACCTGGGATAGCCACATCTGAAAGCACTGCCCCTGTCGTTAATTACCTGTCTTCAACATCTGTAATATCCATTTGACCACAGAGCAAAGTAGAGGCAAGAGCATTGACCAATGCAGTCTGTCTTAAGTATACTAAGGGGCGTGTGGCAGGACAGATCTCTTTGGACATGGCATATAGGGCAACTTTTTTAAATTCTCAATTGTCTGATGGTTTCCTATGACCTGGAGGAGATTTACAGTTATGTTCCAAGAAGCCTGTGTCAGTGGGGTCTATCCCAGCTTTCTTCCGGAGAGAGGTGGGATGACACAGTTGCTAACATGAAATAACACACTCCAGGTACTAACTGGAGAATAGGATGTCAAGCCGACATGTGCCCAATACTTATTCAAGAGTCCAATAGAAAGAAACAGTATTTAAAACTATCTGAAGGCTCGCTGTTAATTTGTTTTTCTAGGTGTTCTCAGCTATCCTCCTGACTCAGGAGGAGCAGAAAGAAGCCAGGCACACAGATTTCATTTCCTTGGATCTCTGAAGAATTGCTTTTTGTGAATTATGTTTTGGGGATTCCAAAAGCCTAAATAAAGGGTCTTTATTAGAAAAAGCCTTAAAAAACTCCAACATTCAAGGATAGGACATTGTTGAGGACATCAATCATTACGTCCTGTTTGTGAGAACTCCAGGAAGAATTTCTCGTCTCACTTTAGTAACAAGACTAACTAGAGCTTTTCTAGTGATACCCTTTGTTGTTTTCCATCTCAAAAACATTGCAAACTACATAAATGATCAGGTTAAGACCATATGTTCAACCCAATCAAAACAGGTTCAAGTCAATACACAGCATGTTTTTTAAGCCTCATTCCTTCCCTCATTGTATTTTTTTCCTGATTCTTCCTTCACTCAAATTATATTTGACGCCATACCTTACATTACGCACATTGTTATAATCAGCTAACTCATTTTTGGAATCGGGGATTCCAAAGAAGTTAATAAATAACTTCTTAGGGTCTAAAAGCTTGATGAACTCTAAGTGCTACATATCCTTGAGGTCAGAGCCTGAAATAGAGTTGAATTGTCAGAAACATTGCACGTTGCATCACTTCTGATAGAGGATGTACCTTCCCAAATCTTAAGGAAAAGGGGGATGCCATTCCCTTCTGCTACATTAAAAAAAATGTCCTGCCCTATACCCACAGTTTCCATCTCTATTTTTTTGGCCTTCAGGTGTGATTATTTGGAATTTCTGGTTACACCCTTTGTCTGAATCACTTGGTGGTAACATTTAGAACATACTCTTAAATTCTACAGAGTCTTCTGTCTTTAAGATTCCCACAATGGAGGAGATGAGGTCATTACAGAGCATATTTCTAAGCTTCATTCTTTGCATCATTGTATTCTTACTCAGTCCATCTTTCTCCTTTCATCCTATTTATATTTGAAGCTCTATCTTGTATGTATATGTTTTTTATAAATTTAACTCATTTCTGGAACAAGGTGGAATATAAATTAATAAATTGTTTCTTGTGGTTTGAAAGCTTGGTGACCTCTAAATTATAAATATCTGTGAGGTCTCAGGGTTTTGAGCAGACTCTTTGGTGTTACCACACTTATGGTGGGCAGAACAATGCTCCCCCAAAGATGTCCACATCCCAATCCTCCAAACCTGTGGATATGTCACCTCACATGGCAAAAGGGACTTTGCAGGTGTAATTAAGACTATGGACCTTGAGATGGGGAGATGATCCTGGATTATCTGGTGGGGGCAATGTAATCAGAAGGTTCCTTATAAGTGAGCGTCAGAGAAGGAGATTTGATGATGGAAATAGGGATAAGGCAGAGATTTGAAGATGCTGTGTTGCTGGCTTTGAATGGGAGGAAGGGGCCAAGGAGACAAGCAGTGCAAGAGGCCTCTGGAAGCTGGAAAAGGCAAGAAAACTAAAGTCTCCAGAAGAAAATGCTTCATTATAACCCAGTGAAACTTCTGACCTCCAGAAATGTAACAATAAAGTTGTGTTGTTTTAAGTGAGAAAGTCTGTAGTAATTTGTTGCAGCAGAAATAAACGAACACTCTTTGAGAATTCTAGATCCCCTCCATGTCACAACTGTGCTTGTATGTTTTCTCTTTTATTCTCTCTTGCTCCCACAGACTTTGGCATCACTCATTTCTTAGCCCCAAGCTTGCTCGTGGTATAGGACTAGGTTCTGCATTCCTGCCCAGGATGGTTCAGCTTTGAATGCCATGCCTCCATTTTGGCATTGACTTCTCACCCCTGTTCCATCTTGGTAGTATGCTCATACAGAACATCACTTTTCACTGTTCATCTCTTTAACAAGAAGGTGCCCACTTTCCAAGGGCTGACAACTTCCCACATCTGTAGAGTATCCATGGTGCAGTCCATCTGCCTTCACGCTTTAGGACTCAGTAACATCCAATAGAACTTTTTGCTATGATGGAAATGTTCTATCTGTATATCCAATATGGCAGCCACTAGCCATATGTGGCTAGTGAGCACTTGAAATGTGGCTGTTGTGACGAAAGAACCAAAAAGTTCATTTCATTTTAACTAATTTAAAGTTCACTTTAAATAGCCACATATGGCCAGTAGTTACCACATTGGACAGCTAGGTTTTCTCTAAATTCATATTGATAATTATTGAAGCCATCATCAGACACCTGTAATCCTTAAACTCACATCAGCAAATTTTTCTTTAATTGTTGCTTTAGTAGAAGGGCCATCTTGATGAAAAATATCTGAAAACTGAAGACATTTATCCATGAAATAGGCTTCAATTGTGTAAGGGAATGATCAGTACTTAAACAAAATCCCCCAAACTATTAAATTCCTGTGCACAATGCCATTACCTTCAGGAACTCATAAAAGGAAATGTCCTTAATTAAAAGTGTGATTTTTTTTGAGCTCTGGGGACTTTTAAATGTCCGGGGTATAAATAAACCACATTTGTAGTTGGGTTTGAAGGCTTGCCTTTACCTCTTCAGTCAGTTCTCAGCCCCTCCAGGCTACACCAATGCCCAGTTACCTAGGAATCCAGGTCTGCCACAGAATGAGAGAGAAAGGTTGCTGAGCATTTTGGCTGATAGCTGTGTCCCTGTGCTGTTTTCTGTGATTTATCTTCCTTGAAGTGTCTGTGGATGTAAAAGCCCATGTGAAAAGGAGTAAATGGGAGTTGTAGGAGATTTGTCACTCACTACCAGGCGCTTATTGACTGCATTAAGTGGAGGAAATACAGCGGGAGCCTTGTGAGGGGAACGCTTGGCCTGGGATTTGGTCTAGACAGCGTTAGCTGAGCAGAGTGACACCAACTGGAAGCTGACGTGGTTCCCGGGACAAAATCCAGAGTTCAGTGGAGAATGCTGGCCCAGGGTCCTGCCACTCTCCTGGCTTCTGCAGGTAGATTCTGCAGTATTTGTAAAAAGAAACCCTAAATGGAAAAAGGCATCAAAATGCTAAATTTATAAAGCTTGCATTTGATACCTCTTACCTTTGTGTAAGCATCTATAAAGTTAGGTTTGTAGATGAATTATAATCCAGGAAGAGTGAAGTCACAAGAAACTACAGGGACAGCCTGTCAATCAGGGATGATCCTGGTTCAACCTACAGGCAGCACCCAGTATCCCAGTGAGGTAGGTGTTTGTCTCTTTCTGGAGAAGCAATAAGTTCCCCTATTTGGGCATTTCCTTAACTGGTTACAGAATTCATTACTGTCAAACTCTCTTTTATTTAAAAAATAATACTAAAGCAGCAAATAACATGATTTGTTAAGAAATATAGCCAAAATACAAATTTCTAGAATGTATAGTCTATTTGGTTCAGATAACAGAACCCATCCATTTGTATGATGAAAATCAATTACTGCTTACCACATCCTGGATTTTGCAGCCTGAGAAATGCTTCTCGAGGGACTTCAAAATGTGACATAGCTTTATGCACAAATCAATGAACCAATCACGTGGCAAATGTTGGGAGTTTGTGGGATATTCCAAAGAAGAATTTAATGTTGTGTGGGAATTACTTCCATAATTTCTCCCTCAAAGGTAGAGGGATCTGGGGGAAACATCCCCTTCCTATGTCTTTCTTAAGGGTTCCTTCCTCTCCCTGTACATTCACTGTGCAGGATTTGACAATGCCTCCCCCCATTTCAGCTCACGTGCATTCTGTTTTGAACGGCTCTGCCACAAAACATCTGATATGGCTCAGTGAAATTTCACTTTGAAATTTCAGTGATCATAAGCTGAATTAAGGCTCTGAGTTCCAAACCCTGTAACAAAATTATCGTAATTAGAATAGAATCTAAATTTCCTATAATTCCTAAGTGGATAATACGATAAACTTTCTTTTAATAGTTCGCATTTCCTCACTGTGTAATCATTTACTTTACCAAACTTTAAACCAGCATCAAATACTCCGTCATCCCTGACCTTGCCAGCTAGGACCACCTTATTAAAACCTTCCCAATGCTTACAGAAAAAAGAAAAGTACCCAATGGAAGGCAAGAAAAATCAGATGTTTTGAATGTGAAAGGTTGCAGATGTCTGAGGCTGATGAGTGCCTGGAGTGTACTCTGTTGCAGTTAGAAGTTCCATTTCAGTGCAGTGAGCAGTGAATGCATGATATTGGGTTTCCTGGGACATTTGAAAAGCAATACTGCCTATCTTTTCCTCCATTCAGCACACATGGTCAGGGGACTTGAAACACATTAGGAGAAAGGAAGTCTATCAGAGAAAGGAGAGCAGCCGCATTGAGAAAGAGACCAGGAGTCTGTCGTAGGCAGGAAAGAAAAAATTCAGAAGTTGTACTTTTAAGAAATGATTTATTGTTCAAATTACACTCTTTTGCTTTTTAAGAGCAGCCAGGAAAATGAAGTTTATTGATACATTAGATTTTTCCTCTCTGCTGTCATTCCTAATTAATTATTGCTCAAACATCTGTAATGGAAAGAACTAGGGGCTCAGAGCAGGGTTTCCAGCTTGGCTCTTTCTAAATCTGTCCCTGGACAGATGATGGAACTGGGACAAGTGACAGTGGCGCTCACAGAGGTTGTTTCTTTACCTGAAACAAGGGATTCCTAAGTGCTGCATTACAGTGCAGATGAGAAGATATAATAAAGTTATGGATGTGACATTGAGTCAATGCTCAGCATGTTAGCTGAACCCAGATTTAATGACCATGTTTCTGCAACCTGACAGTAAGAGAGGGTCCTGCTCCCTACACAGCCCTGAAGTTTTGAATTGAACTGTTTGAGGCAAACAGGATTGGATTTGAGGAGAAAAGACACTGCCTGGTATTACATCAAAGCATTGACTTACCTTCTATCCGGATGAAGACAGAGTGAGACACGGGAAGAGGTCTTCTGGACGCCATGTTGTAGGAGTCTGAGATTGGTAATACCTGCAAAGCCTTCCCAAACATGGGATTTATTTAGACCAGCTCGGAACTGAAAATACCTGCCACACAGGGTTTGGGGAAGAGTGAAGAGCAAACAGGTCCTCAAATCAGATGGAATGGAGGTATAGAATTTCATGGTTAACAATTACGTTTATGCTTATTTGTCATCTGGATTCTTACATACCATAAAATAAGTAGGTGCCAACCAAAGACTCAGCCCAAACATTGAGTTAATCCTGACCTGGCTCAGCGGCAGTCTGTATTTAGAGCCTTTTAAAAAAATTAAAGTTTTTTTGTTTTGTTTTGTTTTGTTTTTAACAAATGGACTCTTCTTTTTCAAGTGGCATATTTAGACATGGAACCACTGAAACTACCTTTTCCCCCACTTGTTTTTATTCTACAATTGTCTGGACTCCCAGAACCAGGCAGACATAGAGACCTCTTCCAATGCATATAAAAGCATGGCTTGGCTTGGAAAGTCTTCTGGTCAAGTTAAAGCAGGCACTGTGCCAATGACCCTGTGCTCAGCTTACAGCTTTGAGGCCTTCGTTAGAATCTCTGAGAGTTCCACTTTCAGAAGAGCAACAGACCTTCTTTAGCTGAGGGGAATGAAAGGAGCCCCTTTATCCACCACTCATGTATTCTTTCCAGTTCTGATCACAGATTTTGTCAGCAGGAGCCAGGCCAAGCTAGAACTTTCACGTTGGTCAAGCTCTGTGGCTTGTTCCCTCCAACAGCATGTCCCAGCAGACTGGGTTTCCTCATTAGTCACGCATTGCTCATGTTGTATTTCCTGGCTCAGCTGTTTGTATGGCCATCCTAGGGCTGGGTGTA
Source organism: Physeter macrocephalus (assembly GCF_002837175.3). NCBI lineage: Eukaryota > Metazoa > Chordata > Mammalia > Artiodactyla > Physeteridae > Physeter > Physeter macrocephalus. The sequence goes on from NC_041222.1 coordinate 78,764,713, forward strand.
TCTGGGGTCAGTATTAATCATGAGACTTGCCACTCTCAGGGTCGGATTTGCTTTGAGGATGGCATCTTGTATTTGCCTCTAGTTACGCTTTTTCCCTGGAGAAATATCAGGTGGGGCAGTTGTGGGTCGGGGGGGGGGATTGGGGGAATCCAGTTCCTGCTTGATGTTTAATAGCCTGGTCATTATGAGGGATCCTGTAAAACCGCACCCCCACTGTTATGTGGGCGTTTCGTAACCATAAAATCTGCCGTCTCTGCCACAGCATATTAACTGGCTCCAAGTTTAAGACAATCCACAAGGATTTTAATTTACCTCTCACCTGTCTCCCTACCCAGTTCCCACACAATTATCCCTGGAGATTCCTGAACCCTTGTTGCTCTCATTCAGCCATAAGCCATTTGAAAACCACACTGTGTCATGTAATGAGAGCAGCTACCAAAGGTGTCACATACAGAATTGCTGGCTGAGCTTGTCAGGCACTGTGGAGAGTTTCAATCACACTGTTTGCTTTAGTGCTAGACATTGCCTCAGCTTTGAGGTGTGGGAGCTCTAAATTAGCTTCTGAAACAATGCTGCTGTATTCCCACTGCTGCATTTCTAGCCAAGGCCCTAGTCCCTGCGACTTCTGAATCTTCTATCTGGGATCTGCTATTTGTTGCATTGAATTCCACTTCGGGAAAAAAATGTGGGTGTCTCTTGAATTAGCCCATGGAAGGAACGTGCTGAGATTCCAACTATCTTTTTGGTTTTCCCCAGAAGCAGACACCATGGCAAGAATTCAAGTGTAAGTCATGTATTTGGGAGGTGACCCCAGGAACCACCAGGAGAGCAGGGGGGAAAGGAGACAAGAAAGGCATTAATGGGCTTCCCTGCTGGCTCAGGGGTTAAGAATCCACCTGCCAATGCAGGGGACACAGGTTTGAGCCCTGGTCTGGGAAGATCCCACATGCCACGGAGCAGCTAAGCCTGTGCGCCACAACTACTGAGCCTGCGCTCTAGAGCCCGTGAGCCACAACTACCGAAGCCTGTGTGCCTAGAGCCTGTGCTCCACAACAAGAGAAGCCACCGCAATGAAAAAGCTTGAGCACCACAGTGAAGAGTAGCTCTCACTCGCTGCAACTAGAGAAAGCCTGTGCGCAGCAACAAAGACCTAATGCAGCCAAAAATAAATAAATAAAATAAATATTTTTTTTAAAAAATTATTTAAAAGAAAAAAGGAAGGCATTAAAGCATGCGTTATCAGGATCATTTCCATTGTGGGCTTTGGAGCCTGACCTCCCTGGGGGGAAGCCAGGTAGCAGTATCCCATCTGTAAGGCAATGAAGCTGGTGTATTTATCCACCAGCCCCCTTTACTCATGGGTTGAGGGATGCTTCCAGGAGCTGTTAATCCTCCAGCACCTCTAGCCTGCAGTGTCTGCAGGTAGAGTGGGCTCCAGAAGCCAGACAAAAGCCCCAGGCAGTGAAATGCAGGTACTGGCAGGTGGCAGTCGTGCCTGTGTGTAAAAATGGTAAAGCTGGGGCGGTGGGGGAGGGGACAGAGTGGAGTGTCCACAGTATTTGCTCCCCTAACTCCGCTACCCAGGGACCAGAACAAATAGCTGGGAAAGCTGAAAGCCTTGTTAAATCTCACAGCTAGAAGGGACCTGGGCGAGGCTCTCAGTCAGCCTCCTAACTCCATACAGAAATGCTTTCCAGAGCAGTCATCCAGCTTCTATGTGAACACTCCAAGTGACGGGAGGCTCAGATGTCAAATCTTCCTATTCCATGGATAGATACTTTCTAAATTTCCAGGTTGTGTTCAAATAACCATTCACTCCAGTTTATTGAATGTCTCCTGCGTGCTAGGTGCAGTGCAAGCAACTGGAATTCACAGATAACACCGCCCCTATAGCTCTCACGCTTGCATGTCCAAGAGAGGGATGGACAAGCAGATTTTATGCTCATACAGCATTGCCATAGGGTGCCCCCGTTGCACCAGATGTGCACTGCAGGAAAGGGAGTGAGTAGCCCTCCATAAGTAGGGAGGGCAAGATAGTTAGAGGAAGCTTCACACAGGAGGCATGAAGTGGGAGAGGGTGGGCGAGAGGGACTCAGCACGAGCTCAGCCATGGTAAAAGCCACATCAGACTCTCAGTTGTCCATCCTCCAAAAAGTGTACACACCAATAGCAATCCCCACACGTATCGAATGAGTGCTTCACTAGTATTTAACCAGAACTCTATTTATAACAGGATTCAGGGCATAGACCTTTTAAGGAGAATATCAATATCTTTTCCTCTATCCAGTTTTTCTCTATCCAGTTTTCTCACCCATGTGGCTGCAAACAAGCTCACCCTACAATATAATTTTCATCTTCTTCTGCAGATATTTTTAAAGGTATTAGGTGCAAACATATGGATACCTAGAAACCACCACCAGTTATACCACATGCAAATAGATCCCATAAAAAGCAGTTTAAATCAATCACCACTGGTGTGGATAGCCTGGGATTGAAGAGTGCTGATCACTGTCTCTTACTGCAAGTGGCTCTTTAGGGAATGTGGAAAAGAAGAGCAGTCCGAAGGCTGGTCACACAGAGGTGAATCTAGAAAATGTGTTGGCCAAATGTAGGTGTGACTGCAGTTTATATTTGCATATATGTATACATGCAAACGTGTGTGTGTATGTGTGTAGTATTTGTTTATATTTCATCATGAAAAATGAATAAAAAGAATTGGTATACTGCTCCGTAAAATAAGAAGTTTATATTCAACAATTTTGTGTCATTTTATTGCAGAAAAAGGAAGCAGAGATCTTACTATGTAGAGTAAAAGTCACAAACAAGCTGTTCCATCGGCCAAATTCAGTTTGTGGGTGTGTTTTGCTTGGCTCACACAGTGTTCACCCACAAAGAGTTTTAAACATGCATTAGTTGCCATTCTTTAAAAATAAGAATAGTTTAAATCAAAATCCAGGCCTCCAAATTCTCTTGGGATAGCAAAATCTCCATCATTGTGAGCCTACATTTCACAACATTCAGCTAGAGCTGGAAGCTCCTTTGGTCAGGTGTATACTTTCTAGTGGGTCATGCTCCTGAACTCCCTTCTCTGTGGAAGGTCAGTTATCACCTATCACTTCATTCTTTCCAGCTTCTTTCATTTACATTACCTGCCTGGTTCCATCAAACTTTCAAGATAGCCAGAAATGAGTAAACTATGGTATGAGGAACAAGATTTAGGTACTTAAATTTTATTTTAAAAGTGAGCATATCCAAGGTCACTGGAAAACTGGAAGATGATCAAGGAGAAAATGCCTTCCATGGGAAAATAAGTTGGAAATTCCCAGTGTGCACTAGAACAGCAAGTCCCTGGAAAGTTCCATGATATGTCAACTTGCCTGGCTTTGGTTAGAAAATAGGGGACCACTGGGAGGTTTTCAACAATAGAGGAAATGATCAGAGAGATGCACTGGCAAGTTAAATTTGCTAACAGCCATTTCCATAAAAATAAGGGTTAATATAAATTTTAAAAGCATCACCCGTACCTTCCAAGATTTTCCTCTCAGAGTTACCGAGATGTTTCCCGTTGAGCATCTAGTTCCTTTCTCTATAAATGAATACTAGCAATACCTTCCTGTTTGGATATGTGGGAATATTAAATGGGATAATGCATGTGATAAGTAAATGTTAGCTATGCTTATTTATTTCTTCTTCTTCTTCTCCCTATTCTTATTATCTGTAGATTCATAAATGTCCATATACATGGATATGGAAAAATGGAAAGTTCCCCCACTTTATGTGCAACTAGATATATTATGCAGAAAATCCTACTTCAACTTTCTCATCCAGTTCAAACTTTATGTCCTCTGGAATGCATATGTAGAGATCACCAGGCTGAAACACTAATTTCACTGTTTGGAGTTATATATTTTTGTCTTGCCAGGAAAGAAGATATAGAAAGAGAGGGAAAGAAAAAGGGAAGAAGTGAAAGGAAGGAAGGAAGGGAGGAAGGAAGGAAGGAAGGGAGGGAGGGAGGGAGGGAGGGAGGGAGGAGAGAAAGAAAGAAAGAAGGAAGGAAATAAAGAGAGAAAGAGAGAAAGAAAGAAGGAGAGAAAGAGAGAAAGAAAGAAAGAAGGAAAGAAAGAAGGAAGGAAAGAGAGACAGAAAGAACAAATGAAAGAAAGAAAGAAGGAAAGAGAAAGAAAGAAGGAAAGAAAGAAAAGGGAGGGAGGGAGGAAAGGAGGGCAAATAAATCTCCTCCTCCCAGAGCATAGTAGTGAAAGTAAGGCAGCATGGCAACTTAATGGTAGCCACAAATAGCAGAAGATCCTTTGCAAACCAGGAGAACAGAGAATTGGCTCCATTGTTTCCCAGAAATGAGAATTGCTAGGTCAACCCACAAAATTAGAAGTTTATAACCAAGAATTCAGCTAAGAGAGCTAGCAGTTTTCCATGAGTCCAAAGCCTGTCTGCAACAGTTATGTTCAAATTGTTTTTCTGCTTTCAGCTTGGTTTTCCATCCATGCTATGGCAGAAGGTTCTCTGATGTGCCCTTGCGTAAGTGGTTTTGAAAGAGGAAAGAGCCAAATCTGACTACATGTTGGACCTGTTTCTTTTACTTTAACCTTTGCTTTCTGCTGCTTTTGTTCACTAAAAGGATACTGTCTATACATAATGGTCTGCCTTGGGGAACCCTGCCCCTCTGCCTGAATGTTAAACCAAAGTGCCTTTGTTCAGAGAAACATACTGACCCTGTCCACCTGTGGATGGCTGCAAGAAAGAAGAAATTAACACACCTCCTCTCCTAGGCTGGCCATTCCAGGGGACATTTGCAAATCTTATGACCTTTTTCACTTTACTTCCTCATCTCCTCCCCATTCTCTATGCTATAAAAGAAACCAACATCCAAACCCCAATAAGATGGTTTTTTGGAGACATTAGTCTACCATCTTCTCGGTCTGCTGGCTTTTTGGATAAAGTCATATTCCTTGCCTCAACACCTCGTGGCCTGTTGTGTGACAAGCAGAGAGAGCTTAGACTTAGTAACAGTTTGTCCTCCACCTCTGAAGTCCACTGAGGCAGTCCATAGTAAATGTTGCTGTAAAGACCATCCCCAAGGGTGGGAGGTTTGGTGTCCAGGCACAGATGACATACTCCAAGCTATGATGAGGCGGGCCTTCAAGTAACCAGAAAGGGACACATTCCATATAGATTTCAAAAATATTAAGAGCCTATGATGTTTTACGAACCAGGCTACAGATGGAGAAACAATAATAAACAAAAAGGAGACACAACCCCTGCCCTGTGGAGCTTATGATCTAGAGGAGAAGGCAGACAAACAATTCCACAGTTAAGTAAAATGCCAGCAAAATAATGACTTTGGTTAGTACTCAGAAGGAAAGGCCTGTGGTGCTTTGAGAGTGTATAACAGGGAATCTGGCCTCATCTTGGAGATCAGAAATGGCATTCCTGAGGAAGTGAAGTCTAGATGATGACTAAGAGTTAACCAAACAGGGCTTCCCTGGTGGCGCAGTGGTTGAGAATCCGCCTGCCAACGCAGGGGACACGGGTTCGTGCCCCGGTCCGGGAAGTTCCCACGTGCCGCGGAGCAGCTGGGCCTGTGAGCCATGGCCGCTGAGGCTGCGCGTCCGGAGCCTGTGCTCCGCAATGGGAGAGGCCACAACAGTGAGAAGCCCGCTTACCGCAAAAAAAAAAAAAAAAAAAAAAAAGTTAACCAAACAAAAGATGGATAGGAGTATATATATACAATGGGATATTCTCAGCCATAAAAAAGAATGAAATCTTGCCATTTGCAACAACATGGATGAACCTAGAGGGTGTTATGCTAAGTGAAATTAAGTCAGACAGAGAAAGACAGTTACTGTATGATCTCACTTATTACATGTGGAATCTAAAAAAATGAAATAAATGCATAAACAAAACAGAACAGAAACAGACTCATAGATACAGGGAACAAACTGATGATCACCAGAGGAGAAGGTGTTAGGGTGGTGGGTGAAATAGGTGAAGGGGATTAAGGCGTACAAACCTCATCAATAAAATAAATGAGTCATGAAGATGTAATGTGCAGCATGGGGAATATATTCAATACCATTGTAATAACTTTGTAAGGTGACAGGTGGTAACTAACTTTCTGTGGTGATCATTTTAAAATGTATATACATATCAAATCACTATGATATACACCTGAAACTGATGTGATATTGTTTGTCGATTATACTTCAATTTTTTAAAAAGCCGGATAGGAGTAAATTTTCAGGTTCTATTTGCGCAACCTTATTTATGGCAATATCATCATGAGTATTCAAGGATTAAAAAAAAAAACAGTAGCATAGCTAAAGTCAACAGAAAAGACTCAAACTGAAGCAAGAGAGAAAAAGAATGGAAAGAACAGAACAAAGCATAAGAGGTATGGGAACCGAAGCAAACATAGTAGCCACTGCAACTTTCATCCCAGACAGAGAGGAGAGACTGAGATTTGGACAGAAGTAATTTTGAAAAAATAGTCTCTAAGAATATTCCAAAATGGGTGAAAGACTTCAACCCACAGATTTCAAAACTCAGCAAATCCTAAAAATGATAACTGGATAAACAAATTGTAATAGACCCATACAATGAAATTCTATTCAGCAATGAAAAGAAATAGCTTCTGATATATGCAACGACATGGAAGAATCTCAAAAGTGTTATGCTAAGTCAAAGAAGCTAGTCACAAAGGTCACACACAGTATGATTCCATTTATATGACATTTTGAAAAAGGCAAAAGTATAGTGACAAATCAGATCAATGGTCACCAAGGCCTAGGGTAGGAAATTGAATAGAAAGGGGTATTAAGGGAACTTCTCTGGGTGATGGACTTTCAATTATTAATAACAGCATGATAAAAATGGACTACAAGACAATATCACCAGTAGGATGAAGATTTTGTGATATCAATAATAGAAAAATCTAGAAGAAAACATCCATAATCAAATCATTGAGCTATCTACCGCTTCATTTTTGTCTGCTTTTAATTTTGTTATTTATATTTTTCTTTAACTGCTAAATTTTCTACAATGTGAATGAAATTATTATAATTAAGGAAAAGAATATTTTTGAACACAACTAATATTATTGGTACTGATTATAAAACACAGTAAGCCATTTCCTAATAGGTTCATAATTTCTTTCCTAATTTTAAAGGTTGTTCTCTGACAAAAGCATGTTTTCCTTTTCTTATCTTTAAACTTCTATATTATTAATTCACATACACACACACAGAACTAAGTCTTATGTTTGAAAATCTCTGTAACTATAGCAATCACCACCTGCGGGTGTATATGGGTTTATTCTTAGCTAAATTATTCACTTAACCGCCCATGTAAAGTGAATTTCCAACATGCATCTGCTTGCAAGATTTTCCAAGTGGAAGGTGCAAAGGGAAGTGTCAGGACTATGTCCAATGCAGGTTACCTGGGTACCTGGCTCACCCCCTTCTCCCAGCCCAGTGAGAGCAATAAGTGCTGCACCGGTGCTTGTCATGATGACCTGTGATGTCATCACAGGTGATGACCCTGTGATTCAACAAGGCCACAGTCTGCAGACTAACTGCTCAGCAAAGGACTTCCTTGAGTGTCGCTTGACACAGCCCCCTGCGGATTTATGAACACACACACTCATGGTACCTTGTCCTACCCTTTCCATCATCTCAGTTCGCTACATCTCAGCAAAGAGAAAGAAAAAAGAACTGAAACCACTAATTACCTACAAATAGGTCAAAAACGCAAAGCTCCACATCTGCTAAATCTGGGTGGATTAAGTTTGTAAACCACGAACACCTCATTTTCCCCTATTTTATAAGTCGATTTTTAATTATATAAGAAATAAATGAAATCATTCTCCCCTTAAACATTAGAACATTTACTTAGAAGGAGCTTTTGACCACCTTCCCCAATTTCAGTCCCTCTCACCCTCCCATAGACAGTTTGGAGCTTGGGGTCCAGGCTTCCAGGCCTCTGCACAGCACAGAACAGAAAGCACAGCCTGGCCTCATGAGGGTTTTTCTGTTTTCTTTTCTCTCTCTCTCTCTCTCTACATAAATGGTTTCATACTGTAGTTATCATTCTGCAACTCATTAACTTTTTTTTTTTCATTTTTGAGCTCTATCCCAGTCTGGTTATCTGTTTTAACTGCTGTATACAATGCCATCATCTAAATACACCACATTTTATTTCTCCATTCTCTTTGATAGACACTTAGGTTATTCCAATTTGTCACCATCACAAACAATGCTGCAATGAACATACCTGATGGCCCCTGGGCACAAGCTCCTCCCATCCAGTCATGGCCAGGAACACTGTCACCACATTGAAATGACAGGAAGCTTGACAGTCACATCACATGGGGTCTCAAGTCTCATTTCTCCCACTATCTGGACGTTGGTGAAGCAAGGTCCTGGGGGTCTTGTGGCCACGGGACTTCCCCTGAATCTCTCCGGGGGAGAGGAAAACAAGCTACTAAGAGAAATAGAGCCATCTCTTTCCCCAGAAATGCTCTAATACAGACCTGGGCTCATTGGCACATTCAAATGCAAAATGTCATTATTTCCCCTAAAACCTGAAAACCCACCTAAAGGTGGTTTAGTGTGGATCATTCCCTCCACGTGGCCCCTGGCTGAGAAGGACCTCAGGACTCAGCCTATTGAAGGGTCTTGGAGGAATGGGCAGGGGCACTCAGGGTGTTCTTGCTGGAGTTAAGAGCGGATTTTCACAAACTCCTGCGGCTGGAGGTCTAGCCTGACGCAGTTCTTTCACACGTGCGCTTGCAGCCTGTGAATACAATCCGGGCCCTGTTCCCCGGCCCCAGGGCCATGTGAGAGTCATGAAGTCATCACAGCTGCGACTGCGGGGAGGGGGAGCCCCCAGCGCGCTGGCCGGGGGACCATCCCCCGCAGCCCAGAAACGTGCACTGGCTGCAACTCAGACGCCCGGGGAGACACGGGGCAAATCCAGCCGCAAACACCCTGATATTGACCAGGCAGCCCAGGGGTGGAGAAACAGATTCACAGCCGGTGGGGGACAGCCGCTGTCTGGGCACCAGCATCATGCCTGTGGGCCTCCTGGGACCGGGCCCCCAGATTTAAGTCATTTCACACTTGGAACGTGTCGCGAGGATGGCCTCCAATCTGCCACCTCGGTGTCAAGCGTAGTTCCACTCAATAAACCCCTCGCGGGCCCGGGGCAGGATTGAAGAATTGGGGAGCACAGGACTGCAGCCTCACAAGCATGGTTTGGGGAGGTCGTCCATCATCTGAGGGGCGCAGCCTGGCCTCCTGCTCCATCCCTGCCAGTGGAAAAAGCTACATAAGTGCCAAGTCACAGGTGAGCGAGACCCGGCCCAGGCCTTTACAATCTGTTTCATGAGCTATTCCTCCCAGCAGACTGGCAGGAGAATTTCTACATTAGTGCCGCAGCATATGTGAACATGAACGCCCGGGCCTTTCTGCCCTGGGAGCACTGAGGCCTCTGAAGCAAGCAGGTGGCAGCCCTGAAAATTCTGGGAGGGCTGGAGAAAGAGCCTCCCCTTTTATCTCGGCTGGGGTAGTCCTATGTGGTGGTTTGGGGTCAGCTTTAACCTGAGACCCTTTGCCTGATGCCATAGCAGGATCTGCTTCTGCCTGATGACCAGAAGCCTTGGGGTTTGGGGGAGCAGGAAAGGGCCTCACCACCTAAGTAGCCCAAAGGGTGCTTTGTCCTGGGGGGAGGGAAGCAGGGATTAGGCATGGAGTAAGGAGTAGAAAAGTCACCAGGAAGGCTGATGGGGTGTTCCAAGGGGCTGGAAGTTAGGAATTCAGCAATTCCGCCTGAGAGAAATCCTTGGAGACGCTTTATGGTGTGCCCCCCACCCCTGTCTCTCTTCCTACTTTCCCTTACCATCGACCTGCTGATTTCCGACACAGCTCTTGTCACGCCATCTCAGCCCTCTGAGAAGCAGGATGAAATTTTGCAGCTTCCTCTCTGGGTCTTTTTGAAAGTGGGGCGTTGAGAACGAAGAGTGGTCTTTCCATCCCCAGCTCTGTGAGCTTCAGCCCCTCTCCCACCAGCACTCCTTTCCTTCATGAATCTGGAACTTTGTGTTCCCCTCCGCCCAGCCCCTCTAGCACCTTGGTTCATAAAGCAAACGAAAGAAGAAAGAAAGATTTCCAAGATGAAGCACACTGAAACTATCCTCTCCTGGCCCAACATAGTGGCTGAGTCTGGAGCAGGAGAGAGTGGGAAGAGGGGACAAGGGAAGAGAGAAAAAAGATGGAAGGAGAGGAGATGGGAGGCACACAATGGTGCTGAGAAAACCAAACCAGAGAATAGAGTTGGGAAAGGTCAGAGTGACCAGGGTTGCGGACTCCCTTCCTCCTTTCTCCCCCTCCTGGGAGGGCGCTGCTTTCCTAGCCCCAGGTAAGAATAGGGGACAGGTTGGGATGCTAATCAGTCAACATCACAAAGATGAAAACAGAGAAATCTGCATGATGGCTAAGATGGAGTGAGAGAAAGTTATGGAAAGCGGCCATCACACACCCCTTTCCAGGGCCTCTGTTCTCTCTTATCTGAAGGCTCTTCACAAAAGAGTGCTTGCTTAAATTGTTTCTTTAAAAAATAGTGGAGGGCTTCCCTGGTGGTGCAGTGGTTGAGAGTTCGCCTGCCGATGCAGGGGACGCGGGTTCGTGCCCCGGTCCGGGAAGATCCCACATGCCGCGGAGCGGCTGGGCCCGTGAGCCATGGC
>NC_041222.1:78775699-78808196 GCF_002837175.3 Physeter macrocephalus
GTGGGATCTTCCCAGACCGGGGCACGAACCCGCGTCCCCTGCATCGGCAGGCGAACTCTCAACCACTGCACCACCAGGGAAGCCCAATAGACACAATTTTGAGGTATTGATAGAATGCAAAGCAATAGACATCATTTTGCCTCATAACATAATTGATGTTTGAAAAATTGTAAATCCTCATTATAAAAATTTACTCAACTATACATGCAACAAGTCAGCTCTCTAGCTATATAATGGCTATAATCTGGGTGTTCACATAATCTATCAATCCAAACAGGAAACAATGGGCACCAAGCTGGCCATCTAGAATGCTAGTCTCCCTGGCTCCAGCTGAACTTGCCAGAGATTGTGTCTGCTTGTGGATATTTAATTTACAATAGCTAGCAGTGAACCCATGAACGGCAGGAATGAGAGCCGAAGTCAGGAACGAGGCTGCATCTTCATGAATTCGGCTTTGAGGCTCAGACCCAGTCAAGCACACTCTGTCTCACCCTCCTGACTGATGACGCATCACCCAAGACAACGAGGTCCAAAGGGCAACAAGTGGATTTCACAGAAGAGGGAACCCCGCCTCCAGAGACATTGCTTCCTGAAACCCAGTCCTCCCTTAACAGCAAAAGAGTATCATCCTTCCTCCCTGAATTTCATTTTTGATATTATGACACAGAAGTTTCCTTGGATTCCCGAAACGTACTTTAAAAACTACGGATTCCTGAAATGTACTTTAAAAACTAAGATGAACAGATTAGATTGTGCTTTATGCATCATGACCACATGCTCACAGCGATCGATGATCCCAGTTGTAGTTAGAACCTGACTCTTGCACCAAGCAGTTCTTCCATGGGCATGATACCATCTGGCCCTCAAGACAAATCTATAGCACAAGATGGCACGTGCTCTCTTTCCAATGACGCCATGAGTACCTTGAAAAGAGAGAATATATTCTAAACTGTACCTACTTTCTTTCTGATCTAAGAGTATGTGCCCCGGAATAGCAACTCAAATACTAGTTCCCTTCACGTCCCTAAACAATGTTGATCTACCCAGCTTCCATTATGCTCCTAGATTCTAGGTAAATAAATGCTTCTGGTGAATTCCCTGGAGCTGGGGCGAATCAGGCCATGGACAGAGGCCCATGTATAAGAAGGGAGAGAGATACAGGCAGGAAAGAGACAGGAGTGCATCAGGCCCCTGGGCCTTGGGCTTGGAGATCTGCATCCCTCAGGAGGTAGCCTTGGAGTCACCACTTGTGCTGGGTGGGGTTCAGAATCTGTAAGGAAGCAGGCTCAGCATCCCTCAGTCACGTGCTGTGCCCAGCGTTGAGGCACACCCTCAGAGATGCAGCAAGCAGAATGAATATTTTCTGTCTCTGCCTAAGGTACATACACTCCCTCATTTCTTGGGCCTGAAGAACATTACAGTGGGTTTTTCAGAAAGTAGCATTGAGAAATGCAAGAATTTTCATCTCATCTTTTATCCTCAAATTACTGTTCCAAGGACTCCTAGGAAGCTTACTCAAGGGGGAAGAAAGAGGAGTGGCCAAGGCTCTGGCTTTGCTTTATCTCATGAATTGGAACTTCATATGAGATTATATTTGAACTGAAGTTTCATTTCCAAACCAAAAATTCAAATTGTTTCTTTATTCCATAGAATACAGTTAATGCCTAATGCCTCCTATATGCCAGGTGGGAATACAAACTGTAGAGTTCTCTCAAGGTGTATATAGATAGGCTCATGAGGTGAGAACATGTACAAATTCGGATCTTCACAGTCTCAGGCAGACATGGGGAAGGGGCTGCTTTAAATTCTCATGATCTAGAGCCTTCCCCACTCACTCAAGGGTGATAAGCAAATATCAAGGGCATTGTCTTTTGTTGCCTGGGAACTGACCTTTGGTCTCCGCTACATAATACTGGGTTTCATGAAGTTCCCAGGGTGCAGCAGGGGCAGCAGAAACAGTGGAACGCTGTGTTTGGTGTCTTGCTCGGCCAGACGAGACCCAGTCGTTTTTGCCTTATTTAGAAATAGACTTGTTTTATTATGACACGGACCGTTTGTTAGCACAGAGAGAGACAGAGAGACTCACAATGTTTGAGTCCCTTATCTTGCATTGTTTATGTTCTTAAAATAATTTAATTAGCTTAATAAACAAAAGCATTTTCAATTCATAAACAGAGAACTAAAAAAAAAAAAAACAAATGTTCCAAAAGGCAAGAAGAGTAAAAAAGTCAAATCATTCCAAGACCTTCCCTCACTCTCTGTTTTGCACACTCCCTGCAAACGGCATCGCCAAGAGCCAATGGGACTTCTAGGACTTATGTCATTTCCTCATTTTGCTAAGTTTTTGGTAGGTCACAGATGCCTTCTAGAAGGATCGATATTTCAGCTGGCTCTGAATGCCATGGCTCTGTCTACCTTCTTAAATGACTCCCTAAAAAGTTAACGTGGGGATAAGAGCCAAACATAAGGTTTAAATGTACAAAGCAGTTTTAAATATATGGATCGATTCAATTTTTAAAGTAGGAAGAATTTAAAACTCTAGGGCTAAAGGGAAATTTCTGAAAGAGCAAAAGAAATGAAGAAGTTACATAATTAGCACAAGCTGACTACATCATGGTAATCATTGATTGTATCTCATTAATATTTCTGACATTATTATTTATATTTATATCTATAAATATATTTGTATTTATATTTATTATTATAAACACTTTAACCGATCAATGACTAGGGATGGTCTCAAAATATTTGTACTCATTATCTCTACAGTGCACTATAATCTCTAATCTTCAGTTTATGGAGTGCGCATGTACTTCATAAATGCAGTTTATGAATTATGGGCATAAATGTAAATCAATAGAATATAAATTAGGGTCAAGTGTGATATCTACAAGTATTTGTATATTTTACATGATTAATATTAGCTAACTTGGTTTAAGCACTAATTACATGGTAGTCACATACTAAGAACTTCATGTGGATTATCTCTTAATCCTCCATAAACCCATGCGATTGTTCCCTCTATTTTACCCATGAGTAAACCGAGGTTTGGAGTGTGCCCAATGAATATAACTATAAAGTGAGGAACCAGCCTTGAAATCCAGCTTCTTGGCTCCAAAGGCTCACTGTGAATTCCTATGCTCTCCTATGACATGAGCTATTACGGCTCTCTGATGGGTTGTATTTCTATTACAGCAACTGTTATTATGAAAGCCAGGTGGCTTGCCATTGTTTTTGAAATGTCTTAAATTTTGCCCAGTAACCTCCCTTCACCCATATCAGTCATAGTTTGATCAGATAAGCAGAATCACTAGGCGGTAATATATGTATTTGGTATGCATATGTGTATATATATGTACATATGCCTGTATGTATATAGATATAGATATATCTTTTTTACAGGATTTTTACCTTAGAAAATTGTGGGAGTTGAGCAGGCAGTCTTTATTAGGCTACTGTCTCAGTGAAGGCAGTAGAGAAGCAAGGACAAGCTGGAACCCAAGGGGACAGACAAACCCATGTCAACTCTTGCTGCCTCTGACTTTGACGGTGTTGATGTCCTGTAGGACAAGGTGGTGCCGTTCATCACAGAGCTGTCCCAGGAGGCAGAGAAGCCGAAGGAGGATGCAGAAGGAGAGGAATGGTTGCAAGCCTGGCTGCTGCCCTCACACCAACAAGACGAGCCAGCAGAGAAGCACCAACCTGTGAGCTACCTCCTGGCTGCTGCTTCACTTCCTCCCTCCAAATCTGCCACAAGAGACTCTCTTGTGGCCCACCCTAACCTGAAACATAAAGGGGAAGGAATTCTGGGAAATGTATGTCAGTCTAGGCAAGTTGATACATTACAAAACAGCCACACCCCCTACACACTGTTTTCTTGCATTAAAGGAGCTGCAATGTTCTATGTAGAAAAACCGTATCATGGATGATGGAGAAGATGCAGATCTGCCACACAGTGAGCACACAGTCATGTCAACCAACTCCTAGAGCACCTCCTCTGTGCAGACACTGTGTACCAAAGGTGTAAAGATGAGGGGGATCTAGTTCCTGCCTTCGAGAGGCTAACCTCCTGGGAGTATGAGGGAAAGAGAAGCATAAACAGGTACTATCAATACAAGTATTATGATAAGTGCACCCAGGGTGCAATAGGAGCCCACAAAAGTGGCTCACCCCACCCAAGCTGGGATTTCAGGTGAGCTTCATGTCTAAGTAGTCTTAAAGGATAAAGTAGGAGTTGACCAAGTGAGAAGGATAGGTAGGGATTTTAAGGTGGATCACAGGAGAGAATAGCCATTAAGGTCTATGGCAGAGGTGGGGTGGAGAGATTTGCAAATAACAATTGTGGGAGGCTGGGAGTGGAAGGAAAAGATGTTGGAGAAACAGGTGTTGCAAACCCTGGGAAGTCTATATGTGGTATTTGAGAAAGCTTAGACTTCATCTCCTACTCACTGGGGAGCAATGAAAGAGTTCAGCACACAAAAATGATACAGTCGTTGAGCTAAATAGTCTCCATGATAACCTCCTCAATGACTTCTCTCTCTGTACATGTGCTCATCACATTCAAAGATAGGGTCTAATTCCCCTCCTCTTGAATCTAGGGCTGGTCTAAGCAAATTCTTGAAGGTAACAGAAGCAACATTCTTAAGGTCTTAAGACGTCTGAGAGCTTCTGCCTGGTCTCTTGGAACACTCTCTTCGGACCTGATACCTCTTCTTAGAAGCAAACCCATGCTGTTCAGAAGCCCAAACCACAGGTACATGGCACATGTAGGTGCTCTGGTCATCACCGCAGCTGAGCTCCCAGCCAGAAACCATCATAAATGTCAAGCTCAAGGCTTTAGAAGACTCCAGTCCCAGACACCATCTGAATGCAACTTCATGAGAGACCCTGAATGAGAATTGCCCCCATCAACTCGTAAAATTTGAGCAATAATAAAATTTGTTTTAGACTTCTAAGGTTTCATGTGGTTGTTGTATAGCAACAGATAACCAGAATGTTATTTTTATACTTTATGGGGGAAGGAGATTCTTGGAGTACAACTTACTGACTTAAAAGAGATAAAATGGGAGTAGAAAGACCTGGTAGGACTCCACTGCCATAATCAAAAGAAGAGACAAAAGAAAAGCTGGATTCTAGAAACAGGAAGAAAAAAATAATAGACTTTATGATAAATGAAGGGTAAAGGAGAGGGGAAGAGTCAAAAGTTCTTTGTGTGTCTCTTATACAGCTGGGTGGAAGCTGGCTGTCCCACTTCCAAGACCTAGAATATGGAAGGAGGATCAGGTGCCATGGAGGGAGTAATATGTTGGGTTCAGATAGATACACTGTGAGTTGGAGGTTTCTAGGGGTCACCCAGAGTGACAAGTTCAGGAGGAAGCTTGGTATAGGAGTTGGAAACTTAGTTTGGGAAAAACTTTTCACAGATATCACTCATTAAAGATGATGCAAATGGACAAAATAATTCAAGGAGAGGATACAAAGTGAACTGAGAAACTGGCCAAGGATGTGTCCCTTGAGAAACCGATACCCAAGTCCTCTGCCGTGGAGTAGCTGCATGAACCTGGGCAAATAACCTGACATTTCTCGGGGTCCACATTTCCATAAAGGGGTTTTATGAGGATTGTGAGAATATGTGATATTTAATGTGATAACACATTCCAAGTACCTGGCCTAGAACCTAGTACAAGAGTTCAATAAAGATTGGGGTTGGTTTTTATTAATATTGCCATTATCATAGCATCATCTGTGTTGAAGGAATGGGCTGCTGAGAAATAGATGGAGACCAAGGACTGTTAGAAAGATGGGAGGAAAAAGAGAGGAGTGTCACAGAAGCCAAAAAGTTGAGTTTTGAGAAAGAGTGAGGAGTCACATGGGACCAGGATATTCTCTCTGGACTTGGCAATGTTCAGTTTGCTGAGGACCTTGATGGGATATTTTTAATGATGTGGAGGGAGTTTACTAAAGCTGGGAAGTGGGATATGAGGACTTGTGGATTATTCTTTTACGAAACTTGGTTGGACGTTAAAAAAATAATGAAGAAATCCTACTGTTTGTGACAACAAAGGACTTTGAGGGCATTACACTAAGTGAAGTAAGTCAGATAGTGAAATACAAATACTGTGTGATCTCACTTATATGTGGAATCTTAAAAAAAAAAAAAAGAAACCAATCAAACTCATGGAATAAAGGATCAGATTTATGGTTACTGGGGGGCAGGGAGGGGGAAGAAATTGGAGGACGGTGGTCAAAAGGTACAAACTTCCAGTTATAAAACCAGTAAGTACTAAGGATGGGATGTACAACATGATAACTCTAGTTAATACTGCTGTGTGATATACAGTAGTTTAGAGAGTAAATTCTAAGAGTTCTCATCACAAGGAAAACAAATTTTTGCTTTCTTTTTTGTTTTATCTATATGAGATGACAAATGCTAACTAAACTTATAGAGGCAATCATTTCACAGTATATGTAATTAAAATCATTATGTGTACACCTTAAAATTATGCAGTGATGTGTGTCAATTACACTTCAATAAAAATGGGGAAAAGTTAAAATAAAATGTTTTAATAAGTTAATTAAATTTTTTTAAAAAGAAAGAATTGGCCTGGAAAGAAAAGGAAAGGTGGTGATAGCCAGAGGAGAGCAGTAAATAGAAGGAAATTATTGTTTGTTTGTTGTTCTTGTTGCTGCTGTTGTTTACATGCTGGGGTATTTTTGTTTGTTTGTTAAAAAGGGAGAGATGTGAGTATAAGACAAAAGAACCTAGACAGAGGGAAAAACAGAAAGGGCTCCAAGTGAAGGCCTTTGACCGAGAACATACTTAAGTCCTGCAGGGGGAGACTTCAAGAATTGGCAGGGGGGTAAGGGTCTGAGACACAGCTGCCTCAGGAATGGGTCCCTTTCCTTGACTGGCAGGCTTGGAGGGGCGTAATTTAGAATCAGGATATTAGAAGAGGCAGAATACTGTGAAATTCGAGGACTTAGTGGGAGAGGACTTTGCATATTATGAGGTAGTTATTCAAGTATTTCCTTCTTATGGGCTTAACCAGCTGCTTCTGAGCATTAATGTTTGTCCTCAGGAGATAAATGTGGGGACTGATCCAAGAATTACTACCTAGATAACCATGGTTTATGGAGGTACATTGGTTTATAAAGGCTTGAAAGCCTTCAACTCAGCCAGATGAGTCCTTCCTTCTTTAGCTGTAGGACCAGGATTTCCAGCAGGGCAAAAACATTTTGACCCTATCTGTTGTTCTGTAGGCAAACAACCCCAAAAATGACTTGACTTTTCCCCTCCTCACCAGGTGCTACAGGTGGGAGCTGTGGGTGGAACCCACTTAGCCATCCCTCCTTCTACAACTAGGAGATGCCCCCGGCCCCCACTCCTAACTGGAGCATGCGGGAGGATTATAGAAAGTAGAGAACTAGAGAAAGTGATTTCCTAAATCTGGAATCCTGGGCAGAACTCTCTGTGACCTGTACATAAAACAGATAAGAAGCAACACAACAAAGGTTTAAAAGGTCAGAAAAACTGAACACTGGTCTGAAACACCACCCAGGTTCAGATTGGTCTCAGGGGAACACACAGTGGGGCAGACCAGAACAGCACTGCCATGTCTTTGAACATGAAATTGAGCTTTGAAGTACAGCCCACAAAGTGGACCAGGACATGCATTGTGAACCTAAACAAGCTGACTGCCTGCTAAAATAAAAGATTTAAGAGGGAACCAGAGACACATAGCATAATACTCAAAATGTCTAGGACACAATCCACATCTCATCACACTGAAAACCATGAAAATCTCAACTCAGAAGAAAAAAGGCAATCGACAGACATCACCATTGAGATGACACAGACGTTGGAATTATCTGATGAGTATTCTAAAGCAACTATTTTATAATTGTTTTAATTTTAAAGCAATGCTTGAAACAAATGAAAAATAGAAAGTCACAGAAAATAGAATATGTAATGAAGAAACAAATGAAAAAAATCTAAAAATGAAAAATGCAATAACAAAAATTGTAAAAAATCACTGGGTGGGCTCAAGAGCAGAAATTTATAAGAAAAAAACCAACTCAACAGAAACATGGGCAAAGGGTGTGGATAGGACTTTATGCATTGGATCATTTACAGAAAAGGAAGTACAAATAGCTCTTAAACATATAAAAAGATATTCACCCTCACTCATAAGAAAAATAAAAATTAAAACTACTGCCACAACTACTGAAGCCTGCACGCCTGGAGCCCGTGCTCCACAACAAAAGAAGCCCCCGCTCGCTGCAACTAGAGAAAGCCCGCGAGCAGCAACAAAGACCCAACACAGCCAAAAATAAAATAAATAAAGTTATAAGAAACAAAATTAAAACTACAATGAGATACTAGTTTTCACTGATCAGAGGGCAAAATTCCAAAGTGTGAATATACACTGTTGGTGAGAATGTGGAAAATTATCCTAGATAGCTTATAGGCATCTAGAATAATTTAAACACATCTGCAAAATCTATGTGCCTTTTGGCCTTGTAATTCCACTTTGGGAAATATATTATATAGAAAACTTGCATAAGGGTGAATCGAATTGACATATGTACAGTGTCATTCTTGGCTACTTTGTTGATAATCACAAAAAACTAGAAACAATTTAATGTCCATCAACAGCCTGCTGGTTAAATTAATTCTTATACAACCATTTAATGGGAGGTTATGAAATTGTTTAAAAAAAAAAAAGGAATGAAGCCCTCTATAACTTCATGCCATTGAGTAAATAAAAGGAGAGACAATGATCTACATTTGCATGTGTTTGTATCTGCATAAAGAAACTCTGAAAGGACAATTAACAGTAAGTGGCTGCCCAGTGGGGTCTGGGAAGATGGGAGACAGTCTTGACTGTACCACTATTAATATGTTCTGGTTATTGAACCACGTGAATGTATTGCCTATCTGAAAAAAACTAAGAACAGTTAAAGACACACCAAAAGAACAGTCCTTATTGTCCTGTCCCAGGGCTGTACCATAGTGGTTCCTTTATGTCTGGACGAGGTAAACCTATCCAGCGTTTCCATGAACATGGCTTCAGTATTAGCAGGGATACTGTTTCATCTTGGTCTGTTAGTCACATGCCTTCCATGATCCTCACTTGGAAGCAGAGCCCCCAAATCCCCAGGGGCACTGGTTAAGATGAAAGCATTTTGATTAGAAATCCTTTTTCTCCGTGGCCTGGACGGCTGAGGGCTTGAAACCTGCCTTCTCCTCCCTCCCTGCCCCTCACTGCTTTCTGCTCATTACACAGGGCCCCCCAGTATGTTTTGAAAAGATTTCCTTGTAGGAAATACCATCATGCGAATGGTGACCACTCACCGAGCTCCCACCTCTCTGGTTCTGTATTTCTGCTTTCAAGTGGAAACCGGGCAGAGCAAAAGCATGTTTTTCCCCTTGCCTCTCATCTTCCGGGCACCAAAAGCCAAACGCCTCAGCCACAAGCCCTCAAGCACCTGCCACGTGGAAAGGCTTCCTTCTGTGGCTCAGGAGTTTCGTTTGGTTTCTGTCAGGGCCACGTGACCCCCCAAAGGGCAGATTTTGAGGATGGGGTCTCTCCTCAGACTGCCCCTAACCCTGTAAAAACTGCAAAGGCCATCACTTTCCAGAAGGGGATCAAGTTGCTTTTCTGCAGTTGCAGGGGTCACTTGTCTTCCTGTTAGATATGAGTGGATTTTCTCATGGGGGCACAGCTGCTCCCTTCTGTAACTTGGGCTGACACGCGCGGGCAGCTGTTGGAGGAGCACGCTTCTCCCCGCCTCTTTGTTAGACGGAGCCCGCTCTCCCATCCAGGTGATGCTCCCTAATTGGCAAAGAAAAGCCACAGGAATAAGGCAAAAAGACTAGCCCGTGCAGAGCCTGGCTCCAGTCATTTAAAACGAAATCAATCTTACTTCTCCCCTTTCCCTCAGTGGTCTGAAATAATATTTGAAGTTCTGTTTGGTCTCTTTGGAGAACTGCCAATGACTTCAAGGCATATAGTAAAGTTATATATCAAGACACGATTACGAGCAGGACTTTTGAAAAGTGATTCTCACTTAGGAATAATATACGATATGGATTTAATATTCTGTCATACTGCTTTTTTTTCTCAAGGAAATGAGTGGAATACTTACAGTAGCAAAATGAAACTCTCTTCCATGCATGGGATTAATCGATAATGTTTCTTTAATTTTGTAAATGCTTATCGATGGTGAGTTTTGAAAGGAGCAAACTGCATAAGTTCTTAGATTTTCTGTTTGTGCTACTGACTACAGTAAATGTTTTCAGAAAATTTCTCCCCACCATATTTTAGCTGAAAAAATAAGGAAAAACAATTCTTCTTACTACATTGAAGGTAATGGGTGAAATGTAGTCTGAGAAAGAACAACAAAATGCCCACTTGTCTGTTTTTCCCATTCTGATCACAATTAAGTAACTAATTATGAGACTAATTGTGCACATGTCAAGTTCAATTCAGTCTTCCTTCCACAGTCTAGATAAGTGACTCCCACACTCTTTTTACAAATATTTTAAATATATCTTTTTTTTTTTTTTTTTTTTTTTTTGTGGTATGCGGGCCTCCCTCTGCTGTGGCCTCTCCCGTTGCGGAGGACAGGCTCCGGACGCGCAGGCCCAGCGGCCATGGCTCACGGGCCCAGCCGCTCCGCGGCATGTGGGATCCTCCCAGACCGGGGCGCGAACCCGGTTCCCCTGCACCGGCAGGCGGACGCGCAACCGCTGCGCCACCAGGGAAGCCCTAAATATATCTTAAATTATATAATCATTATATGGATGCATTCTTGTAAAATATTTATAAAGTACGGAAAACCCCACAGATCTGTTTGACCCACTCTTCTGTAAACTAAGTGCGGCATATATACTTCTAGACATTTTTATAGGCTTATATAACAATGCAAATATTTACATACAAATAGAAATATTTATATTTATATACAACTACAAATATACAAATGTATGGCTTAATTTTATTATTGTCTTTTGTATATATTGAATCATGTCATACTTATTGTGCCACAACTTGATTTTTAACTTAATATTTGGTGATGTTGCCATACCAGTACATGAAAATCTACCTCCTCTTTGGAACTACTGTGAAGTATTCCACCATATCTTCTTGCCATACTATATTAAACTCTTCCCCTGTACATTTAGATGGTTTCCACCTTTTTTCTTATTACAAATGTTGCCTCAATGGACATCCTTGTACAAAGCCTCTGGCGCACTCGAGTATTTCTCTATAGTTATCCCTAGATGAAGAATCGTTTGGTCAAATGGTCTGCATGTTTTTATTTTAAAAGATATTGCTGGGGCTTCCCTGGTGGCGGCGCAGTGGTTGAGAGTCCGCCTGCCGATGCAGGGGACACGGGTTCATGCCCCGGTCTGGGAAGATCCCACATGCCGCGGAGCGGCTGGGCCTGTGAGCCATGGCCGCTGAGCCTGCGCGTCCGGAGCCTGTGCTCTGCAACGGGAGAGGCCAAAACAGAGAGAGGCCCGCGTACCGCAAAAATAAAAAAAAAAAGATATTGCTGAATAGTAATAGTTACAGCTAAATACTACAAGCCAAGCTATATATTAACTCAAATACTGCTCACAATCTGTGCTAGGGTATTATCATTGCCCCTACTTAGAATTGAGAGCTGAGGCACAGAGAGGTCAAGTAACCTGTTCCGGGTCACACAGCAAGTAATAAACCCAGGCATCTTGCTCCAGAATCTATGCTCTTAGCACAATACTTTCATGTCTTTCTCTAATGTGCAAATGTACACATATATCGTGTATGTAAATTATATATAAAAATGGAAGTTAAAAGGGATGATAAAAAGTAGTTAGTATTTTATCATATTTATTAATAATTAAACGTTTCTTCTTTCAATAAAACTATTATTAATAGCAATATTTAGTGAGAATAAAGTGATTGAATATATTCCTTTTTAAAAAATTTGACTCCACACTTTTTGATACAACCATTCAAAACTCTGGTTCTAAGTTCAGTTTATTATCTGTCATAGTTGAAGATGTTACCCCACAAAGGTGGACTCAAAGAGAAGAAGTACATGGTTGGCTGTACTGATCGAATTAAGATATTCATTTTGAAATGCCATCCACCAATTGATCATTGTCTTTTCTTAAAGTTTAACTGGAATATGTCCATTTCCCCATACATCAGTGTTTTCCTTATGGCGTAATCAGAACTTGTCATAGTTTCTGTATTTTAACAAATTAGACTCAAAAGTTGGTAGCTTCTGTCCAAGATGGCCACCATCAATTCCTTCCCTCCTTGCTGATGCAAGTCATTTCCTTACTGAGACGAGGAGTCTGGTCTTTCGTTCCCTTGAATCTTGGCTGGTTTGTGACTGCTTTAGCCAGTAGAATAATGTAAGAGTGAAGCTGCCAGATTTCTGAGGCTTGGCCATAAGAAACCTCTTGGAGTTTGTCTGATTCTTTTAGAACACTGGCTCTGGGGGAAAGCCAGCCACCGTCTGACTACCTGGAGACTGCCATGCCATGAGGAAGTCCAAACAATCCACATGGAGAAAGAAGGAAAGAGATGCCTGGCCAGCCCCCAAATGTTTCCAGCCAACCTAGCCCAGACACCAGACATGTGAATGAGAAATCTTCAGGTGACTTGAGCCCTGCTCATGTACCAGTAGCTGTGTGTAAGACCTCCAAGTGAGAACCATCCAGTTGGTTCTGAACCCAGAACTGTGAAAAATAATCATAAATTATTTTAAACTACTTAGTTTTGGAGTTGTTATGAGGAAATATTATCTAAAACAGAATTCTGCTGAAACACCACATTCGGAAGACTTTTCAACAGGTTAGAAAATTTTATTACCACATTTTCATTCAGGTGTGCAAATATAGCATTTTTTATAAGTACATTCAAAGTTTTTAAAGGGTCATGATAATAAGAAATATTTTCAAATATCTATTCTCAAATGTTCTTTCTGTGACAAAGTTTCTATTTAAAAAGCATCTCTAACCACTTATTGTTTAAAATGTCACTTTTCCTAATAGGACCAGAGTAAATAGAAATTTTTCCCCCAAACTATCTGCTACATGTCATACTACTAATCATGATTGTCATCATAGAAAAAGTCCATTTATTTTTTTACTTTTTATTGTGAAATAGTTGTGAGAACAATACAAAGAACTCTTGTATAATCTTCACATAGATTTCTCCCAGCCTTTATCATTTTACTGATATATGTTTGCTTTATCAGTCTCTCTGAATAAACATACATTATTTGTTATGAACTATCCAATAGTAAGTTACAGATATGAGGATTCCTTTACATTTAAATCCTTCAGTGCATATTCCCTATGAATTAGAATATTCTCTCCCCCAAACCAGGAACTTAACACTAATAGAACACTATTATTTAACCTGCAAGCTTTATTCAAATTTCACCAATTATCCCAATAATGTCCTCTCCTATCCAGGATTTCATTGAGAATCACACACTGCAGTTACTTCACATGCCTCTTCATCTCTTCTAACCTGGAGCAGTTCCTTAATCTTCCTTTCTTCCTAATGACCTTGATATTTTTCAAAAATTCAAGCAATTTGGATTTGTTTCTTCCTGATTAGAATCAGGTTATACATTTTTGGAAGAAATGTCATAGAAGTGATTCTGTGTCCTTTTCAGTGCATCTTATCAAGAGGCACACAATGTCATTTTGTTCCATTTGATGTTAACTTTGACCATTTAGTTAAAGTGGTGTCTGCCATGTAATTTTTCACTACTGTAAAATTACTCTTTACTTTCCCTTTTGTGTTAATAGCATTGTGTGGAGAGAGACTTCAAGACTAAGTCAATATTCTGTTCCTCAGAAAATAGTAATCCACAGATGACATCAATCATCCATTGATAATTTTTTTCTGAATCAATTATTACTATGATGATTGCTAAATCCTGGATCAATTGTTCTTGAGAGTTTATATTTTTGTAAGCATGTCACTTGGTAACTCTAGTACACACAATCTAATTTTCAATAAACTTCCTGATAATATTAATGCTTTGACCTACTTTTTGTAAAATCTCATTAGATTTGTGGGGTTTTCCCTTTATATGCAGTCAGTTCACATTATTTGCAGCAATTATAGTCTATTAAGTCACCAAACACTAAACTAGCAAGTATTGAACTCTGGCTCCTAGAGAAAACACATGGTTAGATTCCTATGAGCCTTTGGTCACAATATTTTTATCAGCCAATAAATGCATAACTTGTTTTATGTGTGTTTATGTTTCAGCAGCACCATAACTCATGCCTGAACAAAGCTTATCTCACACATGTTTTCTCTGTAAGGCACATCACAGCCTTCTTGTGCTTAGGAACAGTAGATAGCAGTTCAGCACAGTAAAATCACCAACAGAAAGCACAAAAAGATGAAAAACATGGCAGTAAATAATCCACAAAAAGGAAACTTGTTCACAGTACGAGACCTGAAACAAGAAGGCAGAGCCTCGCCTCTGTCCATCTCCTCTGGGAAGGTGTGAGTTAGGCAACTCAAAATTTTGGCTGTTATATATATATATATAAATATATATATATAAAACACTCAAACTTGGAATAGAATAAGTGTAATATCTTCCTTCTTTTTTAAAAAGTATTTTCTTAGGCTTTTGTTTTTATATTATCTCCTATCTGTGGTGTCTTTGCCGAACCTTGTTGAATTAATTGTCCATTTTCAGAGGCATCATCTAGTTAAAACTACATAATATAGTGTATCAATCTGCTTAACTAGATATGTGTAAGCTGCAATATATCTGTCATTTAAAGAGAATAAATGAGTGGAGGCACCACAGTGAATCTTTTCCCTCCCCCCAAAACACCTCACATATATTGCATCATACAAGACCCTCTGACATATATAAATGAAGTGATATAACTGTATTAATTCACATAATAAATACTATTAAACTAAATTATTTATTAATTTATTAGATAAATATAAATTTACATAGAGACTTTGAGAGTTGAGGATGGAAGTGAGAAGTGTGGCAGTTTTTTTTTTCTGATACCCTTGAAAGTACCAACCTATTCCAAAGCAGGAAACTGAAGGCCACAGTGAGTGATGGAGTAACAGGGACCAAATTTACCCATCAACTTGAAACATATGCAAAAAAATATATTTTAAAATATATGTAAAAATTGTTTTCAAGACATTTAGGAAAAAATAAGACGGTAGTCTAAGAGCTAGGAAACAAATGAGGTGATTTCTATGACGACCCCTGATTACTGCCTGGAGAGTTTTTAGGTCATGGTCCATGGAGAGGAATCCAGGTCTCTGAGTTGAGGAGATATAGGTAGGGATCTAGTGAGGTCAAGGTGTCTAGAGTTCACAGGGGAGAATACCAGAGAAGAGGGACCTTCAAAGAGACAGAGCTCGAAATTACTTCAAATAGTCCCTTTGACTCTTCAGCTCAGTACTGATTGTGAATGTATACAAGGAAACTATCTGATGTCAGAGAAGTACCCAACTGAAAGAATCAGAGAGAAAAATCCATAGAGTTCACACAGCCTGGGAGTAATTTCTGTTTCTACTGCTGAGAGTAAAACAACAAAAAACAAACAAAAATCCCTCATAACTCATGGAGCACTGTGGAGAGGATTCAGAAGAGTCCTACCTCAGTACTGGGGCAAAATTAACCAGAGACTGATGGAGCTCCATTTAACAAAGCTTAAAAACAAGACCCAAAAGGATCAAGCTGTTTGTAAGTAACTTAAATGTATCCCAGAATAAGCTCAAGAATGTTTACAAGAACACAAAAATTTCCAGGACCCAATAAGGTACAGTTTGGTAAAAAATTACCAAGCATGCAAATAGGCAGGAAAATATAACACATAATGAGGAGAAAAAACAGTTAATTGAAACTGACCCAGAAATGACAGAATTTGTAGACAAGGATATTGAAGATATTAAAGCAGTTTTTGTAACTTTATTCCATATATTTAAGAACTAGGCAAAGATTGAAAAATTTAAATATAGACATGGAAATATAAGAAAAAGCCAATTCAAACATCTAGAAATAAAACTACAATGCCTGAGATGGAAAATATACAGCTTGGAATTAATATCAGATTGGATATAGCAAAACAAAAACCAAAAAAAAGACTGGTGAACTTGAAACTATCCAAATAAAACACAGAGAAAAAGATACTGAAAAAATTAACAGAGCAATGAGCTATGGAATAAGTTCACTTGGTCTATGTATATGTAATTGGAGTCTTCTAAAGGATGGATGGCAGGAAAAATATTTTAACAAATAAGGCTAAAAATTTTCAAATTTGTTTTAAAAAATATAAATTCTCAGAGCCAAGAAGTTCAATGAACCCCAAGCAGAGGAAACATGAAGAACACCCACCCAGACATGTCACTATTAATGGCTTAAAACTAGTAATATAGAGTAAATGAGAGCAGATTTCTCATTGGAAACAACACAAGACAGAAGACAGTAGAGTAACATTGTTAAAGTACTAAAAGGAAACAACTTTCAATCTAGAATTTTATACTCAATGAAAATATATATTCAAAATGAGGGCAAAATAAAGATTTTTTTAGAACACAAAAGCTAAAAGAATTTATTGCCAGAAAACTTATATTATGAGAAATTTTGTAGGAAATCCTTTAAGAACTAGGAAAATAATACTAGAGAGAGATACAAAACTACACAAAGGAATGAGGGACACTAGAAATGGTAATTACATGGGTAAATATGAGACATGTTTTTAATTACTTAAATATCTTTAAAATATAATTGAGTATTTAAAGAAAGATAAAATAATAACATGTTGTTTATAACATATGTAAAAATATTCTATGAAAATAATTGTACAAAAGCTAGGAGGGGAGAAATGTAAGTATACTGTTGTAAGGTGGTTGCACTATATGTAAGGTTGTATAATATCACTTGAAGGTAGACTGTAGTAAGTTAAAGATGTAGTACACTGTAAACTCTAAGTCAACCACTAAAACAATACAGCAAAGAGTTATTGCTAAGAAGTCAACAAGGGGATGTCTCATTTGTACCCACAGGATTTTAATTTATAGAGGTGATGCCATGGAGAGACTAATGCCATTGAAAGCAGATTTTTTCTTTGCCCCCTAAAGATATCAAGCCTCCAAAAATATAAAAAATAAAAAATAGGACTAATACAGGAGGTAAAAGGAATTCATAAAAATACTGAATCCAAAAGAAAGTAAAAAGAAAAAAGAAAACATAGAACAGATAGCATAACGTAAAGCAAAGAGAAAGATTTTAGCTTTAAATCCAAGTATATCAATGATATTATTTACTGGAAATGGTCTAAACATCTTTATTAAAATCTAGAGATTATCATACTGGAAAAAGTAAGATCCAACTACATATGCTGACTTCACAAAACCTACTTTAAATACAAGCAGCAAGGCAAGCAGATCTACTCTAAATATTTCTATTCAATATTGTAGTATACAGGTTTAGCCAATGCATTAATTCCAGATTTTCACAGACCACATAATCATCTATGTAGAAAATCTTACAGAATCCAAAAGAAACAAAACAAAAAAACTACCTGAACTAATAAGTGCATTTAGCAAGGTGACAGGACACCAGATCAATATATAAGAATCTATTGTATTTTTATACACTGAAAACAATCTGAAAATAAAATTTTTTAAAATATAATTTACAATAGCATCAAAAATATTAAAATACTTAGAGATAATTATGACAAAAGACATGTAAGATCTGCATTCTTAAAACTACCAAACATTACTGAGAGAAATTGAAGAAGATTTAAATAAATGGAGAGATATAGCATGTTTATGGATTGGAATATTTGGTATCATTAGGATAATAATTCTCTCCAAATTTATCTGTATATTCAAAGCATTCCAGGTCAAAATCCAAGCAGACTTTTATTTATAGAAATTTACAGGCTGATTCTAAAATTTATATGGAAATGCAAAGGACCTAAAATAGCCAAAACAACTTTGAAAAAGAGGAATAAAATTAAAGAACTTACATTAATACTACCTGACTTGAAGACCTATGATAAAGCTACAGTACTCAAGATACTATGGTACTGTTGTCAAGATAGACAAGTAGAATAATGGAATAGAATAGATAACCTGGAAATAGGCCCACACATATATGGACAATTGATTTCTGATAAGTACAAAGATAATTCAGAGGAAAAGCAATAGTCTTTTAAATAGATAGTGCTGGAACAATTGGCTACCACACGTATAAAAATGAATGTTGATCCATACTTTACCGTATACAAAAATTAACTCAAAATGGATTATAGATCTAAATGTAAAATCTAAAACTATAAAACTTCTAGAAGAAATCATGGGAGAAAAGTCTTTGTAACTATGGGCCAGGCAAATATGTCTTCGGTATACCAAAAGCATAATCTATAAAAGAAAAGATTAACCACTACCCTTATACCCCCTCTCTCAGAAATCTTTATAATGAAGGGGCTGTTTAAAAGGGGATAAAAATCTGGTAGAGATTAAAGAAAAGAGTGATGATGTGGGAAATGATATCCACATAAGAGATGTGACTAGCCATGCTGTGAATGAGCACATGAAGGAGACATTTGAGGTAGGGACGGAATCACAGCTTAGAAATGGCTTTACGTACATTTTCAGCAAGGAGAGTGGAGGAATTGATTGGCTTTGAATAAACTACCTTTGTCAATAATAAAACAGCAATGAGCCCCTTACTGAGAACAAAACGTGCATTATAGAACTGGCTTAATTCACCCCCACCACATCATCTCATTTAATTCTCTCAATTACTTTATGAAGAAGATATTTCAATCCCCATTTTACAGATGCAAGAAATGAGGTTCAGAGAGGAAAAAGCTTTGCCCAAGGAGGACTAAGTGGGTCTAACCCCAATGCCCTCACTCTTAAACACTCTGCTTCTAGGATGGGTCCATGCCCATACTATATTGATAGTCAACAAGCAATAGAATGATCTGAATCCAATTGATTTTTTTAAAAGTTAATCTTATCTCCTATAAAAACACAAAATAATGACTAGAGGCTCTGAAATGTATTGTTAGATACTGGTACTAAACTAAAGAAACTGGCTCTTTCAGCTTGCAAAATGCATAAAAAGGCTAAAAATGAAAGGTTTTAAACTGCATTTAAGTAAGCAAGTAAATCTTGTGCCAATATCATCCATGTGACTTGGTCTTAAATAAATACGAGTTTATTATTTAAGAATAAATAATGAGCTACAAGTTATTTTTACAAGTATAAATCATTCACAGCTATCTTCTTTTGTAAATGGTCAACTCCACCTCTCTAAAAGTCCTGGGCCAAAAGCTTTATGTTACTAGAGATTAAATTCCTTGGCAAGTAGGCCAAAGATCAAAATACATTGTGTTTTTATTTGGATAGTCTGGGAGTATTGAATTTGTCCTTTTCTTATCATTAACATTCATCTCTCTGGATCATCCACTTCTCTTTGAACTTGGGAAACAGGAATTTGATATCACTCAGTATTTAAATCAATTAAAACAAGGACCCAGACAGAACCAAGTAATTCTGGGAGTTAACTATAATAAGTCTTTCATCTTAATAAAGTTCAGTTCAGTTGTTTATTTGGAAAATGACCAGCATCAACATTAATTTTCCAGGGTGCATGAATGTGTTTTCCTACGTTTACTAATACTATGTTCTACTTTCCAAAGGCAAGAAATGAACCAAAGACATATAAGCACTTGCCAGCAAAAGAAAAAATTAGCTTCAGTTTAGAGATTAGAAATTTGAATCAGCTTTGCCAAGAGCTTCCTAAATCTTCTTTTTGACTTGGCACAAGTTGCACACAATAGGTATTCAACAAATTTTGTTGACTTACGACACAGTCATGGCTGTGAGTGATTGCTTTGTGCGTTAACTAAATAAAACGATTTCTCCCGAAAAGGGATGATGTTGGCAGCTATCACTAACAGAGCCAGAAAGAAGTTTGTGAAGTTCCATTCAGTCTTATTTTGGTTTGGCCTGGTTTGATCTGGTATGAAAAGTGCAAAAAATCAAACAAAGAAATAATAACTCATGTTTTAACCCAGAATTAATCATTATTAATATTTAGCATAATTGCTTTACAATAGCCAGGACATGGAAGCAACCTAAGTGTCCATCGACAGATGAATGGATCAAGAAGATGTGGCACATATATACAATGGTATATTACTCAGCCATAAAAAGATACGAAATTGAGTTATTTGTAATGAGATGGATGGACCTCGAGTCTGTCATACAGAATGAAGTAAGTCAGAAAGAGAAAGATAAATACCGAATGCTAACACATATATATGAAATCTAAAAAAAAAAGAAAAAAAAAATGGTTCTGATGAACCCAGGGGCAGGAGAGGAATAAAGATGCAGACGTAGACAATGGGCTTGAGGACACGGGGAGGGGAAAGGGTAAACTGGGACAAAGTGAGAGAGTGGCATGGACATATATACACTACCAAATGTAAAATAGATAGCTAGTGGGAAGCAGCTGCATAGCACAGAGAGATCAGCTCATGCTTTGTGACCACCTAAAGGGGTGGGATAGGGAGGGTGGGAGGGAGATGAAAGAGGGAGGAGATATGGGGATATATGTATATGGATAGCTGATTCACTTTGTTATAAAGCAGAAACTAACACACCGTTGTAAAGCAATTATACTCCAATAAAGATGTTAAAAAAAAAACAATGGAAATGTTCTGACTTAACCAAAAAAGAAAAAAATTAGCATAATTGCATCTAAAGTTTTCTATTTAGATTATTTTTAAATTGTACAAGCTATATGAGTATAAAATTTTCTTTTGAAGAAATCATTCAATCCTTTCTTAAAAAGCTGAGTGTCCTTTGACCTTTATCCCTGATTTGGCCCTTTCTCACTCACACACTTGATTTTTCTCCCTTTCTTCATTACAGAATTTTTTGACCTTTTCTTTTTGTTCCTTCTGCCTTTTCCTCCTTTCCTTCCTCTGTTGCTTACCCTCTTCCAAGTGTCTTCATCACTCAGTTCTACAGTATAATGCAGCTAGTGCAGTTCTATAATAAAGTAAGGGCCTCCTCTGAATCAGCAGGAACATCTTGCTGTGGATGGGAGAGTATTAAAATGTAATCTGTGGTCCGTAGGAAGAAAATTCTCCCTGGCTTGAAGCTTCACAGATTTATGATTTATTGGATCAAATCTCCTTTTATTTAACTGCTCTTGAATGGATTCAAAGAGTACGTATTCCAATGATCTAAATAAGAAGAAGGCACATACACTAGAAAGGCCAGCGTGTCATGTACAAAAAAAAAACCAAAGGGAGATGGGAGACTTTATTCCTTAGGCTGGAAGGAAATTGGTTCCTTACCCTGAATCTATAACTTTGATGCTACCACACCAATGGTCTATTTCCTACTTGAAATGTTTTTAATATTGCTAAAGTTCTTTATTATGAGATAAAATAAAATAATACATGAAAGTATACCTTGTGAAACAAAAAGACCTATACAAATGTGCATGGTTATTATTATTAATATATGCTGTAAGTCTCTTCCCTCACCAAGAGCAGAATAGCTTCTGTCTTCTTGTTTCTAGTGTACAATTTTAAAAACTTTTAAAAAAATGTTTTCAAATAGAAGAGAATGGTAGCTACCAGACTAAAAATACTATGAATTGTCTTCTGAAATAAATAACAATGAGAACACCTTCAAATATATTCATGAAGCTCATCTCATTAAACATTGACTGGCAAATCCAAATAATCTATTCCTGACTTTTGTTAAAATAGTTATAAATCTTGTATTTTTAAAAGGTTCACATCAAACCTGTATGTAGAGGGATAAGAATTATGAGATTAGTAATAGAATTAATTACGAATTAAGACTATCTTACTTGCTCCTGTCCCTGAAGTCACAGTCCTTAGCAACAAAGCCATATCTGATCAATGGTTACTGAATAAACATATTTGAATTTATTGTAATAAGCTAACATAATACAGGTCCAAATATTTATGTATTAATAAGTGATGGTTTTTTAATACTTAATCATTTCAAAATATTATAAACTCATCTTTGCATATCCTCCTTGCCCAATGCATGGCACATAATAGATATTTCTTGAATATATTTGAATTAAATGAATATAAGGCACATCACGGCACTACAATCTGATTGCTATTCTCAACTAATTGTTATCTTTTACCTCCATGAAATTCTATTTTTTTTTTATGCCTGGGATGATGGACAGTGTAGAAGTACTCAGGATTGAGACATAAACTCCAGAGGAACTCTTGTTATTTATGGACAGATTTCAGGAATTCCAGTTGTCTTCTCTTTGGCTTGCACTTTAAAAGAAAATCTAATTCAGTGTGTAGGAAGAATTTCAGGCAAGAGTATTCTGGAGTTTAAACTCACCTATAAAACAAAAACCATTCATGTCTAGAGATAATTTATATTTCTTAAAATTTTTTTCAGATGGAAAAATAATTCCTTAGAAAGAGCCTATGGGAAATAGAGCCTCACCTTGATGTAGAGCTGATATTCTATCTCATCTGCATCACTGCTTGAAGAAGGAAATAAAGGTTGAACATGAAGGGAAAGCATTAAAAATGTAAACTAGTGACATGTACTATTTGATATCAAGTTATAACATGGAGTAGAAAGTATGGAGAGCCTATGAGTATATGTGCACTCACACATCACTCCAGGGGATTATTTATTAGGTGTATTTTTTCATATTCCTTGGTATAATTAGTTGCCTTTTTTATTGTCTACCTCAAAATTGACACACAGAAGAAGAACATGGTTGAGAGATGAATGAGGTAACTTCAGAAGTGTATCTGTTCAGTAGCTGGGGATATGTCGGTACACAGACAATATTGTCAATGTACCTTTTGTCCACCAATAAGTAAAATTCCTTGAGACCCACCTGCCACTGTGCATAATTCATGAGACTACTGTCCTAGGGAAGGAAAGGTGGGTATCCCTGAAATAATGAGATTACCATACCACTTCAATTCACAAAGCTAATTATTCTGGGTTCATAAGAACACAATATTGTAAAAGCCAGGCTTTTATGAGAATTATTTTTTTTCTAAATTCCTCCTTATACATCTTTATGTCTCTAATAAGTACCCCAGTATATCAGTCCTGGTCTACTCAGAAAACAGAGTTTTTATGGGGACATAAGTTGGAAAAGGAGGTGGATATGAGGAAGAGGAGTTTCAACACAAGGGAAGAGAAAGGGCCTCTTTGGCCTAGAAGATAGACAGGAAAGGGTGGAGGAGACTGAGAGATGAAGGAGATAAGACTAGAGTGAGAATGCTGCCTGGGTTCCCAGCAACCTTAGTGTCAGCCAAAGGGAGAGGGTGAGACAATAGAAACTCCAATGGAAATCTCAAATAAATGAGGGGAATCAGCACATCCAAGCTGGCTTTCCACTTTCCTATGGAAACCAACATTGCACAAGCACAGTAGAACAGCTTGGGCAGTACAAGATTTCTAAACAGGTGAGCCTAAAATGGCATTCCCTAGTCTCCCTGTATTTCATTTGATGTGTGAGAGCTCCAGCGGTTTCTACAAATGCTGTAGCTGGTGCACAAAGGATGGTTGAGAGAAAGGTTGTCTAGCTTGCCAGCAATAACTACTACAATATGGAACAAAGAGACCATCGAGGCTCTTGGATGGTGTGTCCACACTTACGACTACATTGTAGACTTGGCAAGACCTTGCCAAATCTACAGAACAAGAAGGAGCCAAGTTGGGCCTAATCAACTTGGAGAGATGGACAAGTTCCCAAGAGCAATCAATCATGGCACCTCATCCATGAGGAGAGAAGAGACCACAACTTACCCCAGCCAGGCAGGCTTCAACTGCCTATGCCAGTGCCCAGTAGAACCAGATGGCACCATTTGCTCATCCTCTGGCCCCAGTGCATTAGAAAGCTGTGAAGATCAAGCAGATAGCATTCAAACTTCTGGTTCTTCCAGCTCTTATTGCCAGGAGGCAGTGGGACGACACTTTCCACCACCACCCAGAGCCTCCGGTTTGGGAACTCAGAGTAGGGAGGGAAAGGAAAGGCGTTATCCTGATAGATACCTTAACCTTGAATTGAACTTGAGTTAAACCAACAGAGATTGGGTTACTTTCAACTTGGCAAGTTTACAGTAGCTGGAAGACTCCAGAGAAAGAAGAGTCCAGTAATAGAAAATAAAGGATGCTATAATTTTTGGCATGTAGGTTACTTAATGCATAAATTTCAACCCAGTTGTCTTACTTTTAAAGGTCAGCTCCCTCCCTTGCTCTGAGAAATCTTCTGGCCATTTTCTTTGCCAAAGCAACTGGAGGTTTATCTCACAGATTCTCCCTCTGGCTTCCTGGGGATATCTCAACCCAACCAGTTCTAGTTTTCCACCTTGTTGCTTTAACCTTTGGTGCTGGCATTCTTGCTAACCCTTCAGGCCTAAACAAATCTGAGCCCTACCTCATCTGGTACTTCAAGTTATAACCCAACTTTTTTTCCTACTCCTAGGAAGGTCTGTTCTCCCACTGTGTCCAGATATAATTAGCTTCTATGTCCATTGAGGGCAAAAACTGTGCCCTACACATACATATACTAAGTTCTTAACAAAAGTGTGTGTATGTCTGTATTCACATGTTTTTGCCCATATATAAAAAGTACTTCTTGTAACTTGGATACACAAACACACACACACACACCACCACCACCACCACCATTTTCCTCTATTCACACTGGCCATTAAAAGTTGGTCTGTTTCAAAGTGTATTTAGACAGTTAACATATGCATTACATCTAAACCAAGAACTTTTAAGGGCCTAACAGTAAGCTAGTTTGATTACCATTATTATTGATAATTATGGGGGTTGTGCTGGTACTTAGACATAACTGCATACGATTATTGTTTTTCTGATGAAATCATTGCCTATACAGTTACGTGGCACCAATAATAAGTTTGCAAGTAATTTGTGACAAATCTTTCTTTTGTAGTGTTTCAAGAAAGTAAAATCCTGAGGCTGATTTTAGCATTATGTATATATGATATCCCTTCTTGAAAATATATGAACGTGGTGGTGGGGGGTGGGGGTGTTGGTGTTGTTTTAGTACAACAAAGTATGAAATGCTGTGGATGAAATGGCCTCCAGAAATGTGGTTGATTTATATCTCAGGAATGTGTGTGAAGGATGAGAGGATAGATTTCCTCAAATAGCTGCTAAACCCAGCAGGCTCCAGCTAGCAGGCATTTAGCAACTATATCCAAAAACTCTTACCTGCATGCATCTTAAGTTTCCCTATATTTCACCAGCTTTGGGGCACAAGTGGAGTCACATTAACAATAACACTCTGTATTTCACCCAACTTGTCCTCTGCTCCTCGCTCTAAATTTATTTTCCATAAAAAGTTCCCCTAAATATTTCTGCGATAATCCAGGGTGGCTCGAATGAGCTTACTAACAAGTCTGGTCAGAACTATCTTGACATGCCCCAGGCGCTGCTGTCACTTGCAGCACAAAGCACGATTCCTACCAGACCCACTGCCCCTCGGAAGGCAGTCAGCTTCCTCGCGAGGAGAGCAAGTTCGTGGGCAGGTTCCCCTCAGGCTCTGACCACATGCTCTGTGTCTCACAATCGGAGATGCCTCCACATTGAAAATTGTGCTCAGAGCCAGGCAACTTCCTTTCTTGCTGGGTGTGTGCAAATGCACACACTCTTTAGGGAGACACAAAGCAATGTCATAAACAGATTTTAATCAAAACCACTTTTTTAGTTTGTACTTAATGTGAGCTTTTTCTTAGGATCCATCTGGATCCTAAGAGAGACTGGGCCTGGAGCAGAAATTAGTGACAGACAACATTGGACCAACCTGAAATCTCAACTGAGGCTTTGTGTCATCAAGACAAACAGACTTCCAGCAGGCCTGTCACATTAGTTTACCTGGAAGACCCTGACTAGTAAAATTTCAGGGGCTCAGCTCAAGCTAAGCCCCTGCTGCCCACTATTTATGGAGACACATATATGTTCCATTTAAAGATAATCTACACATATAAAATAAAGTCCAAACTGTAAATTTAAAAAATAAACATTAACAGTGTTTTCATAATAGGGAAGAACAAATCTGACTTCATATTGGATATGTTTATTTTACTTTAACCTTTGTATACTTTTGTTTTTGCTAGAAGTTAAGAATGTTGCCTCTAGCCTGAAAAATACAGGATAACCCATTCTCAAGGCTCTGACCTTTAAGAGTATAGTAATTTTCCATTTATATCAACATAAAAAGTTGCAGAACAGAGAATAACATTTGCCTTGTTGGAGGTTTACAGGAACATCCTGACCCTACGTGGACAGCTACAAGAACAAAGGATTCTGACACTAAGAAGTTTGCAGCAACCAACAACACCGCCTCCTCTTTTAGTATAAAAGAAGCCTGAATTCTAAGTCAGGTAAGGTGGTTCTTTGGGACACTAGTCCACCATCTTCTTGGTCTGCTGGCTTTCCAAATAAAGTCACTATTCCTTGCCCTAACAGCTTGTCCCTGGCGTGTCATGCAGCGAGGAGAATGAGTTTGGACTCAGTACCATTTTGATTAAACCACAGTGAGATATTATCTGACACCCATTAGGATGGTTCATCTATATTTTAGAAAAAGGAAAGAGGGGAGAAAGAGAGAAAGAGAAAGAAAGAAAGAAAGGAAGGAAGGAAGGAAGGAAGGAAGGAAGGAAGGAAGGAAGGAAGGAAGGAAGGAAGGAAGGAAGGAAGAGAGAAAGAAGGAAAGAAAGAAAGAAAGAGAGAGAGAGAAAGAAAGGAAGGAAGGAAGGAAGAGAGAAAGAAGGAAAGAACGAAAGAAAATAAATATTGGCAAAACTGTGGAGAAAATGGAACTTTTCTGCAGTGCTGGTGGACATATAAAATGGTGCAGCCACTGTGGAAAACAATATGGCAGTTATGGCAGTTCCTCAAAAAAGTAAACAGATTTATCACATGATGTAGCAATTTCAGTTCTGGGTATGTACCCAAAAGAATTGAAAGCAGGGACTCAAGCAGGTATTTGTACCCTCATGTTCATAGCAGCATTCACAGGAGCCAAAAGTTGGAAGCAAACCAACAGATCATCAACAGATAAATGAATAAACAAAATGCGGTGTATACATACAATAGAATATTATTTAGCCTTTAAAAAGGAAATTCTGACACATGCTACAACATGGATGAAACTTGAGGACATTATGCTAAGTGAAATAAGCCAGCCACCAGGAGACCAGAGCAGAAATTACCTAGAGTAGTCAGATTCATAAAGACAGAAAGTGGAAGGGTTGTTGCCAGGGGCTGGTGGGAGGGGCGAATGGGGATTGTTGACTCATGGATACAGAGTTTCAGTTTTGCAAGATAATAAGAGTTCTGTGGATGGATGATAGTGATGATAGCATAACAATGTGAATGTTCTTAATGTCACTGAACTATAACACTTAAACATGGTTAAGATGGTAAATTTTATAGTATTCATATTTTACCACAAATTTTTTAAATTAAAAAAATGTTTTGAGAGTTTAACTTCTAGTAATGGCTGAGTAGATTATTTTGGGCTGACCCTCCTTCCAAGAACAACTAGAAAAGTTGGATTAAAAATATTACATATATATTCCACTTGAAAGCATCAGAGAGTAACCAAGACAGGGAGAACTTGCAGATTCAAGATCTGAAAGAAAGAAGCTGAGGCAAGTAAGATGTACATATATGGGGCCACTTTTCCCCTCAAGCTGACTACTAATTCTGAAAGTGAACACGGTGGCTGAAAGGCTGAGAAGCAGGACATAACTTTCAAGAGTGTCATATATATGAAGGGGAAAAAAAGAAGTCCATGGCCCATCAAGGGGGGAGTAGCTTTGATAAACATCCCAGGGCTTTAGTTGGGTCTCCAAAAGTCTACACCAACAGATAAAGGCAAACCAGAAATGGGTCAGCCCTTAGGATAATAGAAATATATATTCAGATTATGTCTATTCCTGTGTGGAATAAAATGATCTTCCCCTAGCCCAGCAGCCTGCCAAAAGAAGGGAAAGTAAATTTTCACTGAAGAAAGATAGTAATATCAGAGCTTCAAATTATCTTTACAATTTATCATTTTAAATGCCTGGCACACTGTCAAAAATAGCCAGGTAAAGTCTAGAATTCAGTTGATAGTAATGTACCACGTTGGTGTCTTACCTTTGACAATTGTAAGGTAGGAGATGTAATCGTCTCCTAAGATTTCTTACTTAGGGGAAACTGAAATTGTATGAGGGCTATATATAAATTCTCTGTATTACCTTTACAACTTCTCTGTACATCTACATATATTCCAAAATAAAAAGTTTATTAAAAAAAAAAGCATGCAAGAATGGAAGAATGTATTTGAAATCAGTTGACTGAAAACAAAGAGAAAAAAGTAACCAGAAACTGGAGTTGAAAACATGATGCTGAATATGTTCAAAGAATGAAGTGAGATAAAATTTTTCTGTGAATTGGAAAATACTTTAAACATGGAATTCCTAGAACTGAAAGATACAATAATTGATATTAAAAGCTCATCAAATGGTTTTAACATCATATTAGAAAGGGAATAATTTAGAACAGAAAAAAATATTGAAAATGAAGCACAAGGAGACAAGAGAATAGAAAATATAGGAAAGACTGGAAAACATGAGACATGGTAGAAATTTTCAACTTCTAAGTAATTGGAGTCCCAGGAGGGAAGGAAAAAGAGAATTATAAAAGTATTATCTTACTTTATTTTATTTTATTTATTTTTTTAACATCTTTATTGGAGTATAATTGCTTTACAGTGGTGTGTTAGTTTCTGCTTTACAACAAAGTGAATCAGTTATACATATACATATGTCTCCATATCTTTTCCCTCTTGCATCTCCCTCCCTTGCACCCTCCTTATCCCACCCATCTAGGTGGTCTCAAAGCACCGAGCTGATCTCCCTGTGCTATGTGGCTGCTTCCCACTAGCTATCTATTTTACGTTTGCTAGTGTATATATGTCCATGCCAATCTCTCACTTTGTCCCAGCTTGCCCTTCCACCTCCCCATATCCTCAAGTCAATTCTCTAGTAGGTCTGCATCTTTATTCCTGTCTTGCCCCTAGGTTCCTCATGACTTTTTTTTTTTTTAGATTCCATATATATATGTTAGCATATGGTATTTGTTTTTCTCTTTCTGACTTACTTCACTCTGTATGACAAACTCTAAGTCCATGCACCTCACTACAAACAACTCAGTTTCCTTCCTTTATATGGCTAATATTCCTTTGTATATATGTACCACATCTTCTTTATCCATTCATCTGCTGATGGACACTTAGGTTGCTTCCATGTCCTGGCTATTGTAAATAGAGCTGCAATGAGCATTTTGGTACATGACTCTTTTTGAATTATGGTTTTCTCAGGGTATATGCCCAGTAGTGGGATTGCTGGGTCATATGGTAGTTCTATTTTAAGTTTTTTAAGGAACATCCATACTGTTCTCCATAGTGGCTGTATCAATTTACATTCCCATCAGCAGTGCACAAGGGTTCCC
Organism: Physeter macrocephalus; assembly: GCF_002837175.3. NCBI lineage: Eukaryota > Metazoa > Chordata > Mammalia > Artiodactyla > Physeteridae > Physeter > Physeter macrocephalus. Next base: position 78,805,309 of record NC_041222.1, read on the forward strand.
TTTTCTCCACACCCTCTCCAGCATTTATTGTTTGTAGATTTTTTGATGATGGCCATTCTGACCAGTGTGAGATGATATCTAACTGTAGTTTTGTTTTGCATTTCACTAATGATTAATGATGTTGAGCATTCTTTCATGTGTCTGTTGGCAATCTGTATATCTTCTTTGGAGAAAGGTCTATTTAGGTTTTCTGCCAATTTTTGGATTGGGTTGTTTGTTTTTTTTAATATTGAGCTGCATGAGCTGCTTGTAAATTTTGGAGATTAATCCTTTGTCAGTTGCTTCATTTCCAAATATTTTCTCCAATTCTGAGGGTTGTCTTTTCGTCCTGTTTACAATTTACTTTGCTGTGCAAAAGCTTTTAAGTTTCATTAGGTCCCATTTGTTTATTTTTGTTTTTATTTCTATTTCTCTAGGGAGTGTTCTAATTTCATTCTTTTACATGTAGCTGTCCAGTTTTCCCAGCACCACTTATTGAAGAGGTTGTCTTTTCTCCATTGTATATTCTTGCCTCCTTTATGAAAGAGAAGGTGACTATAAGTGTGTGGGTTTATCTCTGGGCTTTCTATCCTGTTCCATTGATCTATATTTGTGTTTGTGAGCCAGTACTATACTGTCATGATTACTTCTATTTGTATCACCTTTAATTTCTTTCATCAGTGTCTTATAATTTTCTGCACACAGGTCTTTTTTCTCCGTAGGTAGGTTTATTCCAAGATATTTTATTCTTTTGGTTGCAATGGTAAATGGGAGTGTTTTCTTAATTTCACTTTTCGATTTTTCATCATTAGTGTATAGGAATGCAAGAGATTTCTGTGCATTAATTTTGTATCCTGTTACTTTACCAAATTCATTGATTAGCTCTAGTAGTTTTCTGGTAGCATCTTTAGGATTCTCTATGTATAGTATCAGGTCATCTGAAAACAGTGACAGCTTTACTTCTTCTTTTTCGATTTGGATTCCTTTTATTTATTTTTCTTCTCTGATTGCTGTGGCTAAAACGTCCAAAACTATGTTGAATTATAGTGATGAGAGTGGGAAATCTTGTCTTGTTCCTGATCTTAGTGGAAATGGTTTCAGATTTTCACCATTGAGGACGTTGTTGGCTGTGGGTTTGTCATATATGGCCTTTATTATGTTGAGGAAGGTTCCCTAATGCCTACATTCTGGAGGGTTTTTATCATAAATGGGTGTTGAATTTTGTCGAAAGCTTTCTCTGCATCTATTGAGATGATCATATGGTTTTTCTCCTTCAGTTTGTTAATATGGTGTATCACGTTGATTGATTTGCATATATTGAAGAATCCTTGCATTCCTGGGATAAACTCCACTGGATCATGGTCATGATCCTTTTAATGTGCTGTTGGATTCTGTTTGCTAGTATTTTGTTGAGGATTTTTGGGTGTATGTTCATCAGGGATATTGGCCTGTAGTTTTCTTTCTTTGTGACATCATTGTCTGGTTTTGGTATCAGGGTGATGGTGGCCTCATAGAATGAGTTTGGTAGTGTTCCTCCCTCTGCTATATTTTGGAAGAGTTTGAGAAGGATAGGTTTTAGCTCTTCTCTAAATGTTTGATAGAATTCTCCTGTGAATCCATCTGGTCCTTGGCTTTTGTTTGTTGGAAGATTTTTAATCACAGATTCAATGTCAGTGCTTGTGATTGGTCTGTTCATATTTTCTATCTTACTGTTTCAGTCTCAGAAGGTTGTGCCTTTTTAAGAATTTTTCCATTTCTTCCAGGTTGTCCATTTTATTGGCATACAGTTGCTTGTAGTAATCTCTCATGATCCTTTGTATTTCTGCAGTGTCATTTGTTTCTTCTCCTTTTTCATTTCTAATTCTATTGATTTGAGTCTTCTCCCTTTTTTTCTTGATAAGTCTGGCTAATGGTTTATCAATTTTGTTTATCTTCCCAAAGAACCAGCTTTTAGTTTTATTGATCTTTGCTATCATTTCCTTAATTTCTTTTTCATTTATTTCTTTTCTGATCTTTATGATTTATTTCCTTCTGCTAACTCTGGGGGTTTTTTGTTCTTCTTTCTCTAATTGCTTTGGGTGTAAAGTTAGGCTGTTTTTATGAGATGTTTCTTGTTTCTTAAGGTAGGATTGTATTGCTATAAACTTCCCTCTTAGAACTGCTTTTGCTGCATCCCATAGGTTTGGGGTCGTATTTTTTTTATTGTCATTTGTTTCTAGGTATTTTTTGATTTCCTCTTTGATTTCTTCAGTGATCTCTTCATTATTTAGTAGTGTATTGTTTAGCTTCCATGTGTTTGTATTCTTTACAGGTTTTTTCCTGTAATTGATATCTACTCTCATAGCATTGTGGTCAGAAAAGATACTTGATATGATTTCAATTTTCCTAAATTTACCAAGGCTTGATTTGTTACCCAAGATATGATCTCTCCTGGAGAATGTTCCATGAGCACTTGAGAAAAATGTGTATTCTGTTGTTTTTGGATGGAATGTCCTATAAATATAAATTAAGTCCGTCTTGTTTAATGTATCATTTAAAGCTTGTTTTTCCTTATTTATTTTCATTTTGGATGTCTGCCCATTGGTGAAAGTGGGGTGTTAAAGTCTCCTACTATGAATCTGTTATTGTCTATTTCCCCTTTTATGGCTGTTAGCATTTTCCTTATGTATTGAGGTGCTCCTATGTTGGGTGCATAAATATTTACAATTCATATTTCTTGTTCTTTGATCCCTTGATCATTATGTAGTATCCTTCTTTGTCTCTTGTAATACTCTTTATTTTAAAGTCTATTTTGTCTGATATGAGAATTGTTACTCCAGCTTTCTTTTGATTTCCATTTGCATGGAATATCTTTTTCCATCCCTTCATTTTCAGTCTGTATGTGTCCCTAGGTCTGAAGTGCATCTCTT
>NC_041222.1:78808839-78835620 GCF_002837175.3 Physeter macrocephalus
CTGCTCTGCAGTAGTTATTTCCACTATTTTATCTTCCAGGTCACTTATCCGTTCTTCTGTCTCAGTTATTCTGCTATTGATCCCTTCCAGAGAATTTTTAATTTCATTTATTGTGTGGTTCATGACAGTTTGTTTGCTCTTTAGTTCTTCCAGGTCTTTGTTAAACGTTTCTTGTATTTTGTCCATTCTATTTCCAAGATTTTGGATCATCTTTACTATAATTATTCTGAATTCTTTTTCAGGTGGACTGCCTATTTCCTCTTCATTTGTTATGTCTGGTGGGTTTTTGCCTTGCTCCTTCATCTGCTGTGTGTTTCTCTATCTTCTCATTTTGCTTAACTTACTGTGTTTGGGGTCTCCTCTTTGCAGGCTGCAAGTTCATAGTTCCCATTGTTTTTCGTGTCTGTGGCTCAGGTTGGTTCAGTGGGTTGTGTAGGCTTCCTGGTGGAGGGGACTAGTGCCTGCGCTCTGGTGGATGAGGCTGGATCTTGTCTTTCTGGTGGGCAGGTCCACGTCTGATGGTGCCTTTTGTGGTGTCTGTGGCCTTATTGTGGGTTTAGTCAGCCTCTGTGCTAATGGATGGGGTTGTGTTCCCGTCTTGCTAGTTGTTTGGCATAGGGTGTCCAGCACTGTAGCTTGCTGGTCGTTGAGTGGAGATGGGTCTTGGCGTTGAGATAGAGATCCCTGGGAGATTTTCACAGTTTGATATTATGTGGAGATGGGAGGTCTCTTGTGGACCAGTGTCCTGAACTTGGCTTTCCCACCTCAGTGGCACAGCACTGACACCTGGCTGGAGCACCAAGAGCCTGTCTTCCACATGGCTCAGAATAAAAGGGAGGGAAAAAAGAAAGAAAGAAAGAAAGAAGAAGATAAAACACATAAAGTAAAATAAAATAAAGTTATTAAAATAAAAAATACTTATTAAGAAAAAAAATTTTTAAGTAATAAAAAACAAACAAAAAAAATGGACAGACAGAACCCTAGGACAAACGGTAAAATCAAAGCTATACAGACAAAATCACACACAGTAGCATACACATACACACTCACAAAAATAGAAAAAGGGAAAAATATATATATATATTGTTGCTCCCAAAGTCCACCTCCTCAATTTGGGATGATTGCTGTCTGTTCAGGTATTCCATAGATGCAGGGTACATCAAGTTGATTGTGGAGAATTAATCCGCTGCTCCTGAGGCTGCTGGGATAGATTTCCCTTTCTCTTCTTTGTTCGCACAGCTCCCAGGGTTCAGCTTTGGATTTGGACCTGCCTCTGCGTGTAGGTCGCCTGAGGGCATCTGTTCTTGGCTCAGACAGGACCGGGTTAAAGGAGCAGCTGATTCGGGGCCTCTGGCTCACTCAGGCTGGGGGGAGGGAGGGGTACAGTTGCGGGACGAGCCTGCGGCAGCAGAGGCCAGCATGACGTTGCACCAGCCTGAGGCGCGCCGTGCGTTCTCCCGGGGAAGTTGTCCCTGGATCACGGGACCCTGGCAGTGGCGGGCTGCACAGGCTCACGGGAGGGGAGCTGTGGACAGTGACCTGTGCTCGCACACAGGCTTCATGGTGGTGGCAGCAGCGGCCTTAGCATCTCATGCCCGTCTCTGGGGTCCGCGCTGATAGCCACGGCTCATGCCCGTCTCTGGAGCTCCTTTAAGCGGCGCTCTTAATCCCCTCTCCTCGCACACCAGGAAACAAAGAGGGAAGAAAAAGTCTCTTGCCTCTTCGGCAGCTCCAGACTTCTCCCGGACTCCCTCCCAGCTAGCCGTGGTGCACTAGCCCCCTTCAGGCTGTGTTCACGCCGCCAACCCCAGCCCTCTCCCTGCGATCCGACCGAAGCCCGAGACTCAGCTCCCAGCCCCCGCCCGTTGCGGCGGGTGAGCAGACAAGCCTCTCAGGCTGGTGAGTGCTGGTTGGCACTGATCCTCTGTGAGAGAATCTCTCCGCTTCGCCCTCCGCACCCCTGTTGCTGCGCTCTCCTCCGTGGCTTCGAAGCTCCCCCCGTCCGCCACCCGCAGTCTCCACCCGCAAAGGGGCTTCTAGTGTGTGGAAACCTTTCCTCCTTCACGGCTCCCTCCCACTGGTGCGGGTCCTGTCCCTATTCTTTTGTCTCTGTTTTTTCTTTGTTTCTTTTGCCCTACCCAGGTACGTGGGGAGTTTCTTGCCTTTTGGGAGGTCTGAGTTCTTCTGCCATAGTTCAGTAGGTGCTCTGTAGGAGTTGTTCCACATGTAGATGTATTTCTGATGTACTTGTGGGGAGGAAGGTGATCTCCGTGTCTTACTCTTCCGCCATCTTGAAGCCTTCCCAAAAGTATTATTTTAAATGGGAGCAGTTGAGAATTTTCCAAACCTGAGTAAAGATACCAAATCATGGATTCAAGAAGCACCGTGATTGCCAAGTCAAAAAATAATACCATGAGATTTATGAAAAATTTCTCTACTTATTAGTCAAAAAGGAAATGCAAATTAAAACCATAATAAGATACAGCTCACCAAGGTGCCTACTATTTTTTAAGCTGATGATACAACTGTGGGCAAAATTGAAGTTCATGGCCATATATACAGCTCTTGGGACTGCATATTGGGAAAAATCACTTTGGAAGACTACCTGGTGAATGTTACAAGGCTGACCATAAAGTATACAACCTATGACATAGTGGCTTCCCCTATAGGTAATTGCTCAACAAAAATGCACCAAAAGATACAGACAAGAATATTCACAGCTGCGTTATTCATCCATCAACAGTAGAATAGATAAATAAATTGTGGTAACTGGCAACTGATGAATCACATAAGCAAACAATTGAGGGAAGGGGAAGTCTAGACACAAAAGAATACACACTGTATTTGGTTTGGAAGTTAGAAGTCTACCTTGGAGAGGATGGAGAGAACAGTTATTTGGTAGGGCTGCTGGTAATGTTGTTTCTTGATCACTGTACTGATTATGTGGGTATATTCACTTTGCAAAATTTCATCAAGCTGCGCCCTTAAGAGCTGTGTACTTTACCATATGTATGTTATGCTTCAACAGCAAAATTATTTTTAGTAGTCTTTTTTGGTTGACAGTGGTGTAACACACCAATGCACACATGCATACAAACACAAAGGCAAAGTGGAAAACTAAGGCAGATTTTCATGTCAAATGTGAAAGCACATCCTCAACAAAGACACTCCCAGTAGAGGCAGAATATATTTGAATCCTCCAGATTTGGGGAACTAAAACAATGGCTAAGCACACTCTGCCCCAGGTACTGTGCTAGGGGCTTCCTACATATCTGGTAGCAAATTATAGATTCTCTCATAGGTAAGTTGTTTTTTATTTTAATTTCATACCACTCATTTATTTCATACAGTAGAACACAGAAAGACTTATCAAAAAAGGAGCCATCTCCTGAAAAAATTGCAGTTGATTTTCTTATCAAGTTTACTAAAGAAGACAATGGTTAATTTCTTTTTAAAAAATCCAGCATTCACTTCACTGACTTTTTTTATAAAGGCATAAAAGTCCAAAGAGAAAACAGTATTCATTCCACATAATGAAATATTCAACTTGCCAATCCATGCACAACCAGCCATTTGCCAAGCCTGTGATTTCAGTGGCCAACAGAGAACAGCAGTTCATACTAGTCACATTTACAAATACATGTAAGTGACCCATTATCTTTCACTTGCTTATATTCTTTTCATAGCACAATAATTATTTGTGAGTCATGTTCAGAGACCATACTCCTAACCTGCAGCATAATATTAAACTCACACTGGTATCCACACACATTCTTCCCTGAGTTAACCAATATTTTGTTAGTCAGTTTCCATGTCTTTTTAGCAAAAGCGTTTAGGAAACAAAGTGTGTGTTTTACAACTACCTAAGACCTGTAAAAGGTAGATGTCTATAAATTATAACTCCCTATAATCTATTAAAATATAAAAAGGAAGACAAGGAAATAAACAATAGGAAATGCCAGTAAAATAGCTTATTACTTCAGAAAAATAAAGTGATTATGGATTCCTACTGGAATATATAAGCACTTATTTATAACATTAAAACTAGCATGTTTTTTAAAACATTTACATTAATGACTTAGAGTTATGACTTCAAATGGGTGATATAAACAGATGCTTTGCTATACCTTATTCTTGCAGAAATAATGCTGAATTGATGTCTTATTCGCCAGCTATCTTTGTGTGGGACAATATAAAGAAAAATAGAAGAAAGTTACTAATACACATTTGTATGAATTTTTTTAAAGCCCTCAAAGTAGTCTCAAATGTCAAATAATATACAGATTTTAGTAATACCAAATTTTAAAAAGCCAGTGGTTACATTTATGTTTTAAAATAGGGAAAATATGGAATGGTGTACCATGTGTATTACAAAAAATTTATACTATTCTAGTTTACATACGTCTATTATTTCCCAATATCTATCTTGAGCTTGGTGGTATATCTAGGTTGAAAATACCTCTCCTAGGTAAGTTCTTCTTGATTAACTACTAGTTCAATCGTCTAACTGACACACAAGTATACTTTTTAAAATTAAATTTATTTACTCTAAGTATTATATGTGTATGTCTTAAGGGTCAGATATAACCACCCCCTCTCCAGAATGAAGAAAGAAATCTAACAAACCCTGCCTCATGCATTCTAACCTCAGTTTCAGTTTTCCAGAGGCAACCACTTCCAACATTTTTTTTTCCTTTTATGAGAGAGAGCAAGGGATAACCCAAGACGGAAGCTGCAGTCTTTTATAACCGAATACTAAAAGTGACATACCATAATTTCTGCCATATACTGCTGCTTACACAGACCAACACTAACTGATCGTGGGAGGGAACTACACAAGAGTATGAGTACCAGGAGGTGGCGATCATGGGGGCATCTTGGAGGCTGGCTACCACAGTCTGCGTCGTAAAAATATCAATTCTGAGTCTGCCAGCTCCTCCATCTCCTCTCTCTAGTATCATCTTTTCTTCTCAGTCCCTAATCACTAATCCAGGTTCCCTTAAATCCAAAGCTGGAGTGTTCATCCCTGCACCCAGCACTGGATGGTCTTAGGATGCTTAGACCCAATCCTTTCCTGCAGCTTCATTTCATTTGACCAGTGACAATGCCCTCAATGTATCAGTTATTAAATAGTTTTAATATAATTTCTGACTCCTCTAACTCATGAGGACATTTCCTTTTAGAGCATCTTAACACAATGCACAGTGTCTTAGTCTGTTCCGGCTGCTGTAACAAAATTCAGACAGTCCCCAACTTATGATTGTTCAACTCATAATTTTTTTACTTTATGATGGTGCAAAAGTGATTCGTATTCAGTAGAAACTATACTTTGAATTTTGAGGTTTGATCTCCCAGGCTGTCGATATGCAGTAGGATTCTCTCTCCGGATGCTGGGCAGGGACAGGGAGCAGCAGCTCCCAGTCAGCCACGTAATCACAAGAGTGAACAACCGATACACTGTTTTTCTCTTTTTCACTTTCAGTACAGTATTCAATAAATTACATAATATATTCAATACTTTATTATAAAATAGAGTTTCTGTTAGATGATTTTGCCCAACTGTAGGCTAAGACGTGTGTTCTGAGCACGTTTAAGGTAGGCGAAACTAAGCTATGATGTCCAGTAGATGTATTAAATGCATTTTCTTTTTTAAAAAATAAATTTATTTTATTTATTTATTTTCGGCTGCATTGGGTCTTCATTGCTGAGCGCGGGCTTTCTCTAGTTGTGGCGAGCAGGGGCTACTCTTTGTTGTGCTGCGCAGGCTTCTCATTGCGGTTGCTTCTCTTTTTGCAGAGCACGGGCTCTAGGCGCACGGGAGTCAGAAGTTGTGGCTCACGGGCTCTAGAGTGCAGACTCGGTAGTTGTGGCGCACAGGCTTAGTTGCTCCGCGGCACCTGGGATCCTTCCGGACCAGGGCTCGAACCCGTGTCCCCTGCATTGGCAGGAGGATTCTTAAACACTGTGCCACCAGGGAAGCCCTTAAATGCATTTTCAACTTAACATATTTTCAACTTACAATGGATTTATCAGATGTAACACCATTGTAAGTCAAGGAAGCTCTGTACCATAAACTGGGTGGTTTATAAACAACGGAAATTTATTTCACACAGTTTTAAAAGCTCAAAGTCCAAGATGATCACCTTCATGGTCAGGTAAGGGCTCTCTTTGAGTCACTGACTTCTGACTTCTCATGTCCTCACATGGTGGAAGGGACTAGGGAGCTTTCTCAGGCCTCTCTTACAAGGGCTCTAATCCCATTTATGAGGGCTCCACCCTCATGATCTAATCATCTCCCTAAAGCCCCACCTCTTAATACCATCATACAGGGCATTAAGATTTCAACATTGGACTTCCCTGGTGGCACAGTGATTGAGAATCCTCCTGCCAATGCAGGGGACACGGGTTCAAGTCCTGGTCTGGGAAGATCCCACATGCTGCAGAGCAACTAAGCCCATGTGCCACAGCTACTGAGCCCACGCGCCCTAGAGCCCACACTGCAACTACTCAGCCCAAGCACCCCAATTACTGAAGCCCGCACGCCTAGAGCCTGTTCTCCACAACAAGAGAAACCATCGCAATGAGAAGCCCTCACACTGCAATGAAGATTAGCCCCCACGTTGACTGTAACTAGAGGAAGCCCACGTGCAGCAATGAAGACCCAAGGCAGCCAAAAAACATAAAATAAAATACAATTTAAAAAAAAAGATTTTGACATAAGAATCTGTGGGGGGACACAGACCTTCAGACCATAGCACCCAAGTACCTCAACAGTTGTGAGATTGAAGTTTAGTTTTTCACAGCAGTATCCTAAATGCTTCAAAATTGGGGCATTACCCTCTAGGTGGCAATAGTCTCTGACTCCCTGACTGTCTCTATCTCCCTCTGGCTCTGGCTCTGGCTCTCTCTGTTGCTGGCCCTCTCTTACATCCTTCAATAATCTCTCACTCCCCACCCCTCACCTTATTTTTCTCTTTCTTTCCTTAACTGGCTATGTCCTCAAATCATTACATTTTTAATTTTTATATTTATGAAACATTTTTATGACTTGTCCTGTTTTTAATTTTTTTAATGGATGAGTAGAATAACTAGATAGATTGTTTTTATATTTGACCCAGCAGTTATCTTTAGTTAAAACAAAAAGTTTCCTGTACTTTCTTTATTGCTTCTTGGTTGTCTTTTCTATTGTGTAGGAAAAAAGTAAAGAAGCAAAAATGAGGAGGTCACTGAAAATCCTGTCTTTCTCTTCTACTTTTTATGCCATAATTTCCCTTAGTTGTGGTCTTCTACTCTTCTACCAAATCCCCATCTCAGATTCTTTGTTCCTGAAGAAAACACCAGTTAATAAGTGAGTCTCTCATTGTGTCAGCATTCATGGAAGAAGAACGTGGCTAGAACTAAGTAACTTTTCCCTCTTTTCGTAGGGGGAAATAGTTGTCACTTCCAACTATTTTTAATGTTTGCTGTGATATTTATGTCCATATTTCAAACTAACTGGCTGAAATACTACTGTTTCCTGATTCCAGTCACCTTTGAATAGTCATTGTCTTCATGCTGTAGAAGTTGCAGATTTAGCTCCATGCACCTCACCTATATGCATTCCACCCTTCCTCCCAATAGAGCTATGTTACTTTTTTTTAAATAAATGGACTTTCATTACTTACATTATTACGGCTATGTAAATATTATTCACACTGAGCCATGTAATGTAATGAAAGGACATTCTTGTACGAAATTTTGCTTTTCCTGGAATTAACTTTTTAGTTTTTTTAGATTTCTAAGAACCCATCTCCAGTCTGTACACATCAGGCAATTTATCAGTTGAATCTAGATGTCTGACTGCTTCTTTACAAATTTTCGACCAAGTCTCTCAACCCTCCACTGTCCCCTACCTTTAAGACATTCCTAGTGCTCTAATTCCTGAGACTTTTCTGAGGTTCCACAGCTATAGAAGGGACAACCTCATGAGAACTCCTTGATGTAGAAGACGCATGGTGCAGCTATGACTTCAAGGGACCCCAAGTGTGCTTTTTGGGGTAGATGCTTGAAGGGAATTTGGGCAGTCTCTGATGTCACCTCGACCATGTTTCTGTGACTTTTGCTGGGCTCTGCCTCTCCCCCTTTACTCACCCTCTCTGGCTGCCTTTCCTACTCCCTGCAGCCCCAGACACCCTTTCTCACAGGGTCTGTGTCCGATGAAGCAGATGCAGTGCTACCCCACGAGTTTTTTCTTTGTCCTGAATCACTCAGAGTCAGTTCTCTTTCCTCAATTCATTTTTTTGGTAATAATCCTTTCCTGGGATAATCATCGTTGACCAGTATAGCTGATGTCCTGCTGTGAGAATAGGCAGGAGCAATGGAAAATCCAGGGAGTAGTGGAAGGAATTATAAATTCTCTTGCATGGAGTCATGCTGACTTCTTCCCTGTCTACCTGCTCCATCCCAGCTCAGCATTCATTTTAATCATTATTTCCTTCATTGTTTCTCACTTTCCAGAAGTTCATGTTCAAAGGTGGATTAAAGATTCCTTCTCAACTTATACGCATGACTAAACTGAAGAAATAGAGCTTGTGGGCGTCTTTGCCATGGTCAGCATGGAACAGCAACCAACATCTCACTCATGTGAAGGGTCCCAGCTGCATGCAGTCCAGCCTCTCACCTTCTGATTTGGCATTTCCATCTGATCTTATATTTCTGTCAAACTCCTTTTTAGTTCCTAGGAGGCTTAAAAGTCTATATAAGCCAGTTGTTCTCTGCTCAGTTTTTCACTCTGTAACCTCCAGATGTTTGCTTATCACTACCAGGCAGTGTTTTTTACCATGAGGCAAATTGCCTTAAAATTTTGAAACCCTAGTTTCTCTTTTAATCAGCTTTTAGGCCAAAAATCTAACAAGATCACAAATCTAACACTTTCCTAAATCAAAACCACTTCTCCCTCCACCCTGCCCTCTGTTATTATCTTGTCTATGTACTATTTTTTTACTCTGCAAGGAAACAGAAGTTGGGCAAACCAGTCAGTTCTCATGATTAAACCCATTCCCAGATATTTTTTAAAGTGTAATCATTGTATGAATTTATTAGTCATTTGCTTTTACTGAAATTAGAATAATATATATTTATATATTTTTGTTAACACTTTAGATAGTTTTACAAAATATGACACAAGCAGAGAATCATATCATAAACTCCATGTATTCCTTCAAGAATTAACTCATGGCCTATTTATTTCATCTGTACCCTCACTCATAGAACCCAGGGTTATTTTGAAGCAAATCCCAGACACTATATAATTTTAAGTCTACATTGTTACTCCAAATATAAAGATTTGTCTCTTTATTTAAACTTCATAATACATTTTACATGGTATTATAATACACAATAATATAATATAATTATAATATTTATAATACCATTATCACAAAACTAATAATATTTTTACTTTTATCAAATACATCTTCAGTGTTCAAATTTCCCTAATTGTCTCTTAAATGCTTTTAGTTTTACAGTTTAGTGTTTGAATCAGAATCGTAATAAAGGCAATACATTGCAATGAGTTGATAATGCCTCTTAAGTTCTCTTTTAATCTATAATTTACCCCTCTACCTTTTGTATGCCCTTTTGCAATTTATCTGTTGACACAACCAGGTCAGAATACTGTAGAGTTTCTCAGTCTGGATTTCACCAATTGCACCCCTGTTCTGTTGTTTAACATATTTATCTGTCCCTGTGTTCCCTATAAACTGGTAGTTAAATTCAGAGGCTTGTACAATTTAAGTTCACATCCTAATATGGACCAGGTGACAATACCTCTTTATGGGAACGCTCGCATTAGCACTTTCATTTCCAGGAATCAGAGTGTGAGGTGTGTACAGATTTTGGAATGAATATATATATGTATATTTTTTTTCTTCTTCTTCTTCTTTTCCACTTAACTGACATTCATAAATTCTTTGGGACTCACTTCCTCTGTACTTTCTGGATGAAAATTTTGGTTATTTTTTCCTCCTAGAGGACATTAAGAAGATTACATTTATGAACTCATTTCAGTGAAATCAGAATTCCTAAATCCAAGACCCTCCACTCAAGTAGATACTTAACTGTCCCAGCAGCAGGCAGTTTCTCCATCTAACTCTCAGTGACAACAGTAAGTGCACCAAGATTGTGGCTCTTCAGAAAACATTTTCAAAGACGTGTTTAGTTGTGCTTTTTCTGAAAGCTAATATGATCTATTGATTCTTTCATTTCCCACAAACCTTTAGGTAATGTAGTCCACGTGTATGTAGTTTGGATAAAATAATTGTGAAAGTTCAGTGCAATTCGATTCCCCACTGTTTGTGTACAGAACCCTCTGTATCCCCTGAGGTACCGGGAAAATATGAGGACACCTCAGCCACTGGTCTCAAGCCACTTCCAGTCTGGTATATAAGCAAACACCCAACTACCTACAGTATAAAATGCGCCAAAATAAAGATTACATAAGAACGACTAATAAAGTCCAATGAGGGTTCTTAGGAAGGAAAGATCACAGCTGAGAGACAAAGCCTTCTCAGAGGAGGTGGGATTTGGGAAGAGCCTTCCAGGATAAATAGGATGGTGATAGAAGGAGATAGAAGGGACTGTGTTGGGGTCAGAGGGTCTAGCAGGACAAAGGCAGAGGTGGGTAACAGTTGCTGTGTCCATGCTGATCCCCAGGAAGTGTCCAGCATGGTTTTGTGTTTGGTTGGGAGCTTTGAAGGATACAGAGGCCTGGGCCCTTCCCTAGACCAACTGACTCAGAATCTCTGGGGTGGGATTTAAGTATCTGGTGTGTTTTGAAAACTCTCCCAGGTGATTTTAAGGGACAGATAGGGAGGTTAGTAGGTAAAATCTGGAAAAGCAACGAGGTCCTGTTGTAGAGGGTGATGACGGGGACGTGAGGAGTTGGGTGTGCTTGGCTGGACCACTCTCATTTGTAGCTGGGCTCGGAAGAAGTCATCACATAGCATCATAGACTCACAGAGCTGCCAGAAACTTGTAGATATCATCTGGCTCAATCTTTCTCTTTTGAATGTATGTTCTTATTATACAAGTAAGGCAAGAATGAAGTCTTGAGGTCAATGATCCAAACAATAAAGATAAATACAGAATAAAACCCAGAAAAGCCCTTATCATCATTCCCCATTCCACCCACCCCCCCAACCCACAAAAGTTACTATTGAAAACCATTTCATTCTTCTCTTTTCCTGACCTCTCTTTATATATTTACCTTCTTATGTGTGGGCAAGAACTTTCATTCCCATACTAGAGTGAAAGAAATAACACATTTGTTTTCTCTTTCTGAACAGTGTACTCTGTTCTGAATTCTATCCCACTGGGCTGGTAGGAAATTCCATTCCAGGAGACATTGAGATATTATACCTTTAATTAATTATTAAGATATTGGTATCTGATACCCTTACACCATCAGGACTAATTTTTGAAGTTTTGTGTCTTCCAGAGCATTCTAGCAGGGCTCTCTATTGTTATTTCTTGCTGATCTATCATGTTGACACGTTCATTGCCCACGCCCCAGTCTGTATCTCCCATGAACACAGGCAACACGCTGAAATTTCTGGGACAAAGGTGGGCATAAGCGTCCTTCACAACAGCTCTCAATGTCACCACTCTTTTTTTTTTTTTAACATCTTTATTGGAGTATAACTAATTTACAATAGTGTGTTAGTTTCTCCTTTACAACAAAGTGAATCAGTTATACATATACATATGTTCCCATATCTCTTCCCTCTTGCGTCTCCCTCCCTCCCACCCTCCCTATCCCACCCCTCTCATGGTCACAAAGCACAGAGGTGATCTCCCTGTGCTATGCGGCAGCCTCCCACTAGCTATCTAATTTACATTTGGTAGTGCATATATGGGGTCAGGTTTTTAAATTTAGATATAAGAAAGTTCAATATTCTATAAATAAGAATATCTTAAGTACTCATGAACATAACAAGAAGTATAATGTAGTGTCCAATTAATTGATTAGTAGTAAGGTCCTCTGTTCCCTTAAGAAACTATAATATAGTTAATTAAAGGAGATAACCAGAAAATACAAGTTAATGGTTCCTGAAATACATTGTCAATGGTTTCTGCCTACTGGCTTTAAGAACAACTGTTTATATCTAATATTCAACAAAATATTTTGCATCAAAATAATTATCTTACTTGTAACAAAAGCAGCTGGAGAAGATGATCATAGCAATTATGCAGACAGCCATAGAAATGAGCAAAGCCAGCCATCGAATGCTGCCATCGAAAAATGGACCTGATAATGGAAGTAAACAATGAAAAAGACATATTACCTTTCGATCACATCTTAAAAGGAAAAAATAACTTGTAGTGTTGAACTCTAGAAAGCTTGCTTATTGTTAAAACCAGAGAAAATATTTCACTGAGAATCATGATTGCACTTTTCTCTGCTAACCTACCTATAACAACAGGGGGCAGTGTAGGTTGTAAATACTGGTTACATAAGTTGGTCCGGATTGGGTTGTTCGTTTTTTTGTTATTGAGCTGCATGAGTTGTTTATAAATTTTGGATATTAATCCTTTGTCAGTTGCTTCATTTGCAAATATTTTCTCCCATTCTGAGGGTTGTCTTTTGGTCTTGTTTATGGTATCCTTTGCTGTGTCACCACTCTTAAGTCACACTCCCCACCCAACCCCCGAGCATCCCAGTTCAGCTCCCATCCAGGTATTGCATAGAAGCAGAATCCAGATGTCATCCCTACACAGACATCCGTAAGGAGCCCCTTCTTTCTTTTAGACTGGCCAAATAGTGCCTCTTTTTTCTCAGGTTTCAGCGTTTTTTTCTTCTTGAGCTTGAAATACTTTCCTCTAGTCCCACCCCTTTTGGGTCAATCCAGCAAAATTCCCCTTGTTGAGTCTAGACTTTCACATAAGAGCCTGGAGGGTGTCGTCTTTGGGGTTGGCATTCTGAGCCTCCCATGGTTGCAGCATAGCACAGATGCTGAGTCGGCAACCAGCAGTTTTGCTGTGGGGTCAACTCTGGCCTGGCAAAGTGGCCCTTCGGCAGCAGCAAGAAGCAGACCAGAAGTCCAGGTGGGAGGTGTGGCAGGGAGACACAGAGAGGGTCAGTGAGAGCCTAGATGTGATACAGCTAGAACCTGAGTTTACCTATGACCAAGTCAGCAGAGCAAGCAAACAAGTTCATGGTCTACAGACTTCAACAGCAGGGTGCCCACCAAACAGGTAGACAGAGAGACTGGGACAGAAGACTCTACACGGACATAGCATTCAGATTTAGGGCTTCCTCCTTGCTAACCTCACACCATGAAGACCCAATAATGTTCTTTATACACCCAAAGTTCTTGCAGAGAAATAAGGGAAGTGGGTAGAACTCTAAGACACTAGCATTTCTACCTAGAGCCATTGAGCATAACTGTGATGGACTGTTTAAATTATATCTTCAGCATAGAATATAGGTACTAGATGGGGATAAGTATTTTTAATGTAATTTTTTCCTGCCATACAGTGAGTGAGTTAGAGAAAGGCCAGATCACATTTTAGAATTAAAAAAAAATAAACATTTACTCTGGACATTGGAATTATGAATACTTTTGCGACCCACTTTTGTTTGCATTTCACCATTGAATAATGTCCTCTAATGTATTTTTAGTTACTTATATTTCCTCTCCTACCAATTTCCTGTTGATATATTTGTCCATTTGCTTATTGAGTGTTAATTTTTTTCTTCTTTATTTGGAGGACCTCTTTATATATGTTGAATCTAGCATTTATTTCACATACACAGGGGTGGGATCCACACAGGGGTGGTAACTTTCACAGGGTCAGAGCACTGGATGGACAGTCATAGCTATGGAGTACCATCCACCTCAGCCCCAAATCACAACCAGAGTGCATCTCTCACCATTCAACTTGTCTATTATGACTATATAATTAGAAAATGGAGGTAAAGGTACTTGATACCTAAATAAGGATATATAATTATGAGAGATTGTGATCATTCATGTGTATAATACTGCATTTATTTAGCCAATATTTATTGACATACTAATATGTTCAGGGCACTAGGATAGGGAATAAAAATACAATGGTGAGAAAAACTGATGTTGCCCCGAGGAGCTTATAAATTAGTAGGAAAGACATATTCTTCCAACCACTGTAACCGTCCATCACAACAGTATAATCACAAACTGTAGAAGTTGTTAGGAAGAAGGCCATACAGTGCTGTGAATGAAGGTAATGGTGGTCCTGATCATCAAAGAAGGCTTCCCTGAGAAGTGGCATTTGAGCTGAGGTCTGAAGAATGAACAGGCTTTCCTCAGGGGAGGAGAGATGAAGAAGCACTTATAGGAACTGCTTATGCAGGAGGGAGACTTACTCACCCAAGGAAGAAAATAAGGTCCAGGATGGTGGGAACATAGTCTTAGGAGGCAGGTGATGAGGGGATGGAGAATGGCCTGAGACAATGTTGGAGAGAGGGAGGCAGCGGCTGGATCATACAGGGTCATGGACATACACAAAACTGCTTGCCATTGTTGGCAATGCATCTGGACATCATGAACGAGTCCTTCCAAACACAGAGCACCTCTCTTCTTACCCGACAATCCTCTTTCTTAACCTTCATTGGGGAGAGACATTGCCAAGAAAGACTTTTGTAGATGGAATCCCTCACTGCTCCTTTCTAGAACCTGGAAAGCCCACTGCATTCCCCACATCTACTGATCCCATCAGAGCTGAAAATGCACTTTGTTCCTTTTAAGGACTTGGAAGTCTACACCAGGGATGTTGGCCTGAAGCAAAATATGTTCCCTGAGTCCTGCTTGGCGGACACCCACACTCTTGCCCATAGTTTTTTCTTTCCTTCTTTTCACCCTTCACTCTTACTCAGAAAGAGAATACTGTGTTATTCCCTTTTTTAAAGCTTAATTTCAAGAAAGGAATAGAAAATCTTCCTCATTAAAGACCTGGATATTGATGTGATGTGAAACACCTAAAGAATGATAAACTTTCAGTTAAAGAAATATCCCACCTGCAGGGAAATGATGCAATGGCCTCAGCAATCAATCTGGGTTAGTCTGTTTTGAGGAAAGTAGGGAAGGCCTTCATTTGTGCCCCTGAAATCTCCTCATACACAGGTAGGTGTGTGTGTGTGTGTGTGTGTATGTGTGTGTGTGTGTGTGTGTGTGTGTGTAAGAAAGAGAGATTAGCTGATTGATTTCAAAATCAGTTGTACTCATTAGATTACATTGATCATGTTATAAGATTTTTTTGTTGCTCACCAATATCTACTTTCAGACCCATGGGAGGATCTCTTTTCTCCACCTCTTTGAAGTTATGCATGGGAGTGTGACTTGCCTTTATCAATGAAATGTTCATGGAAACAACATGTGATCATCACTGTGCTTGACTCTCCAGACTATTATTTCCCTGCTGCTACAGTCCTGGATGCACGTGCTGATATGGAAGTGAAATAAGATTGAAGAAGCCTGGATTGCTCAGCCAACTTACAGAAGACAACTGTCCTGAAGACTTGTCCATACTCATGGAGGATTTTACATGAGGGAGAAATAAAATTTGATTGTGTTAACCTACTGAGGTTTGGGGGTTGTCCGTTACTGCAGCAATGCCTAGCCTCTCTTGACTAGTATATAAGCTTATTTGGGAGCTCAGAAATATTATTTTGCAGTTATAAATGTGTATGTATGTGGTGTGGTGTGTGTGTGTTTGAGAAATAGAAAGAGAGAGAGAGAAGTGATTTATTATGAGAGTTTGATTATAGAATTAGAGACAAGTTTCTTAACTACTTGATTTTTGCCAGTTGGGATTTTAGCTGTAGATTGCACAAATGAATGTATAAGCACATTTAAATAAATACATGGTTTACATAAGTATTTATTTATACACAGTATAAAATATATTCTCATGTCTTTGTTTGTGCTCTGGTATATAAATTGCTTATGGTCACTCAGAATTGTCTTCTACAATCCACTAATAATATCAAAAAAAAACCCCAAAAACTTGAGCTAAGTAGTCAATTAAAAGCCCAAGGTGTTACTGCATCTTTCAGATACATTGCAGATTGCCTACTGAGTCATGGACAATGTACACTGTACATTCACACCAATGGCATAAGCAAAGGCCAGAGTGTGCCTTAGTTTTTTATATTTCCTGAGTTTTCTTGATTGCAGTCTAATCCTTCATGTTGATCCAACACAGAGTGATGTTTTTAAAGGAGAACTTAATTTGATATAAGTCTGAATATCCTTTGGAATGCTAGAAACCAGCATTACTACAGCAACCCTAATGAAAAACACAAGTTCCACGTACCAATTTGTGGTCAGAGCCAGCATTCCAATCCTGCTCTCTCTTGGCGGCTAGTACTCCATCATGCTCCTTTTCCCAGCCCTTTGCTATTCTAGTTAAAGATGTCAGGGGCTGTGGAACACAGGACATGTTAAACAGTTCACCACTTACAGAAGGCTCCTCCAGCTTAAGTGCAAAGACTTTGAACTCATAAAACACACCACCACCACCACCATCACCATCACCACCACCACCTCCCAATGGAAGTCTCAGAGGATTTCCCATTAATGTGCCTGTATGTTGAAGGGTATTTATTTTAAAACATCCTACAAGTGCACATAGATCCACTCCCATATATTCAAGACAAAGAATGCAGCACCTTCCAGAAGAAAACTCACACAATTGGGCCGAGGCTGATTCACTCAAATGTTTTATCACCGGTGTGGAATGCCAGTAACAAGGGCAATCATTTGTTTGTGAATTCACGGAAGACTGGACTTGCACACTGGAAAAGGGCTTCCTAATGAATAGCAATGGGGAGACTTGCTGTGTATTAGCATATTTTATCTGCCCTTGTTTTGAAATTAAACAGAGTTGTGGATGAAAAGAGAAGGCACAGACTGCCACTAGGTTGGCTTTTTAGAAAAGTGGCATGTGGAATGAGGTTTAACTATGTGGATAAATTCTAAAGTTAACCTTAGGCTTGCTCAAGACATTTTTCCCCTCCTTGCGTGATAACAGAATTTCCTAGTCACTACTATTTTTTCCTAAAGTCTACTCGTTCTTGGAGACAATGCCTCTCTGTTTTGTCTGGAGTTGTTTAGATATAAATCAGGAGAATTCTGAGCTGTGGCAAAGGCTACTCTGCAAAGCTCAATTAAATTTTATTCCGTGTCTATTTATTGAACATATACTATGTGCCCAAAACTATTCTAAGCACCTTGGGGGCAGCATAGGGATGTGAGAATATATTAATAATTTCAAAAACTTCTTGAAGGAATGCTTCATAAGTTTCTCCATCCACCTGGAAAGGGAGATAATAGATAACTGGATACCTGGATATATAGATATAGATATAGATATAGATATAGATATAGATATAGAGAGATGAATAGGCAACAATGTAAAAATTTAAGTAGCATGTCATTAAGACCAATGAGTTTTCTAGAAGTTCTAAGAAGACAATGATGAGCATGAGCTAGAATATTCAGAGAAGATTTCAAGAGGACTGGTGAGTCTTTGTTTAATTTTGAATGTTTGGATATATGTATAAGGGGCAGTCATTCTGAAACTGGGAAGCAGTAAATTATTAAGCACAATAATTAAGTGAGTAGGCTCTGTATTATCAAAGTATAATTTTCTAAAAGTTAAAAGCATGACTCATAAAAATTTATAGTAAACACTTTTCAAAGATCCACTTCGCCTATTAATGAGGGAATCAGTAGTATAATAAAGCTGACTCAAAAGAATAGAGGAGAAATCAAAGTATATATTGCTAATGAGGGTCAGAATACTGAAATAAACTTGCTAAGTTAAAAACAAAACTGGTTAATGTTCTACACTACAACAAAGCTGTAACTTTGGGACTTCCCTTTTCCACTGGACAAAAATCTGCATAAAAATCATTTGCAACTTGACAATCTTCACTAATTTAAAGTAACTTCAGCACCTGGGTTCTAATAAATATTCAATTGAAAGTCAAACAAGGGAACATTTCCCTGAAGACTGAAGTACTTCCTGTCGAAGGCTGTTAGTGCTCCAATGTGACATTGAAAGGATTCATATTGAAAGGATCTCCAAGTGTTGGGTTTTTTCTTAATAGTATTCAGGCAGAAGGGAGTTCTCATCTTGTTTTACCTTTGCCAGCTGCATAATGTAGCCATGTACCTTAACTTCTTGGTTCATCAGTTTCTTTACTTATAACATGTAAGCAATAATAATTTTTAGCACTTAGAGTAGTGGTAAAGATCAAATGAGATAACATACAATGTAAGTGTTTGCATAACCCCTGGTATACTCAAGATATGTCACCTATCAACATAGGGAAGGGTCTTGAGCAAAACCCAAAACAAGAATGACCAGGTTTAGGGGGCACTGAAGGCCAGTTGGAGAGGAAAATTTACTTTGGGAAATAGAGAAAAATAAACTGAGTAAAGAGTTTTTGGTCAGACTAGAGGAGATTTAAAAAAAAAATTTTTTTTAAGAAGAAAGACAGAAGCATGCACAGTTTGGATTTTATCCTGAAGTCAGCTGAGAACTACTGGCATTCTTTTTGAGCTGCAGAATGACATAGTGAATGAAGAATTTGGGGGGAGGGGGGGAATTAGCCCAGCCCCTTATAGAGCAACCTGAAAAGGATGGGTGCATGGTTCGAGAAGACTTAGGAGGCAGTAAAGGGTTGAAGAGCCAAAGCAGAAGGAAGAATCACACGTGACCAGATTTTAAAACTGAAAAATTGTAGGAATAGTGTTATCTTTGGTATAAATAAGCAACTTAGGAAAAGGGGACATTTTGAAGTGAAGTTGAAGAATTGCCTTTTGCATCAGTAGATGCGAATACAGTAGGCTGTATTTGAGAATAAAGGACATATAAGTAAAAATGTTCAAGTAGACAGTGGGAGACCAGGGTTTGGATGAGAAATCAATGGCAGAGGTACAGATTTAGAGATTATCCACACAAATGTGATAGCAAAACCTGTCGATGCTTTTGCTATCACAAAATCAATGGACTACCTACCTTAGCACTGGAATAAAGAGCAGAAATACAAGAATCATATGAGTGTTCTCTCTTCCTCTTTTTTCCAAAAGGCAACTGTTTTCCAAAGGATAGAATCAATGGGTTATTGGTGAGAGAGGAGGGACAGTTTTGCAACACTTTGGAATGTAAGGCAGAGGAGTGACTTAGGTAAAAGGAGGTCAGCTCTGTTGAACACTCCCCTACAGCTCATGAGGAAGGACGATTGACTGCATTTGGTCGACTTCCCCATTAAATGTAAGAAACTTTGGGAATGGTGATACATTGGCTTAAATTCACTTTGTGGTATAAATAATCAATATGAGAGTGATCCCCATATTAAAGCAAGGGGGAAATTTAAGGTAAGGAGATCAGAGTAAGAAGTACCTTAGGCTTGGATTGCTCCCAAGGCAGCCCTGAGACAAGAATTTGAGTACAAACAGGTTTAATTGGGTGGCAATTCTAGAAAGAACCAGGAGAGGAGTGGACAGTGGGCCAGGGAAAGGAAGAAAGCCAGTGTAGGGTGCATTAGTGAGCAGGGCCATGCTGGGGGCAACTAGCATTCCTAGGGCTGCTAGGAAATGGTAAGGGTTATGAAGAACAAGTTTGGGGTTATCCCTCTTGAGGGTTGAGTGGCTGGAGTACTTATCCACTGAGTCTAGGCTATTGGTGGAGGAATGCTCCTGAGGTTTGACTCCTCAGTACTTCTGGTCTACCTGTGCCTACACTCAGAGACAGCTATCAGGAGAGAGAGAAAGAGAGAGAGAGAGAGAGAGAGAGAGAGAGAGCATATGGCCAGCAGGAAGCAGCCTTTGGTGTGCCTGAGGTCAGCAAGTACAGAGGAGATACACTGGGGCACCCACAGTGCTTTGAGAGCCAAGGATTAGAGCTGGACTGCCTACGTGTGAATTTGGCTGAATTTGCCACTTTTGAGAATAACTCTGGGAGGTACCACTGAAAGGGCCCTGACTATTTATTCCAGTTTCACTTGCTTCAAGATTCCAAAGAGGGGCCTTGAAAATCCAAAACACTCCAGCTATCTGTTGGGAATCTAATATAGCTATTACCAACCATGTGTTTGTCACCCACTGTGTGCCAGACTTTGTAAAATGTGCTTTCTACATGGGGCAGGACAGGATTTTCTGTCTCTTGCCCCACAACCTGTTCTGTCCTTCTCATCCTTGGTGGAGGGTGGGGCAGATCTTTGTTACCCTCATGTACACAGGCTAGTTAGCATAATGACTCCTGCAAGCTCTTCTACAAAGACAATTAATATTAGAAAACGCTGTGCTCTAAATACTCCAAAGACCTAAGGATCTACAAGGTACTTTTTCAGGATAGAGCCAGAAATTATGGTTGCCATGATTTTGAGAACATTGCAATGTTACCATCAAGCAATCACAAACACACATTGAATCCAGAAGATGTTGTGCTGCCTGTCGTTTCTTTTCCTACCATGCAGGTCCATGAGTCCTTTATTCTCCTTTCCTCTTCCCTCCCCTCTACCCGCCTCAGTCTTCTACCTCTCTATTTCCACTTCTTGATTCTGACTCTATTCCGCAGCACTTTGCAAAGGTAGCTATATTTCCTCTCCTGAACATTCCAGGTCCTCCCTCTCAGGTAGCCCTCTCTTTATGATCACATTCTTGGGGTTCTGGGGTAATAACAGCTCTCTGGCTTTACTAACCAAAGTGGATGGCAGCATCCTTCATTTGATTCTTTAAACCTTGTCCACACCTTTACAGATAGTCCCTTTATTAGCTTTACTCAAGTTACCAATTTTCTTGTTTCCCACAGGACCCTGACTGATACAGCACCCCAGATGACTATGGACAACTAAGTGACAGAAATCCTGCCTTATGCTTCTCTCAGAGTCCATCCCTGCTAAGATACAACAAAAATGTTAGTAGAGCTTAAAACTCTGAGGTTCAAAGTGGACCCCATCAAAGAAGAGTGACTGTGCCTGGCGAAAAAGAATTTTCAGAGAAGGTATTGTGACTTTAGTCTCATGATCAACAAATACTGAGAGCCACCAGGCACTGTTCTAGGTGCTAGGAATATAGTGCAGGCAAGACAAGTTCCTGCCTCATGGAGTTCTATTCTAATGGAAGGAGGAAGTATACACACACACACACACACACACACACGTAAAAAAGAAAAGTTCAAATAATGATAAATAGCATTTTTAAAGTACTGAAGATGGAGGAGTACTATTTTGGGTTAGACGGCTAACAAATACACTCAGGAGTTAATATCTAAGCTGATTGGGTATCTTCCTTAGCATAACTAAGACAACCCCTTGATGACTCCTAAAATTATTGAAGGTAATTTTGAAGGAGGCTGTAGTAATTCATGAGCAGGAAGGAACAATGTGTCATTGAAATCTGGATATTAATTTTAAAGGGATTTCTAATCCAGCCGCCAAATGCTGATTACACACCCTCATCATGAGAGGTTTCTAGTAGTTCAAGAAAAACTTATTAACTGAATAGTTGCTACAATTCTTTCTACCCTTAGGGAGATTGTGACCCTGGTCAAAATGGTGTGAATAAGCTATTATTTGCTTTCTGCAAACAGAATGGAAATGACTTTGAATCCTGGGTGTGTGAGGTTTGTCTTAGAGTGGGATGGTGAGGGTGAGTACTAATGTGCTAATCAACCACTGTTTGCTGCAAAGGCTTTTTGTCAAAGAGCTCCGAGAGAAGCAGAATATAGTCACAGGAAGTGTCAAAATGGGGTCAATTTTATGGGAATTGGAATCAAATCCAAACATGCTGTGGTTCAGTCATTTAAACTTCTACTTAAACCTTTGGACATGTATCCATCTCTGGTCCTGCCTGGAGCCACTGTGACTTTCACATGAAATCCACTGCAAGCTACTCATTATTGTCTTCACAAAAACCACAGTGCAGGCAGTAGTTGAATTCCAAAAATGGGTTTTCTGCTCTCAAAGAATAATACTGAAGGGAGAAAATTTGTAGATAGCTAGTATTCCTACCCATGAGTGTTCTCCCCATCATCAACTAGATTCCAAGACTCTCATTTCTTTCTCTTTAGCCCATAGCCACCAGCTACTCTCATCCAAGCCCTTTCGCTGCTTCCCCTAATAGCACTTTGACTGTAACTATGCCAGAGGTTGGTTTCTAGAGCACGCTGGTTTCAGGCCTGTGAGAGGTATTTCAGTTGACTGTGATAACTTATGGATGGAACCATTTGTTGTGACCCTTGCCAAAGTGTTAAAACATTTATGTATGCCGGGTGTGCTTGACTTCTAAGGAACATGCTATTTACCTAATATAATAATGGAAGCTTGGTAGCATAAGGACTTTTCAAATAAATGATATGTGAAAGACAGTGGTTCTCAGACTATTTGGTCTCACTACTTCACGGTCTTAAAATTATTAACACTCCCAAAGTACTTTTGTTTATGTGGGAAATAATATTTTTTGATGATTACTATGTCAGAAATTAAAACTCAGAATTGTCTTAATTTACTTAAAAAATAACAATAAAACATTACATGTTCATATAAAAATCACATTTTTATGTACAATAGATATATTTTCCAAAATTAAAAAAAAATTTAGTGATAAGGGTGGCATGTTTTGCAGTTTTATGAGTCTCTTTAATGTCATATCTGGCTTCATAGAAGATAGCTGGGTTCTCCTTCTGTTTCTGTTTTCAATCTGCTGTCATATCTCATGTAGAACTGCTGGAAAGCTCCTCTGTACACTTGTGAGGGAACAAGAGGGAAGAAGACAAATAATGCTTGATCATTTAGATAAAAATTGTTTTGACCTAGCAGATCCCCTGAAAGGATCTCTGGGACACTCTGAGTTCCTGGAAGACACTTTGAGAACTGCTGTTGAAAGGGAAAGGTGCTATTCTTCTTTCCCAGTTGATGGGAAAGCAGCAACTTGAGGAAGGAGTATGGTGTGCAGGATGTCAAGAGGAACTCACTGCTAATCCCAAGAAAGTGCCGTGAGATTGGGGAAGCGGCAGGAAAAATCGGGTTTAACCCCATTTCACCATTGAACCTTTTGAGTCTACAAAGACAGATTTCAAATACTGGAGCTTGGTGGGAACTTAAAGATCACAAGAAAAGAACTTCATTCTAAAAAAATGTTGACTCAATGACTAGTTATTGGTGAAGTCTAGCCAATAGCTAGATGTAGCCCAAGCACAGAATGATGGGCCCCCTAAGAAACAGGAGGAATGGAGTGTGTCTCCATCGCCCACACGACTTCCCATTTTTTTAAATTGCTGAATTCTTCACTCTCCAGCAGCACTGGATTCCATCCAGTGAATATATGTTCTGCCGGCCACTTAACAAACTTGAGCTGTGGTTTCAGGATGATAAATAATTATGTTAATTAACAGGTTGGAGGAAAAATATGATGTTATTCCTGTGGAATGCTCTGAGAAGCTGGAAACACTTAACTGAGAAAACTACATGTGGTGAAGTAACCAATAATTTGCTTAAAAAACCCACATCTGGTTTGCTGGCTCATAGTAGGGGTTAATAGTTGTTCGAGGGCGGCCAGCGGTGAATAGGGGTCCCAGGATAAACAGCCAAACCTTCACAGCAGGAAATACGCTTGTTCTGAAGCACGAGCATTTACGTTGGCTTCTAACCAGAATGAAACGTAAAAGGAATTGTTTGGTTTGCCTCTTGCTTTCTCCTCTTTACAACATAGAGTTCAAGAATATCTTGCTCATATTTGTACACTTGGAAATGGGAAAGAGTTAGGGAGTAGTCGAGGGAGAATAATAAAAAAAATTATTTTCTCCAAACTCCCAAAAGGATGCAGCAAACACACCACAGCAGTGAAGAAAGAAAAGTGAGTTTGAATCATATGCATAATTATTTATCATAATAGATATGCTGATTTGATAAACATGTATTGAGCATCTTCCTTGCACGAGGCATGGATATGAGTGTTATAACTAATACACAGGTGAGTAATATGTGGTCCCAGATCTCAAGGGGAAAAGAGGTAAGTAGAGAGACTTAGTATGCACATATATACAATATGTGCATAGTACATATCCCAGTGTAACATGTGTCATTAAAGAGAGAGTACTTTATTTCAACACTCTAAGAAATTCAGAAGGACACTTCACGTAAGATTGGACGAGTCTGTGAAGGTTTCCTGTCAACAGTGGTATTTCAGCTGAGGCATAAGAGATGACGAGGATTCCAACAGAAGGAAATAAAGGCAGAACGGCATTGGGATGGAAAGCATCAGCACACACATAGCAACTACAGAGGGAGGTAGAAAAGTAGGAGATGGTGAATAAACCCATTTGACTACAATGTAGAAGAGATGTAAAGAGTTTGGGGAGGTTAAGCAGAGAAAAGTCAAAATTGGAGGTGCCCATTGGAATACTGATCTGACAGCAGCACTGCGTATGACAGACTGCAACCGAGCAAATCTGAGGACCAAGATGGGGCTCAGGACGATAGTCTCATGATGAACCAGGAAGTCTTTACACAGGTGCTATGGTTGACCATCACCCACTAAGTATGTATGTGACTGACGGGATATGAGGGCCAAGGTAGTTAGACAGTTGAAGGTATTTTTCCTAGGCTCCATCTACAGAGACTAAGGGAATGTGCTCAGACTTCTGAGCTGCCAGATAGACATATCCAGCTGGTAGTTAAAATTAGGATACAGAATCCAGACAAAACTGTAATTCAAAAAGATACATGCACCCTTATGTTCATAGCAGCACTATTCACCATAGCCAAGACATGGAAACAACCTAAATGTCTATCAACAGATGAATGGATAAAGAAGATGTGATATAGATAGATAGATAGATAGATAGATAGATAGATAGATAGATAGATAGATAGATATAGATATAGATATAGATATAAAATGGAATACTACACAGCCATAAAAAAGAATGAAATAATGTCATTTGCAGCAACATGGATGGACCTAGAGATTATCATACTAAGTGAAGTAAGTCAGAAGAAGAAAAACAAATACTGTAAGATGTCACTTATATGTGGAATCTAAAATATGACACTAACTTATCTACAAAACAGAAACAGACTCACAGATACAGAGAACAGACTTTTGGTTGCTGAGGGGGAGATGGGGTGGGGGAGGGATGGAGTGGGAGTTTGGGATTAGCAGAGGCAAACTAGTATATAGAGAATGGACAAACAACAAGGCCCTACTGTATAGGACAGGGAACTATATTCAATATCCTGTGATAAACCATAATGGAAAAGAATATAAA
Organism: Physeter macrocephalus; assembly: GCF_002837175.3. NCBI lineage: Eukaryota > Metazoa > Chordata > Mammalia > Artiodactyla > Physeteridae > Physeter > Physeter macrocephalus. The sequence continues at coordinate 78,834,139 of NC_041222.1, forward strand.
AGGGAATGTATGTATTTGTATACCTGAATCACTTTGCTGTACAGCAGAAATTAACACAACATTGTAAATCAACTACATTTCAATTTAAAAAATTTAAAAATTAGGATATAAAGGCCAAAAACCATGAAGGGAGGGAGTACATTTAGGGGTCAAGATAAGGAAGAGCAGTCATTATGAAGAAAGAATAAGAAGCAGGGACCTTAGGTCCACTGTGACCTTCTTCCAATCCCCTCCACACTGCAAGTCAGATATGAGCTACACATGTCTAACACTGGCAATGCCCAGCACACAACCGCTAAAGGCATTCCAATGGCGTCCCATCACTCTTAGGATAATACCAAATTCAATGGCTTACAAATCCCCACAAGTTCTGGTCCTCACCTACCTCACCACCTTCTTCCTCCCTCTGCACTTCAGCCCCGGTGACCTTTTTCCATCTCTGGGCCTGCTAGATTCCTTCCCTCCTCAGGGCCTGTGCCCTGCCTGAGAACATTGTCTTTCCTCTTTTCACCTATTTGCCCTCTACACATCATTCACAATTCAGTGGTCACTCCTCAGGGAAGCCCTTTATACTTCTCTGATTGGGTGGATCAAATCCTCCCACTAAATCCTCTCCTAGCACCTTATGTTTTCCCTTTCCAGAACTTATCACAGTTGCAACTATACATCTTCTGTAAAATTATTTGGCTCATACTGACTCCACCAAGAAGCTGTAAGTTCCTAAGGACAGAGTCACAACTGCATCTTTATTCTCAGCAGAGTTTCTGGTCCATAGAAGGCTCTAAATGCATAGTGGTTGAGTGAATAGATGTTAAAGTAGGATATAAAAATGCTCTCATCTGCATTATCTCATTTAATCTATGAGGTAGATATTATAAGTCAAGTTTTACAAACAGATAAGCTTTAAAATGCACATCTTGCTCAGCACCAGATGGAAGTTAATAGCAGTGTTAACTATTTTTTTAATAGATCTTTATTGGAGTATAATTACTTCACAATACCATGTTAGTTTCTGTTGTACAACAAAGTGAATCAGCCACATGCATACATATGTCCCCATATCCCCTCCTGCTTGAGCCTCCCTCCTATCCTCCCTATCCCACCCCTCTAGGTCATCGCAAAGCACTGAGCTGATCTCCCTGTGCTATGCTGCTGCTTCCCACTAGCTATTTTATATTTGGTAGTGTATATATGTCGATGCCACTCTCACTTCGTCCCAGCTTCCCCCTCCCACACTTTGTCCTCAAGTCCATTCTCTATGTCTATATCTTTAATCCTGCCCTGCAACTAGTTTCATTAGTAATTTTTTTTTTTAGATTCTACGTATATGCATTAGCATACGGTATTTGTTTTTCTCTGTCTGACTTACTTCACTCTGTATGACAGACTCTTAAGTCCATCCACCTCACTACAAATAACTCAATTTCATTTCCTTTTATGGCTGAGTAATATTCCATTGTATATATGTGCCACATCTTCTTT
>NC_041222.1:78836127-78853247 GCF_002837175.3 Physeter macrocephalus
GTCTTTAATCCATTTGGAGTTTATTTTTGTGTATGGTGTTAGGCAGTGTTCTAATTTCATTCTTTTGCATGTAGCTGTCCAGTTTTCCCAGCACCACTTATTGAAGAGGCTGTCTTTTCTCCTTTGTATGTTCTTGCCTCTTTGTCATAAATTAGGTGCCCAGATGTGCTTGGGTTTACCTCTGGACATTCTATCCTGTACCATTGATCTATATTTCTGTTTTTGTGCAAGTACCATACTGTCTTCATTACTGTAGCTCTGTGCTATAGTTTGAAGGCAGGGAGCCTGATTCCTCCAGCTCTGTTTTTCTTTCTCAAGATTGCTTTGTCTATTCAGGGTATTTTGTGTTTCCATATGAATTGTAAATATTTTTGTGCTAATTCTGTGAAGAATGCCACTGGTAGTTTGACAGGGATTGCATTTAATCTATAGATTGCTGTGAGTAGTAGGGTCATTTCACAATATTGATTCTTCCAATCCATCTATTTGTAAAGTCTTTAATTTCTTTCATCAATGTCTTATAATTTTCTGCACACAGGTTGTATCCTGCTACTTTACCAAATTCATTGATTAGCTCTAGTAGTTTTCTGGTAGAATCTTTAGGATTCTCTATGTAGAATATCATGTCATCTGCAAACAGTGACAGCTTTACTTCTTCTTTTTCGATTTGGATTCCTTTTATTTCTTTTTCTTCTATGATTGTCATGGCTAGGACTTCCAAAACTGTTGAATAGGAGTGGCAAGAGGGGACATCCTTGTCTTGTTCCTGATGTTAGTGGAAATGCTTTCAGTTTTTCACCATTGAGTATGATGCTTGCTGTGGGTTTGTCATATATGGCCTTTATTATGTTGAGTTAGGTTCCCTCTATGCCTACTTTCTGGAGAGTTTTTATCATAAACAGGTGTTGAATTTTGTCAAAAGCTTTTTCTGCATCTACTGAGATCAGTGTGCTGTTGGATTCTGTTTGCTAGTATTTTGTTGAGGATTTTTGCATCTATGTTCATCAGTGATATTGGTCTATAATTTTCTTTTTTGTGATATCTTTTTCTGGTTTTGGTATCAGGGTGGTGGTGGCTTCGTAGAATGAATTTGGAAGTGTTTCTCCCTCTGCAATTTTTTGGAATAGTTTGAGAAGGATCAGTGTTAACTCTTCTCTAAATGTTTGCTAGAATTCGCCTGTGAAGCCATCTGGTCCCAGGCTTTTGTTTGTTGGGAGATTTTTAATTATGGTTTTTTTTCATTTCTAACTTTATTGATTTGTGTCCTCTCCCTTTTTTTCTTGATGAGTCTCGCTAAGGGTTTATCAATTTTGCTTATCTTCTCAAAGAACAGCTTTTAGTTTTATTGATCTTTGCTATTGTTTTCTTCATTTCAATTTCCTTTATTTCTGCTCTGATATTTATTATTTCTTTCCTTCTACTGACTTTGGGTTTTCTTTTTTCTTCTTTCTCTGGTTGTTTTAAGTGTAGGGCTATATTGTTTATTTGAGATTTTTTCTTGTTTCTTGAGGTGAGTTTGAATTGCTATAAACTTCCCTCTTAGAACTGCTTTTGCTGCATCCCGTAGATTTTGGGTCATCATGTTTTCATTGTCATCTGTTTCTATGTATATTTTTTATTTCTTCTTTGATTTCTTCAGTGATCTCTTGGTTATTTAGTAGTGCACTTTTTAGCCTCCATGTATTTGTGTTTTTTACAGTTTTTTTTTTCCTGTAATTGATTTCCAATCTCATAGTGTTGTGGTCAGAAAAGATGCTTGATACAATTTCAATTTTCTTAAATTTTCCAAGGCTTGATTTGTGACCCAAGATGTGATCTATCCTGGAGAGTGTTCCATGTGCACTTGAGAAGAGAGTGTATTCTGCCACTTTTGGGTGGATTGTTCTATAACTATCAATTAAATCTATCTGGTCTATTGTGTCATTTAAAGCTTGTGTTTCCTTATTTATTTTCTGTTTGGATGATGTGTCCCATTGGTGTAAGTGGGGTGTTAAAGTCTCCTACTATTATTTGTTACTGTCAATTTCTCCTTTCATGGTTTGTAGCATTTGCCTTATGTATTGAGGTGCTCCTATATTGGGTGCATAAATATTTACAACTGTTATATCTTCTTGGATGGATCCTTTGATCATTATGTAGCATCCCTCCCTATCTCTTGTAACAGTCTTTATTTTAAAGTCTATTTTATCTGATATGAGTATTGCTACTCCAGCTTTCTTTTGATTTCCATTTGCATGGAATATCTTTTTCCATCCCCTCACTTTCAGTCTGTATGTGTCCCAAGGTCTGAAATGGTTCTCTTGTAGACAGCATATAGATGGGTCTTGTTTTTGTATCCTTTCAGCCAGTGTGTGCCTTTTAGTTGGGGCATTTAATCCATTTACATTCAATGTTATTATCAATATGTATGTTCCTATTACCATTTTCTTAATTGTTTTGGGTTTGTTGGGTCTTTTTCTTCTCTTGTGTTTCCCACCTAGGGAAGTTTCTTAGCATTTCTTGTAAAGTTGGTTTGGTGGTGCTGAATTCTCTTAGCTTTTGCTTGTCTAAAGAGTTTTTGTGTGGCCTCTCCCGCTGCAGAGCACAGGCTCCGGATGCACAGGCTCAGCGGCCATGGCTCAAGGGCTCAGCCACTCCATGGCACATAGGATCCTCCCAGATTGGGACACGAACCCATGTCCCCTGCATCGGCAGGCAGACTCTCAACCACTGCACCACCAAGGAAGCCCTCCCTTGCTGCTTTTAATATTTTTTCTTTGAATTTAATTTTTGTGAGTTTGATTAATATGTGTCATGGTGTGTTTTTCCTAGGTTTATCCTGTATGACACACTCTGTGCTTCCTGGACGTGGATGAATTTTTACTTTCCCATGTTAGGGAGCTTTTCAACTATAATCTCTTCAAATATTTTCTCAGACCCTTTCTTTTTCTCTTCTTCTTCTGGGATCTGTATAATGTGAATGTTGGTGCATTTAGTGTTGTCTCAGAGTCTCTGAGATTTTCTTCAATTCTTTTCATTCTTTTTTCTTTTTTCTGTTCGGTGGCAGTGAATTCCACCATTCTGTCTTCCAGGTCATTTATCCGTTCTTCTGCCTCAGTTATTCTGTTATTGAGTACTTCTAGTGCATTTTTCATTTCATTTATTATGTTGATCATCTCTGTTTGTTTGTTCTTTAGTTCTTCTAGATCTTTGTTAAACATTTCTTGTATTTTCTCAATCCATGCCTCCATTCAATTTCCGAGATTCTGGATCATCTCTACTATCATTACTCTGAATTCTTTTTCAGGTAGATTATGTATTTCCTCTTCATTTATTTGGTCTTGTAGGTTTTTACCTTGCTCCTTCATCTGTGACATAATTTTTTGCATCTCATTTTTTAATTTATTTTATGAGTGGGATTGTATTCCTGTCTTACTGGTTGTTTGGCCCGAGGCTTCCAACATGGGAGTTTGTAGGCTGTTGGATAGAGCTGGGTCTTGGTGCTGAGATGAGGACCTCTGTGAGACCTCACTCCAATGACTACTCCCTGGGGTCTGAGTTTCTCTGTTAGTCCAGTGGTTCAGACTCAGAGCTCCCACCACAGGAACTTTGCCTGACCCCCAGCTCATGAACCAAGATCCCCCAAGCCACCTGAGGTGGCAAAAAAAAAAAAAGAAAAGAAAAGAAAAAGAGAACACTAACAAAGTAAAAAGTAAAATTAAACTAGGAAACTAACAGATATATTAGAAAGAATATAAAAATAAAAATATAGGTGAATGAACAACCGGGAGGTACCTCAGCACCACAATAGTACAAAAGAGGAGGAGGGAAAAGAAAAAAAAAAAAGGGTGGGAATGGCTTTGGCTGTGGAGGGCGGGGCCTAACCAAAGGTGGTGTTTGGGTGGTGGGTGGATCCTATGCTTAGGACCAACAGGGCTGGAAAAGGCCCTGCGTACTGTGGGGGGGTGGGGCTTAGACTCAAGGAAAAGATGGGGCCCAGGCATGCCCCCCACCCCTGGTCTCAGAGGGCAGGGGATATCACCTGGGAGTCCAGAAGGCTTCCTGGGCTTGAGTGGGCAGGGCAAACACCCTCCTCTCCTCTCCACCTGCTCTGGTCCTGGAGGGCCCCTCCCACCTGCCTCTCCTGATCTCCCCAGCCTCCCTCCTATGCTCCCAAGGACACATGCAACCTAGAGGGGGCTTTGGAGGGGGGTACCGGCCTGGGAGCTCGGCAGGCTCCCTGTGCCCCAGTAGGCGGGGTAAATGCCCTCTGCTCCTCTCCCACTCCTCCCGGAGGGCCCCTCACATCTTCCTGTCCTGATCTCTCTGGCCTCAAAGGTGCCAATCCTGTCTGGCCTCCACTTCTCCTCCCCCCTCAGTCCACCTATGTCCTACCGGTTCACTTGGGGGTTCCTCCCATCTCCTTGGGCATCAGGGTTCCCCACCAGAAGCTGGCAGATGCCCTAGTTGTGGGGAGATGCTAACTCAGCATCTTCCCACACCATCATGTTGACTCCACCTGACTGACTCTTTTTTAACCCTGACTCTTCTCACTATGTCATAGATCTCCCTCAGGAGCAGAATCCAGGTCACAGATGTCAAAGAGAGAGAAGGCTTCCATGTGAAGCAGAGGTGATAACAAGTACCAAATGCCTCAGAGGGGTAAAGGAGGATGGAGACTAAGGCACTCCACTGATTTGAGATGTTAGGAATTGCCTTTTAGAAAGCAGTATCAGAAGAGCAATGGGAACAGAAATCAGACTATGATTATTTTTAAGTATGGTGGATCAAGGAAAGATTTTGAGGAGAGGTAAGATGTTGCAAGAAGATTAGAAAAAGTCATGCAGTTTGTCCAGATGGAGTATGAGAAAAATAATTTGGGAACTGAGAAGGTTATAAGGAACTTAAGGTAGAATCCTCCTGGGACAAATAAAAAAGACAAAACAAAACCATTCTTCATAAATAAGGAAACTGGAACTCTATTCCAAGACAATACATGAAAAATGAAAATGAAAAAATTATAGTAATTAAAAAGAGAAAAGTTAGGGAATTCCCTGGTGGTCCAGTGGTTAGGATTCAGGCTTTCACTGCTGGGAGCTCAGGTTAGATCCCTGGTTGGTGAACTAGAATCCTGCAAACTGCGTGGTGCAGCTAGAAAAACAAAGAGAGAGAGAAAAGTTAGAATTAGTGGTACCATTTTCACTCATCAAGCTCAGAATCTTTTTTTTTAAAGAAACAAAGATCCTTAATGTTGCATTATTATTTACCTTCTGGTGTATATAAGGGCCAAACAAGCCTTACAGAGTATAAGGACCACTGTCCAGGGAGTTTAATGGCCTTCATGGAGGTGAATGAACATGATGGGTGCTCCAAAGGAGGAAAAAAATATCAATTCTCTCTCTTACTTTGCAGGTTCTTCTGAGGAAGTGAGTGTGAAAAACCATCTGCTGTACAAAATGTTATTACAGAACATAGGAAGAGAATGAATGACATGTTTTCTGGGTGGCAAAAAGCCCTCTTCATTTTAAAAGCAAGAGAAACATATAAAGGTATGCAGCCTGTACAAATAGTAGTGCCAGATGGCAGATATTGCCATTAAAATAAAATTAAAAAGTGGAAACTTCTAATTAAAAAAAATTAAAGAGCATGGTTATAATTCACTGATAGAACCTTCTGACATTCCAATCAAAACATCTGTAAAGATATATCCAATGAAAGAAGAAACATCTCACATTAAAACTGATACTGGAGGCCAACCTACTCTCAGAATTAGAGAAGATTTCCATTACCTTAAGCCCACACTGTGGACTAGCATGTGACTCTTGACCACCTGAAACTGACTAACCTGTCACCTGAAAGGAGAGCTTGAGACTCAGCTTGTCCCCTTTCTGTCAGCCCTAAAAGACAAGAATGTCAAGCAACTTAAAAACTCTCTATTGTAGGAGTATCATTTTTTTTTGAGATGGTTTCTCTCCTTCTCATCCAATTAGTTCTGCCTTTGTCATCAATAAAAATGCAATACCTACCCCCAAAACAAGCTAGCAGAAAGGCAGCTGTGGTACAGTACATCCAGGGAGCTGTAGACCTGCTAAGTAAAATGCTATAGGAATAGGCTAGTAGCTGGACATGCTGAAGAGGCATTGTTTCATTGTGTACCTGGGTGTTTCCACTTGTCAGAAGAGCAGGCAGAGAGGGGGAAAGAAGACCCCTCCTCAGTCCAGCAGAACTTACTGGATAGAGCCTAGAGCTTGGGCTGGGCCAGGAGCTGTAGGAGGGAGACATTCTCCTAACCTACAAGGGGACATGAACAGAGACTGTGCAAGTCAGCACCTCCACCAACAGTCCCTGGACCCAGACAGGCTTCCCTTCATCCTGAAGTATGGAAATAGGCCAAACAGAGAGAAGCAAAATGCCACAAAGCAAGAAAGCTGGAAATTTCTCCTAAAACACTTTGGAAGAGCAAACAGGTCTATGTCCAATAAATGAATAGAATACCATTTTTGCTTATAAAATTGGCAATGATTTTTAATGAAACATTTAAAGTTAATGAGGTTTTTAGAAGAGACCATGAAAAAGACATTCACATACACCACCAATAGAAATGTAAATTGCCAATAACTTTCAAGAAATGATCCAGGTTTACCTACTTTCATCATTGCAGTTTTGCTTAAACAACCTCAACAGCCTAAAATAGAAGAAAGTTTAAATATTTTTTATACATAATAGTCCACCATAAGAATGTACTTTGAGTTACATAAAGACGTGGGGAAATGCTTATGATATAAATTAAAAAATTTTTTTAAAAGACACAAAGTTTTAAAATACAATATGACCCAAATTTTTAAAACCATATCAAAAGCATTAGAGATCAAGATGGCAGAGTAAGAGGACACAGGGTTCACTTCCCCTCACTAACACATCAAAACTACAACTACATATAGAACGACCCTCGCTGAAATCGACTTGGAGACTAGCAGGACAGCTCATCTACAACCAAGGCTGTAAAAGATCCACACAGAGTCTGGTAGGAGGAGAGGAGAAGTGATCTGGTTGGGACCCGCATCCCTAGTGGTGGACACATAAGAGGAGAGGAGTATGTCACAGGTTCAGAGATCATCCCCAGTGAGGGTTTAAGCCATCTATTAAGCACCCTAGCTCTGGGGTCCAACACCAGGAAGATGAAGCCCCTTAGCTGGTTTGAAAACCAGTGGGGCTTACTGGAGGGCTGTAAGAAACCAAGACTCCACTGCTGAAGGGCTCATACTCAGACTTGCTTACTCCTAGTCACACCTGGAAGCAGAAGACTGAAAACTGTCCTGGGCACTGGCTGGCTTTCCAGGACCACCCCATGCATCAGCCCCCAGCCAGCACCAGGCCTTCTTTCTCCAGCACTTCTCCCTACTAAGGCAGAGGCTGCCATTGACAACAAAAGTACACACACTAGGAGGGAATATAGCCTATTCGGATGCTGGCCCTGCCTCTGACCAGGTCAGTCACTCCTATTGCCAGTGTACTTGACAGGGTACATGGTGAAAGGGAGCAAAACCAGCCCAATAGTGTGGCACCAACCCCTCTGGCCCTGACCCAGCCTCTAACTAAGGCACACAAACTGGGGAGGAGGGAGTGAAATCAACACAGAAGTGCAGCCCCAAGCCCTCAGGCCCTAACTATGCCCCAAACCAAAGACAGAAACTGCCATCACACCTGGGAACTCTGTTAAGGTTACTGCTCCAGCCCCTCGGGCCACCCCACACCCAATAGGGTAGTGACAGCCACTGAGCATAGGAGAAGCCCCTGTTTGCACCTGACTCTGGCTCTAGCCCCTTCAACTCCAGCCTTATCTCTCACTAAGGTGGTGGCTACCAGCACACCAGAGGGGGAGACATGGCCCATGCTCACTTCAGATCCAGATCTCCCACCAAAGCCACAGGGCACACACAGACTGCATGGGACACTGACACACAAAGAATGCCTTCAAGAGTGGGATAGGTAGCTGTCTCACCTAATTTCATAGAAACAGAGAAAGTTAAGTAAAATGAGGAGACAAAATAAAATGTTTCAAATGAAAGAACAAGTTAAAAAAAAACCTGAAAAAAACCCTAATGAAACAGAGATAAATAATTACCTGATAAAGAATTCAAAGCAATAGCAGTAAGAATGCTAAGTGACCTTGAGGAAAAAGGAAAAAATAGATAAACACAGTGAGAATTTTAACAAGGAACTATAAAATATAAAAAAGAACCAGTCAGAGCTGAAGATTACACTAACTGAAATGAAAAATACACTAGAGGGAATTAACAACAGATTATGTGATGTAGAAGAATGCATAAGCAATCTGGAAGATCAAATAATGGAAATCACCCAATCAAAACAACAAAAAGAACAACATTTTTACTAAAATTGAGAATGGTTTAAGGGACCTCTGAGACATGAAGCATACTAACAGTCACATTATAGGGGTCCCAGAAGGAGAAGAGAGAGTGATAGAAAATGTATTTGATGAAATTATGGGTGAAAACTTCCTGAACTTGAAGAAGGAAACAGATATCCAGGTACAGGAAGCACAGAGAGTCCAAAATAAGATGAACCCAAAGAGACGCACACCAAGACACAGCATAATCAAAATGACAAAAGTTTAAAATATATAGATAATTTTAAAGGCAGCAAAAGAGAAAAACAAAGAGTCACATACAAGGGAACCCCCAAGAGGCTATCAACTGATTTTTCAGCAGAAACTTTATAGACCAGAAGAGAGTGGCAGGATATATTTAAAGTGCTGAAGGGAAAAAACCTACAACCTAGAATATTCTACACAGAAAGGCTATTATTCAGAATTGAAGGAGGAGAAAGAGCTTTTCAGACAAGGAAAAACTAAGAGTTCATCACTACTAAACTGACTTTACAAGAAGTGTTAGAGGGTCTTCTTTCAATGAAAAAGAAAAGGTTACAAGAAATAAGAAATTAGAGGAAGAAAAAAATCCCACTGGTAAAGGCTGTGGATCAACCATTTAAATAAGCTAGTACAAGGATTAAAAGATAAAAAATTTAAAATAAACTATTACTACAATAAACAGTTGAGGGATAGACATGAAGATGTAAACTATGACATCAAAAACACAAAATGGAGGTGGGGTAAAAAATGTAGAGATGTTTAGAATGTGTTTGAACTTAAGTGAATCTCAATTTAAAATAAATATAGTTACAGGTCAATATATATGAACTCCATAGTAACCACAAACCAAAAACCTATAATAGATACATAAAAACTAGAGAGAAATGAACACAAACAACACTAAACAAAATCATCAAACCACAAGGGATGAGACTAAAAAGAAAAAAGGAGAGAACAGAGAAGAACAACAAAAACAAGCAACAAAATGGCAAGAAGTACATGCCTATCAATAATCACTTAAAATGTCAATGGACTAAATGCTCCAATCAAAAGGCAAGGATTCCTGATTAGATGAAAAACAAGACCCATCTATATGCTGCCTACAAAATACTCATTTCAGAGTTAAAGGCACTCACATACTGAAAGTGAAGGGATGAAAAAGATATTCCATGCAAATGAAAACAAAAATAAAGTTGGGGTAGCAATACTCATATCAGACAAGTAGACTTTAAAACAAAGTCTATAATAAAGGACAAAGAAGGACATTGTATTATGATAAATGGATCAATAAAAGAAGGGGATAAAACCTTTGTAAACATATATGCAACTAATATAGGAGTACCTATATATGTAAAGCGAATATGAACAGACACAAAGGGAGAAATTGACAATAATACAATAATAATAGGGGACTTTAACACCCCACTTACATCAATGGACAGATCATCCAGACAGGAAGTAAATAAGGAAACAGTGGCCTTAAATGACACATTAGACTAGTTGAAATTAATAGGTATCTACAGAACATTTCACCCCAAAATACATTCTTTTCAAGTGCATGTGAAATGTTCTCCAGGATAGTTCACATACTAGGTCACAAAACAAGTCCCAACAAATTTAAGTGGTTAGAAATTATATCAAGCATCTTTTCAGACCAAAACAGTATGAACCTAGAAGTCAATTACAAGAATAAATATGGAAAAAACACAACCACATGGACACTAAACAGCATACTACTAAAAAAAAAACCAATGGGCCAATGAAGAAATAAAAGAGGAAATCAGAAAATACCTTGAGACAAATGAAAAAAACAAAAAAAAAAAAACACAACTTTCCAAAATCTATGAGACACAGCAAAAGCAGTTCTAAGAGGCAAGTTTATAGTAATATAGGCCTACCTCAAGAAACAAGAAAAATCTCAAACAACCTAACATACCACCTAAAAGAACTAGAAAAAGAAGGAAAAACAAAGCCCAAAGTCACCAGAAGAAAGGAAATAACAAAGATTACAGTGGAAATAAATAAAATAGAGGCAAAAAAAATTGAAAAGATCAGTGAAACCAAGAGCTGTTTTTTTTTTAAAGATAAACAAAATTGGTAAGCCCTTAGCTAGGCTCATTAAGGAAAAAAAGAGAAGGGACCCAAATAAAATAAGAAATGAAAAAGAAATTACAACTAATATCACAGAATACAAACATACACACAGTTATATGCCAACAAATTAGACAACCTAGAAGAAATGGATAAATTCCTAGAAACATATAATCTTCCAAGACTGAATAAGGAGAAATAGATAATTGGAAAAGACCAATTATTAGTATTGAAATTGAATCATTAATCAAAAACCTACCAACAAACAGAAGTTCAGTACCAGACAGCTTCACAGGGAAATTCTACCAAACATAAAGAGGAGTTAATACCTATCTTTCTCAAACAATTCCAAAAAAATTGAAGAGAAGTGAACACTCCCAAATTCATTCTGAGGCCACCATTACCTTGATACCAAAATCAGACAGACTCTACTATAAAAGAAAATACAAACCATTACCTCTGATGTACATAGATGTAAAAATCTTTGACAAAATATTAGCAAACTGAATTCAACAATATGTAAAAAGGATCATATGTCATGATCAAGTTGGATTTATTCTAGGTATGCAAGGATGGTTCAATATCCACAAGTTAATCAATGTGATACACCACATTAATAAAACAAATGATAAAAATCACATGATCATTTCAATAGATGCAGAAAAAGCATTTGACAGAATTTAACACCCATTCATGCCTAAAAAACTCAAAAAATTTGGTATACAGGAAACATATCTCAACATAATAAAGGCCATTTACGACAAACCCACAGGTAACATCATACTCAGTGGTGAAAAAATGAAAGCTTTTCCTCTAAAATCAGGAACAGGACAAGGATGCCCACTCTCACCATTTCTATGTGACATATACTGGAAGTCCTAGCCACAGCAAGCAGGCAAGGAAAAGAAATAAAAGACATCAATTGTAAGGGAAGAAGTAAAACTGCAACTATTTGCAGATGAGAAAACCCTAAAGTCTTCACCAAAACAACTATTAGAACTAATAAATGAATTCAGTAAAGTTGCAGGACACAAAATTAATATACAGAAATCTGTTGCTTTTCTGTACATTGATAATGAACAATCAGACGTAAGAAAACAATCCCATTTACAATTGCATCAAAAAGAATAAAATGCCTAGGAATACATTTAACCAAGGAAGTGAAAGACCTATATGCTGAAAACTATAAGACACTGATGAAGAAAACTGATGCAAATAATGGACACATATTCCATGTTCATGGATTGGAAGCATTAATATTGTTAAAATGTCCATACTACCCAAAGCAATCTACAGATATAATGCAATCCCTATCAAAATACCCATGATATTTTTCACCGAACTAGAACTAATAATCCTAAAATGTACATGGAAAGACCCCCAAGTAGCCAAAGCAATCTTGAGAAAGAAGAGCAAAGCTGGAGGTATCAAACTACACCACAAAGCTACAGTGATCAAAACAGTATGGTACTGGTACAAAAACAGACACATAGATCAATGGAACAGTATAGAGAGCCCAGAAATAAACCCACTCACATACAGTCAATTAATCTACAACAAAGAAGGCAAGAATATACAATGTGGAAAAGATAGCTTCTTCAATAAGTGGTGTTGGGAAAACTGAATAGCTACATGTAAAAGATTGAAACTAGAACATTTTCTCACACCATACACAAAAATAAAATGGATTAAAGACCTAAATGGAAAGACTGGAAACCATAAAACTCCTAGAAGAAAATATAGGCAGTGCACTCTTTAACTTAAGTCTTAGCAATACTTTTTTTGGAGCAGTCTCCTCAGACAAGGGAAATAGTAAAATAACAAATGAGGCCTAATTAAACTTGAAAAGCTTTTACACAGCAAAGGAAAACATCAATGAAATGAAAAGGCAACATACTGAATGGGAGAAGATATCTGAAAATAATATATCTGGTAAGGAGTCAATATCCAAATATATAAAGAGCTCACACAACTCAATATTTTTTGAAAAAACCTAAGTAAGAGTGGGCAGAATACCTGAATAGACATTTTCCCAAAGAAGACATACAGATGGTTAACAGGCACATGAAATGATGTTCAACATCACTAATCATCAGGGAAATACAGATCAAAACCACAATGATATATTAGCTCACACAAATGGCTGTCATCAAAAAGACAACAAATAATAAATGTTGGTAAATATGTGGAGAAAAGGAAACCATGGTACACTGTTGGTGGGAATGTAAATTGATGCAGCCACTACTTCCACAGTATGGTAGTTTCTCAAAAATTAGTAACTACCATATGTTCCAGTAATTCCCCTCCTGGGTATATATCTGAAGAAAATAAAAACATTGATTCAAAAAGATATATGCACCCCAATATTCATAGCAGTATTATTTATAATAGCCAAGATATGGAAGCAACTTAAGTGTCCATCAACAGATGAATAGATAAAGAAGATGTGGTATGTATACATACAATGGAATATTACTAAGCCATAAAAAAGAATGAAATTTTGCCATTTGCAAAAACATGGATGGGACTGGAAGGTATTATGCTTAGTGAACTCAGACAGAGAAAGACAAATACTCTGTTATGACTTATACTTGGAATCTAAAAAATAAAACAAACAAATGAATATAACAAAACTGAAACAGACTCACAGATACAGAGAACAAACTAGTGGTTACCCATGGGAAGAGGGAAAGAGTTAGGGGCAAGATAGGGAAAGAGGACTAAGAAGTACAAACTACTAGGTATAAATTAAATAAAATACAAGGATGCCATGTACAGCACAGGGAATATAGCCAATATTTTATCATTTTAAATGGAATATAATCTATAAGAAATATTGTATCACTATGTTGTACACCTGAAATTAATATAACACTGTAAATCAACTATACTTCAACTTTTTTTAAAAAAGTAAAAAGATTAAAAACAAACTAACCAAAAGCAAATGCAGGCATTAAAAAAAAAATTGGACATGACAAGGGAAAAAAATGGAAGAACTATATCTAAATGCTAATGGTGATTATGGCTAAACATATATAGGATTTAGGATTACCTCTAAAGCATAATTTGTTATATTTTTTGTAATAAAATGCACAGATGAATAAAAGAACTGGGAGAGATGGTTTTTTAGAGATAATTAGAGAGTCCAGCCAGAAATGGAGCAAGAAGGGCCATGCACATCTAGCACTCACACCAGCCCAGTGATGACGTTATTAGAAATTAAAGCATGTCAGAGACAACTTTCTTTTCTCCCTAAACAGGCCCCTAGAAACATTTTTAAATGCCCAGGACCTGGTAGGCAAACTCACGCTTGACAGACCCTTAACAAATCAGTCGTGGAACAGTTTTATTAACAGAAGTTTTACAGGAACATGATCTCATTCCAAATGGTGCTTATGGACCCAAACTCTGAAGTAAGGGAAAACCATCATAACAGAAATACTTTATGGAGTTATAAATTAATCAGTAACACCTACGCTGGAAACGCAGATGAGATGAAAAGAACCCTGGAGTCTGACCCCAAGATTCTTCTGACCCATGAGAGAGGTGTCCTTGGACAAGTCATTTACCTCTGGGGGATTAGGGTCCTCATCTGTGAAATGTGGATTATAACACAGCCAAGCTCCTTTCACTATTATAAGAACAAAAGGCAAAACACAAGTGAACATGGTGCTCCACAAACCTATGTCATCACTGCACTATTCTATTAATGAGAAGGGTGTAAGGAGTCGGATTTCATGATCTGTGGCACAAATGCTATAGTATTTCATGGTACCATACTTTCCCCTAACAATAGCACTAAATGCATGCAGCCCTAAAATGAAGAACTTGAAAGATGATTCTTTTACCATTTTTCATTTTTTCAGAATACTCAAAAATATTTTTCATATTTGGAATCGGTACTTGAAACATACATTCCAAAGATAATACCCAAATGTGGAACAATCTATAAAATGTTAAAATCAGCATATTTGGGGATGTATTTTGTCAGCATTATAGGGAAGGAGAACTTCATTTTCCTAAAATGTTTACAGTCATGAATATGAATGCCTGTATATAGTGTGTGTGTGCATATGCCTGCATATATGCGTATTCATGCACACGTGTGTGGACCCACTGATGCACATGTATAGTACAGTAAGCTGTAAGAAGGAGAATAACTCAGTAAGCTGTAAGAAGGAGTGATGGAAAGTGGTACCCAGATCCACATCCCCTTCTGCTGACCCTTCAAGGTTGAGGCTAAGTTTTGTAGAACAGTAGATCACTAATGATTGGTTGGGGATGGTTAAATGTATTTATAGTGGGAGGAAGACATGTAAGACAACAAACAACTGGTTCAAGTGGTACAAAATGTAAACTGTCTGTGGATAAGAAAATAACATGCACAAAATATATGTCATGCTTGTAACATAGAAAAATCACAGGTCTACCAAGGGGAAACTGGTTAAAGTTCACCCATAAAAGAATTCTGTGGTACCGTTTCAAAGTATGATGAGGATCTGTATTCAGATATTAAAAGATATGCATGAATTAGCACAGAGTGAAAAAAGAAGACTATGTGTATCCTATAAATAGTATAATACAACTTTTATAAATATAATCTGTAAGCATATTATAGATTATGCAATGTATGTATTGCATAGAAAAAAACCTGAGAGTATGTGCCATAAAACATTAACACTAGTTTTTTCAAAGTGACCCACTGTGGGATGTTTTAGATTAAAAAAATTTTTCTTTTGGGGGTGGGATATCTTAATTACTTTGCTATAATTGTTGGAATTCTTTAACACTTTGGAATTATTTTAACAACCATAAACAAAACATTTTTTCATTCTGAGAAAAGTAGCAAAACATATTGTTCACTAATAAATGCTTAGACTTCAACCTTAGGAAGTGATTAAGAATAAGAAGTGATTATTAGGAAAAAGAAGAGAGTAACCATTAGCCTTATCCCTTCCTATCATGAGTTCAGGTAAGGTGGTACCTCTTACCCGATGCTTTAACATTGAGAAGTTGCAGAGCTTAAAAAGGAAACAGCAAGCCTGCCCAACAAGCTCAGCAATATAGCTTCAGGTCATTGATGTGAAAATTCCCAAATCTTAAAAAGGAACCATGCAATCAACACACGCTATTTTTTTTCCATGAGCTTTCCTGCCTAGTTGGTGTAATAGCAGTACCCGTGGCTTTGATAACTTTTTAGAGGCACAGATAAAGGTAAAACTTGAGTGGAAAGCCAAGTCATTATTTCTACAGAATTAAAATCATTGTGGGTAAGTATATTGAGTCAACTGAAGTTGATTTAAAGGAGGTTTCGAGGCAAGATGGCGGAAGAGTAAGACGCGGAGATCACCTTCCTCCTCACAGATACATCAGAAATACAGCTACACGTGGAACTTCTCCTATAGAACACCCAACGAACGCTGGCAGAAGACCTCAGACCTCACAAAAGGCAAGAAACCCCCCACGTACCTGGGTAGGCAAAAGAAAAAAAAATAAACAGAGACAAAGAATGGGGACGGGACCTGCACCAGTGGGAGAGAGCAGTGAAGGAGGAAACGTTCCCACACACTACAAGCCCCTACGAGGGCGGAGACTGTGGGTGGCGGAGGGGGAAGCTCCGGAGCCTCGGAGGAGAGCGCAGCAGCGGGGTGCGGAGGGCAAAGCGGAGAGATTCCCGCACAGAGGATCGGTCCCGACCGGCACCCACCAGCCCGAGAGGCTTGTCTGCTCACCCGCCGGGGCGGGAGGGGGCTGGGAGCTGAGCCTCGGGCTTCAGTCGGATCCCAGGGAAAGGTCTGGAGTTGGCAGAGTGAAAACAGCCGGAAAGGGCTAGTGCGCCACGGCTAGCCGGGAGGGAGTCCGGGAGAAGTCTGGAGCTGCCGAAGAGGCAAGAGACCTTTTCTTCCCTCCTGTGTGCGAGCACAGGTCACTCTCCACACCGTCCCTCCCGGGAGCTCGTGCAACCCGCCACTGCCGGGGTCCCGGGATCCAGGGACAGCTTCCCAGGGAGAACGCGTGGCGCGCCTCAGGCCGGTGCAGCGTCACGCTGGTCCCTGCCGCCGCAGGCTCGCCCCGCATCCGTGCCCCTCCCTCCCCCCGGCCTGTGCCAGAGCCCCTGAATCAGCTGCTCCTTTAACCCCGTCCTGTCTGAGCGAAGGGCAGACGCCCTCGGACGACCTACACGCAGAGGCGGGGCCAAGTCCAAAGCTGAACCCCAGGAGCTGTGCGAACAAAGAGGAGAGGAGGAGGTCTTTCCCAGAAGCCTCAGAAGCAGCGGATTAAAGCCCCACAATCAACTTGAAGTGCCCTGCATCAGTGGAAAACCTGAATAGACAGCGAAATATCCCAAGTTGAGGAGGTGGACTTGGGGAGCAAGATATACTATTATTTTCCCCTTTTTTCTTTTTCTGAGTGTGTATGTGTGTGCTGCGGTGTGAGATTTTGTCTGTATAGCTTTGCTTTCACCATTTGTCCTAGGGTTAGACTGACCCTTTTTTTTTAAATAGAAATTTTTCTTCATAATAATTATTTGTTATTTTAATAACTATTTTCTCCTACTTTATTTTGTCTTCTCCCTTTCTTTCTTCCTTTCTTCCTTCCTTTCTTCCCTCCTTCCCTCCTTTCTTCCTTCCTTCCTCCCTTCTTTCCTCCCTTCCTT